>NC_136975.1:18763842-19094707 GCF_032717465.1 Coenobita brevimanus | reverse complement strand
CCCTCTGTACCCTCTCTAACTCTCATAATTAACACTCTACCATACACCTTACCTACAACACTCAACAGACTTATACCCCTAAAGCTAGTACATTCATACTTATCACTCTTGCCTTTATACAACGGGACCACACAAGCACTTGCCCAGTTAACTGGCACCATACCTTTCACAAAGCACACATTCAACAAATCTTACTAACCAGTCAACAATAGTCACTCCACCACCCTTCAGGCATTCAACAGCACACCCATCCATACCTGCAGCTTTCCCTGTTTTCATCTCCTTTACTGCCTTCTCCACTTCCTCCTTCGTGAAATCATTCAACTCTCCCAACACATTTATTCCTTGCACCCTTCTATCCGCCACAATCTCAGCCACCCTTTCCCCCTCTACATTTAACAATCATTCAAAATACTCTGCCCATCTCTTCGTTACTATATCCATCTCAGTTAACATCCTTCCATCGTCTGCTTTTATTCGCTCTTCCTTCCCCGACTCTCCCTGTCGCACCCTTTTCACCTCCTTCCAAAACATTTTCTTATTCTGTTGAAAATTCTCAGTCAGCCGCCTACCCCACCTCTCATCTGCTGCCACTTTAGCATCACGCACAGCTCTTCTCACCCTATTCCTCCTTTCCTTATACCTCTCATATGACACCTCATCCTTCCTCTGCAGCCACACTTCATATGCACGTCTCTTCTCTACCACAGGCATACTTACTTCCTCGCACCACCATTCACTTCCTTTTCTTACACCACCACCCACACGTCTCACACCACGCACCTCTTCTGCATGCCCCACCACAGAACTCTTAAACAACTGCAATTCCTCCTCCACACTGCCATTTTCCTGATCTTTCACTCCGTTCCATATATATATATATATATATATATATATATATATATATATATACAGAGAGAGAGAGAGAGAGAGAGAGAGAGAGAGAGAGCGTTGTGTAGTGGAGCCTTATAACACCCACGAAGGTTTCCCTTCCCCCTTTGAGACTCCCAACAACACTCTCATTTTATGATTTCCCTGAAAAACTCCCAACACAGATGGGAAGGAGGGGAAACACAGGAATTGGGGAATGAAGGGAAACGGGGAGGGGGTTGTTGATAGTAAGGGCAAGGATGGGAGTGAGAGTGGAGAGTGGGACACAGTCAGAGTGAGAAGCAAGTTACATAAGCTTATAAGAGACTGAGAGAAAAGTTTGAAGCTAGCTGTGTACGAGTCGGAGACTAGCTAGACTGTGATTTTTTTTTTTAATAACAGAACAGAGGAAGGAAAAACAAATGAATAAAAAAACTAATCCATACACCAGATTACTGGCATCCTCTGTTCATAAAATATCTGTAACAGTTAGGCATGAACAGATGTAGGTTGAAGTTTCGAGGGAAACAAGTCTGGGGAAGCGAGTTCCAGAGAGATGTAGTTCGGGGAATGAAAGAATTCTGATAGGCAGAAGTTCTGCAATATGGCTGAGTGACATTGTAGTCATGAGCGCTGCCAGATGCCCGTGTAGTACGAGGGAAGGCATGGAGAGATGGCACAATGGACGCAACATCGTCTGAGCATTTGCTATAAAAGTATCTGTAAAATAATGCAAGGGAGGCAACATTCTTTCTTACTTGTAGGGGAGGTAGTTTATTAGTATCAGCAGGGTTATTAATAATTCTAACAGCTTTGTTCTGAATATTGTCTAGTATTAATGCAACCTCTCCACATCCATTCCACAAGGATGGGCAGTATACAAGCTGAGAGCTTACATGACTCTTATAGATTATAGCCAACTGCTCGTCAGTGAAGAAGTTACGGACTCCAAGTTTCTTTGAGGCAGTTTTAGCAAGTGATCTGACATGAGAGGTCCAGCTGAGGGCATTGTTAGGTAAGTCACGGAGAATTTCAGTACTTTTGGAGATGGGAATATTTGTAGCATTGAAAGTAATATACGAATCTGGCAATACCTGTCTGTTAATAAATTGTATATATTTTTAGTTTTACTAGCATTAAATGAGACAAGGTTGTTTTGTCCCCATTCACTGATCGTAGATAAGTCTTGATTTATGGAGGTGGCTGTACTGAGTTGAGAGTTAGAGATATCAGACTTTGTAAATGGGTGTCTGAATGTGAATGAACTATGAAGTGTTGAGTCATCTGCATATGAATGGATGGGACTGTGGATTACAGATAAGAGATCATTATTATGAACCAGGAACAGGGTTGGTGCCAGAACTGATCCCTGGGGTACACCGGTGTTAATTGAGTGGAAATTGGAATATACATCATCTACTTTTACTCATATTTTTCTGTTGCTGTGATATGAGGAAATCAAAGGAACAAAAGACTTTAGTCCATAGCAAGGGAGTTTGGACAACAGGGAACGGTGCCATACTCTATCGAAAGCTTTAGAAATATCAAGAGCTACTGCATGAGCTTCTCCATGTAGGTCGATTGATTGATGGATGGTATGAGTCAGGAGACTGAGTATGTCAATGGTGGATCTTTCTTGGCGAAAACCATATTGTCTGTCACTAATTAAGTTGTTGGATCAAGATGTTTAACCATGTACTTATTACTTAAAGTTTCAAATACCTTACCAAGAAAAGATGTGACAGCTATTGGTCTGTAATCAGAGGGGTCAGAAGAACTTCCTCTCTTTGAAACTAGGTGGATATTGGCTTCTTTCCATGAATTAGGGAATGAAGAAGTACGTATGTATAGTGTGAATAATTTGGCAAGAACTGAGGCAAGTTCTGGGGAACACTTTTTCAAAACAATTGGAGGAATTCCATCTGGGCCTGGAGCTTTGTTGGTAGGTAATTTGTCTAGGATGGATTTTACGTATCTTGTCTGTTTTTTGAGTGGAACAATTTCGGGAGAGTCAAGTTTTAGTACTGGGACATTCTGGTTGGCTTCCTCTATGGTAGAATTTCTAGCCAACGTACTGGCAAAGATATCTGGTTTCCCACGCGGGTCATTTGTAATATTGCCATCTGAAGATTTTCGTGGGGGAATGGATGATGACTTGTTGAAGTTATTATTGAAATAATTGAGAGTTGACCAGAATAATCTATTGTCTTAGGGTTGTTAAGTAGTTTTGATGCTTGATTTTGAAGAAAGTTTGACTTAGCGAGATTTATTACATCTTTTGCGTGGTTTCTAGTAATTTCAGATTGAGAGACTGAGTCAGATTTTTTTTTAATTTTATGTAAGAGTTATAAGCTTATGGTTTTTGGGCTGTTGCTCTAGCACAGTTGCTATCAAACCATTTTGGAGAGTTCGAATTTCAGTGAACTGTTGACTTGGTATGAATAAATTATTCATACCAGCTAGTATTAAGTAGCAAATGTGGGACTGGGTATAATTGGGATCACTAGAGAAGAAAGACTGCCATGGAATGTCAGCAAGATAATTTCTAAATCTATCACAGTTTGAACTATTAAAGTGCCATTGGGTCACCCTGACAGGTTCAGAACGGGGAAGTTTGGGGTGGCTAACTAATGAGGCTTTGATGAGATTGTAGTCAGAGGATCCAAGTGGAGACACAACCCCTAGCCAGTATTGATCTGGATTATTTGTCAGGAAAAGATTTAAAAGATGGGTATTATGGTCAGGATTATCAGGTATTCAGGTTGGTTGCTTTACCAACTGGGTGAGATTAAATGATTCCGTAAACAGCTCGCACTCTAGACCAGCATCGTCAGTCCTGGCAGAATGCAATAACAGTTCAACATTTTATGTTAAAATCACCCAAAATGGTAATTTCGGTGCTAAGGGCAAGGTTAAGGTTACTCAACTGTGTGGATATGGAATCAAATACACTGGGTTCATGAGGCTTTGAGGGAGCGATAGACTACACAGATATATTTGGTAATATACTGACAATTTAGTTTACACAATGAGTAGTCAAAACTGGATGAAGTGAAGTTTAAAATGGTGTCAACTGCATATTGAGATTTGATATAACAACTGGTGCCGCCCTTGTTCCGAAAGTTTGTGAGGAACTGGTAACCGGGAAAACAAACTGGGGATATTTCAGTAGAGAGTGAGATTTGTGGTTCTGTGAGGAATAGGGCCAGAGGGGATATGGACTGTAGGAAAAAATGAACTGAGTTTAAGTTGGTACTAAGACCACGGATGCTGGTGAAGAATAAGGAGGCACTTTTCACTTCTCCGCTGACGAGCATGACCGGAAATTGCACTAGTCACTGCAGGCACAGTCGCTTGTTGGTGAACGGGAGGACCCTGTGCCGCCAGCCCTACCCTGCTGGTGGTGGCAGTCCGAGGTACCACCTCTTTGGAAAGTAATAATGCAGCAGCCATTGCTAAAGAGAGTGGGAATTGAAGGTGTGATGTCTTAAGTGCGTGTAGTATAGTGTAGACAGTAGAAGGTAGAGGTATTAAGAGAGTATGCTGGCTTACTCTCTGTGTAAATGAATGTATTGAAAATATTCAGCAAAGGGAGATGGTCAGGATCAAGTCCTGAGGGCTGGTGAAACGGCAGCTCCTGCTCTCCCTATCACCAGCTTGCCATCCACCTCGGGAGTACTGCCCTGTTCGACTGGTGCTACAGTTTACTCCTGAGAATTAGTAATAAAGGTTAAAAGATTATGCAAGATGCTGAGAGTAAAGACAGAAGATAGAGTCATGTTAGTGGGGTGAAAGGGAGTCGTGTTAAAAGACTATGTAAGAAACGATTGAAAAAGAAAGGTGTGAGAAAAATGCATAGAAAATATCAGTGAGTGGTGGTAGTGTGCAGAGGAAAGTGACACTGAGCATGGAGATGTGCACAGGTGTGTGTGTGTGTGTGTGTGTGTGTGTGTGTGTGTGTGTGTGTGTGTGTGTGTGTGTGTGTGTGTGTGTGTGTGTGAATAAGTACAGCGAGTAAAAGATACAGCAGAGTACATCTATCCATCTATCTAACTATCCATCTATCTGCCTTTCTATCCATATCTACATAATGTGTGTGTGTGTGTGTGTGTGTGTGTGTGTGTGTGTGTGTGTGTGTGTGTGTGTGTGTGTGTTTGTGTGTGTGTGCAGAAATTTTGAGAACATGGCCTGTATTCAGGCCTACCCTGAATTAATCACCTCAGTACTTAAACAACACAGATTGCATTTTAATCTCCTCCTCTTCCTTCTCTATTTGCGTCTTATTCTTCTCCATATGCTTCTCTTTATATTTTTTCCCTTCTCTTTCTCGTTCATCTTCTTTTCCTCCTGCCTCCCTGCTTCCTCTCTTCATTTTTCTTCTCCCCATTCTTATCCGTTTATTTCTCCTCCATCTCTTTTATCTTCCTTTTATCATCTCAGCCTCTAGTAATTTAATTTACCACTCTCTCAGCTCCTTCATTCAGCGCTTCTCCCGCACAACACACACACACACACACACACGCACATGCGCACACACACACACACACACACACACACACACACACACACACACACACACACACACATCGGTCCTAAGAACGTAACTACCTACTTTTCTCCGGTTTTCTGTCTTTCTCTCTGTGCTAGTGCATTTGTCTGTCTTTATAATTTTTTTGTCTGTCATTCTGTCTGTCTGTCTGTCTCTCTGTCTCTCTGTCTCTCTCTCTCTCTCTCTCTCTCTCTCTCTCCAGTCATGTGTGTGTGTGTGTGTGTGTGTGTGCGTGTGTGTGAAATAAGAGGAAGTGTGGAGAAGACAGGTCAAGTAGAATTTTTTTTTTTTTAAGTGCACAAGTGCAACAACAATAACACTGACTCCAAACTAAAGAGAGACTAGGTAAGTTGCCTGGGATAGACCAGAGTTTTGGTTGGAAGACAAATGGAATAACAACGCTAGCGTCCTCAGTCATCTACAATTCCAAAAGTTAGGTTAGGTTAGGTAAGATTAGGCTAGGTTTCGTTAGGTTATGTTTGATTAAGTTAGAACACATTTGACTAGAGTTTAGGTTAGGAGACATGTGAAATAAGATTTTTCGAACCATTGAGCCTTCCTATGTCAAGTGTTGCTATACATTAACCTCTACAGCCCGATGACTTATTGTTTAGTGCATATTTTTTTAGCCTAAATATTTTACCCACTGTAGGATGAAGTTTTCAATTTCAGGTATTGGTTGCAACCTAAATATTTTAACACACTTTCTCCTCTCAATCTTTCTTATGAAATTTCCATGACAGCTTTTCCAAGCTGATTGGTGGGCCTCACTTTTTCCAGCCGGTTTCATCTGGAAGGTCTCCTTTGTGGGGGCTGGGGCGCCTTCTAGTTTTGGTATCTTTATCTTCCGCTTACAAAATTTGATATCCTAGTCATACTCTTCACTGTAACCATCAGTTTCGAAAAAAAAAAAAACTGGGTATGTTGCTGTCTGTTTTCCTTTGTATTCAATTGTACAGTTGCGGAAATATATTCTGCCCCTCAGTTTGTGTGGTTATGAAGATATCTAGCAACACTCTCTGAATAGTAAACAGCTCACATGAAACCTCCATGAACGAACCAGCCACGAACCCAGTCAACTGGAGTGTGCATGAAATCACCAATTATTCAGTATAATCTGTGATTTTATTCTTTGACTGTTTCAACATCGTGTTAATGAATTATCTAATAATCCATTATTCATTATTACTATATATATGTTACTACTCCTGTTGCCTGTGGTAGTTTGAGATGAGACATTTATGGAGGTCAGTATATTACCGATAATTAAGTTGCATTTATGCTTTTTCACAAGTTATTTTGAAATATAATTCCTTTGCTTGTAGTCATCATTTGATGGATGTGTAGAAGTGTAGGGGTATAAATTAATAAAGTAATTATGCCACTTGTTTTTGCGTTGAAAACAACAATCCCCAACACAATCCATATGCTACTACATTGTATTTCCTGAATCATGGTGCTACTGTCTTGCTTGTGCAGTACTACGAATCACGAATAATTATTGCATTAATGCCGCTGGTAGGTAACAGAGAATCAATAGACACAGGAACGCAGAATTACGTAAAGATAACAGCCTAATGAATTTGCTGATAATGGCCATGTGCTACAGATCAATTCGGTGATATTTCACAGAGGCAGGTGATGAGGTAGTACAACGTCAGGAAGTCTCATTAGTGTACTGTTTTCCTTTTTACACAGGCGTTAGCATGTGTGAATGCCCTTCACGGGGCATATGTAAGGGGTGTAGTGAGCACCATGAAACCTGATACATTAGCAGATTCGTAAGCTTAACCATTTTCCCCATTCTTTCTAATACCATATATAATAAATGTAAACATAACTGTTGTAGCACACATAGAACAATACCTATTTTGTTTAACTAATGACAAATAATAAAATCAATGATTTTAGGCAAACGTGTCTTCCACACTCGCCTGGGTTCGCGACTGGTTCATTCATGGAGGCTTCATATAAACAATTTACTACATGAGGAGGGTTGCCAGAAAGCTCCAATAGCCACGCAAATTGTGGGGCAGAATATTTTTTCCGCAACTGTGCATCTCTATTAGTGGCCTCCCCTAAGCTAAAGTCGTCTGGTGGTTGTATGATCAAAATGAATATGACGCCGACAGAATGAAGAGGTTAACAGTGTAAGTGCTGTGGGTATACAGTATCTTAGATAAATATTATCATCTGAGGTAAACTGGAACAAAATATGAACTTCACGTGTTGCATTCCTTAACAAATTTGGTCCAATATTGATTTTTTTATACTTTCTTCTAGCTATAAGCAGCCGTTAATAATAGCTTAGGAGAAGCATGTGGTAATGAGGAGGTAAATGAAGGCTGCATCTAACCCCTCAATTTTTTTCTTTGCCTTATTGAAGTCATTAGAGCCGAAAAGAGAGATGTAGGAACTGGCACAGGCAGCTATGTTGGGGATTTGAGAGGAGTTTGCTGAAAAATCTCAGCCACAATAATGATGGATGCTGCATCTAACCGGCCCTTGCAACCAGAGGATAAGATAATTGCACTCAAAGGTACAGCATCAGCCATAACACCGATTTGTACTGTGGCTAGAACCACTTGTCCTTACTCCGAGATAGGATCACGCAGTTTCTTATTGTGCTGAAAATAACTACACGAAAAATCAAAGGGAAACTGACAGATTGTGCGTTCTTACACAAGCTTTCCTGTTCAAGACGGTTGACATCCTGAGTAATATGAAGACACTGAATGACATCTATTACAACAAAAACAATGCAAAAATCTAATGTACAAAATCTGTGTCTCTATCTTCCTATCGTTTCTTATCACATTACAGACTAGGGGCCCAGGGCTAGGCTGTTTAATAAAGACATAAAGCGAAAGTGACCAGCTGCCAACTATGAGTGGTATTATGTGAGTAATAAACCCCAACAACTCCTCGAGCATAAACCTCTTCGGACCACATCCTCATTTGAATAAGGTCGTTTGCAGAAAGAAAAATAAGAACAGAAATGCGTCACCTTAGAGATGCAAGTTAATTGGTGACCTCAAAGTAGCTATAAGCAACGCTCTGCACGCAGTATGGGGCGGCAGTGACAGACATATAAAAGTCAACTCCCTTACGTTCCTGAACAACAATAACAACAACAATAGTAGTAGTAGTAGTAGTAGTAGTAGTAGTTGTAGTAGTAGTAGTAGTAGTAGTAGTAGTAGTAGTAGTAGTAGCAGTAGTAGTTATAACAGCAGTAGTAGCAGTAGTAGTAGTAATAATAATAATAATAATAATAATCAAAGTAGATGTGCAGCTTCTGCCGTGCATTCAGAGCACACATGGAAACTACTTTCACAATTAGGCGATTTTTCTATTATGGGAAGCGGTTGGCTCGTCCATGAATCGTCTGGGGAGGGGGTATGCTCCTACGCGTCGCATTACGGATGAAAGTCCACTGTACATCACATACTAAGATATCAACGCCATATCTGCCCTCCGTCCACTATGTCTGAGAATTTTCTATTCGGTAAGCGGGTGATTCCCCCCCACCCCTGACCTCTTAAAAAGCATGGTCGGAAAATTGCCTATACTCGTAGTTGAAGACCCTCCCAATAATCAAACGAACTCATCTAGGCAAGTTAGTTTCATTCAGCTCCATTAAACAACCTTGAAGGAGTTCACACACACACACACACACACACACACACACACACACACACACACACATGCAACGAATCTGGCGCTAATGTTTAGGGGAACGTGTCGAAAATGATACCATCCTGCTTCGCAGGAATGATGATGATGATAGTAATAAAAATAATAATTATAATAATCATTATTATTATCATCATTATTATTACTACTACTGTCGCTATTGTTATTATTATTATTATTATTATTTTATTATTATTATTATTATTATCATTATTATTATTATTGCTTCTGGGGGAGACGGTGGCAGAATCCGTAGAGAGGTGGCTTGCAGTCCTAATGGACCCAGGTTCGAATCCCGACTGGGGCAGGGAACAGTTTAAAGATTTGAATTTCTTGAAAAGCAGACTTTTCTGATCTACCAGATGACCCGCCGACATGTCATAAAAGTACCCAGGCTAATACCAGTACACCAGTCCTGTATGAGACAGCCCTAGCATGTATTCAACATGGATGGTGGGTGTTAGCGCCGAAGTGGTGACATGTGGAGGTGTAGGAGGACTACTGGGCCCCGTGGAGGACTACTAGGACTTGGGAATAGGCCCTGAAGCCTTTGCCCAGAGTTGGACACTTAGAAAAATTATTATTATTATTATTATTATTATTATTATTATTATTATTATGTGGAATGTAAGGGGAGCGAATGATGAGGTGAAAGAGAGAGAGATTGTCCAGGTGCTTGAGGGTGCGAAAGTGGATATATGTGGAATAACTGAAACAAAATGGAGAGGAGAAAGTGTGAGAGAATGGGAGTATGGGTGGGGTATATGTGCAGGAGTAGGTGAGAATAAGAGGGCAAAGGAAGGAGTATGTATAGTTGTGAGTAAAAGATGGAAGAGGAGCATAAGACAGTATGGATCAGTTGGATCAAGGATTGTGTGGGTAAAGTTGAAAGTTGGAATACAAATGTGGGCGACTGTGTGTGTGTATGCGCCAATGCAGGATCGTGCTAGAAGAGTGAGAGAAGAGTTCTGGACAAATGTAGAAGTGTGCATGGAAAAGTTTGGAAGGAATGAGAGAGTGTTTTTGATCGGTGATATGAATGGTAAAGTTGGGAATGTGAAGGTGGATGGAATAGTTGGTGAGTGGGGTGTGCCTGCTGAGATAGATGAGAATGGGAGTGCGTTAGTGGACATTTGTGCTGGGAGGGGGTTAGTGATAGCCAATACCCTCTTCAGGCATAAAATGATCCACAGGTATACATGGCAAGTGATGAGAAGGGTGGGTGGTGAACTGAATGAAAGGAAAGCAATGATTGATTATGTGTGTGTGGATGAAAGGATGCAAAGATGTGTAATGGATGCAAGAGTTTATAGAGGTTGGGGGAGTGGACTTTCTGACCACTGCTTGGTGGTGGCCAGAATTAGAATTCAAGTAAGATGGAGGAATAGAAGAAGGGAAAGACGAGAGGAAGGAGTAGTTGCAAGGAGAGTGGAAAGGTTACAAGAGGATGAGAAAAAGGCAGAGTACAAGAGAGAAGTGGAGGAACGATTGGGCAAATATGAATTGGAGTGGATGGAAGACGTGGAAGGTATGTGTAGGATATTTACAGAAGAAATATGTGCAACATGTGATGTGGTGTGTGGAAGGAAGAGAAGACGGAGGGGGGTGAAAGGAACAGAGTGGTGGACTGAAGAGGTGAAACAGGCTGTGGCACAAAAGAAGAAAGCATACAGTGAATGGGTGAGAAATAGGGGCGCGGAAGAAGTTGAGAGGAGGAAGAGAGAGTTATATGTAGAAAGAAAGAGAGAGGTGAAAAGATTAGTAAGAGAGAGTAAGAAGAGAGTGGATGAGGAATTTGGAAGGAATTTGAGTGTAAAGTGGAGGGACTGTAAGAAAATGTTCTGGAAAGAGGTGAAAAGAGTAAGACAGGGTGGAAGTGAAGTTAGCAGGGGAGTGAAAGATAAAAATGGTAGATTACTAGTGGAGAAGGGAGAAAAAGTGAGCAGATGGAGGGAACACTTTTAGGAATTGTTGAACGTAGAGGATGGAAGTAATGCGAGTAGAAGTGGCTGGGGAATGGCTGGGAAAAGGAGGCAGGTGAGAAGACAGGAAGAAATCAGTAGGACAGAAATTGTGGAAGCAATGAAGAAAGTTAAATCGGGGAAAGCCCCAGGAGTTGGAGAGTGTGATGAAATGCTGAAGCATGGGGGAGAGATAGTAATAGAATGGATGTGGAAGATATGCAGATTGGCCTGGGAGGAAGGTAGAGTCCCAGAGGATTGGAAGTCAGGTATAATTATTCCCTTGTACAAAGGAAAAGGGGAAAAAGAAGTGTGTGGTAATCATACGGGCATTTGTCTTCTTAGTATAATAGGAAAAGTGTATGGTAGGATACTTATTGACAGAGTTAGAGAAAGAACAGAGAAATTAGTTGGAGAAGAACAGGGAGGCTTTAGAAAGGGAAAAGGTTGTGTAGATCAGATATTCATTCTTAGATCTTTAGTGGGAAAATTTCTAGAGAAGAGAAAGAAGTTGTATGCAGCTTTCATGGATTTGGAGAAAGCATATGACAGGTTGGATAGACAAGGATTGTGGAAAGTGTTAAGAATATATGGAGTAGATGGGAAGTTGTTGAATGCTGTGAAGAGTATGTACGATGGTGTGAAGGCTGCAGTGCGTGTGGATGGTGAACTAAGTGAATTTTTCTCTTTGAAAGTTGGGTTGAAACAGGGATGTGTCATGTCTCCATGGTTGTTCAATCTGTACATGGATGGGGTAATAAAAGAGGTAGAAGGTAGGGTAGTGGATGTTGGAGTGGCCCTGGTGAGAGAGGATAGTGTTTGGAAACTCCCTGTACTGTTGTTTGCAGATGATACTGTGTTGTTGAGTGAAGACGAAGGGGAGCTGCAAGGTTTGGTGGATGAGTTAGGAAGAGTGTGTAAGAAATGGAATCTAAAGTTGAATGTAGGGAAGAGTAAAGTGATGGCCTTTGAGAGAGGTGAAGTCAGTGAATGTATAGCGAGGTTGGATGGTGAGGAATTGGAAAATGTGAGTACGTTTAAGTACTTGGGTAGTGTGATGAGTAAGGATGGAGGTTTGGAGGGTGAAGTGCTTGAAAGGGTACAGCAGGGAAGAAAGGTTGCTGGTTCTTTGAAAGTAGTGATAAGAAACAGGGAAGTGAGCATGGAAGTGAAAAAGTTACTACATGACAGTATTGTAATACCAACTCTAACGTACGGAAGTGAAGCTTGGACGTTGTTGGAAGGACACAAGTCAAGAGTGAGAGCAGTGGAAATGAGTTATTTAAGAGGAGCATGTGGAGTCTCATGGAGAGACAGGCTGACGAATGAGGATATAAAGGAGCGTTGTGGTGTGGATGTGGATGTGATAGGAAGCGTTATGAGGAACACACTGAGGTGGTTTGGCCATGTGGAGATGATGGATGGTGAAAGACTGACGAAGAGAGTGTATGTGAGTGAGATGGAGGGGGGAAGATGGAGGGGGAGGCTGAGGATGAGATGGAGGGATGGGGTGGAGAGGTATATGAGAGAGGGGGGTGTGAGTTGGGAGCAAGGCAGTGAAATGGCGGGGGACAGGGCAACTTGGAGGCGATTTGTTTGTTGCCACCCCAAACGGGATTGAGGCGTCTGGCAATAGATAGATAGATAGATTATTATGTCTTCTCCAGCCTACAGTGGAGGAGGCATTAAGTAATTGGTCCTTTCGTCCATGTTTATATGGGTGCGTGCGTGCATGCCTGGGCGCAAACCCATCGACGGATATCCTGCAGACTTTCGTCAGTGGTACAGTATAAGGAGGCGGTGAACTGAATAGGTCAGCTAGATCAAGGAGTCAAAGGTCATGATGATATGAGGTTGACTTAGGATATTATTGTGGGCACAATATCTCTTGAACCCCTTCAAGGATTTTGACCAAACTTTTGTCACTGATACAGTATGAAGAGGCAATGAGCTGATTAGGCCAGCAAAGTCAAGGGGTGAAGGACATATGGGGCCGACTTAGTTTATCCTTGTGGGAATGCGTATTTGACACTAGTGTAAGCACAATATCTTCTGAACCCATCAGTGGATTTCCTCCTAACTTTTGCCAGTCATGCAGTATGAGGAGATGATGAACTGATTAGTGTAAGCAGGTCAAGGGGTCAGAGGTCAAGGTCATATTGGATTGACTTAGTCTATCCATGGGGATCCGTTATCTCCTGAACCCCATAATAGATTTCGACCAAACCTTTGTCAGTGATACAGCATGAAGGGACAATGAACTGACTGATCAGCAAGGTCATGGAGGTTGTTTGTCGATTCCCTGTGCACGGCTTGGAAGAGGCGTACTGAGTGACGTTTTGCGTTGAGAGCTCAGGGCCCTATTTCTCTGCGATTCATTATTATTATTATTATTATTACCATTATGATTATGATTATGATGATGATGATGATGATGATTACTATTATTATTTTTATTATTATTAAGATTACTGTTATTATTATTATTATTATAATTATAATTATAATTATTATTGTTGTTATTGTTGTTGTTTTTATAAAAATAATAATAATAATAATAATAACAATAATAATAATAACAGCAATAATAATAATGAAAATACTACTACTACTACTAATAATAATAATAATAATTATTATTATTATTATTATCATCATCATCATCATCATCATCATCATCGTCATCATCATGGATGATTATTGTCAGAAGTGCATGATCAGGAATTTGACACCCTTTTTTAACGTGACAGCATCTGGATTGGCTCTATCGGATACGTTTATGTGAAGCTACTGAACGTGTTGAATGTTTTTGAGGTATGAGATAGAGCCAGGATTCCGGGGGCTTGAATGGTGAGTGAATGGAAACGTGGCCCATTGGAGTGGACAAATTTGGGCTGTTTGGACGTTGCTATTCCTCACCCTGCCCTAGGGTAGGAAAGGAGGTCCAGTTGATGATTATGCTGATGATGATGATGATGATTATTATTAATATTAATATACGTATTCGTAGTAGTATTTGTAGTAGTAGTAGCAGCAGCAGCAGTTTACCCAGGCACATGGAACAAGAGCTAGTGTTGTTTTGAGTGATGTGTGTGTGTGTGTGTGTGTGTGTGTGTGTGTGTGTTAACAAAACAACGCAAACAGTTTTAACCTGATTTTAGCGAAACATGATGAAAGGGTTCATTAACAGCCCGTTAGGAAACTTACTGTTTTTGAGAACCATATATTAACCCCTTAACTGCAGGGCGTCACTTTCGTGACGCTCAGCCACAATGGATCATGCTGCGGGGTGTCACTTTTGTGATTCTGTGTTATTTTGAATTATCCCGGGCTCTCAAGTGGTGGCTTGTATCATCTATCAGTACTGACAATGTCCAACACTAGTCAGCACTCCAAATCTCATCTGTACTCCCATCCATTGTTGACATTTTAGCGATTTTATCCCCTTCATGACTCTCCTCCCTACCTGCCCTCCATTACCCCCTCCTCTCACCTCCCACGCCGCGCTGCGCTACGGAAATTTCCCCCTGATTTTTCCACAGATTTCATCCATTGAAATAAGCCCTATGCCCTATATTTATACCAAATAATATATACCAAAAAAAAAAAAAACAGGTAAGTGATAGTGTTATACTCCAGAAATTGGCTAATTATCACCTGACAAAACCTCACGTGCATTCATTCGCTACATTACCACGGTAATTTCCCCTTTGATTTATGCCTTGTAATCGATGTCTGTAATAAAAATATATATCAGAAAGGAAGGGAGAATCCTAACTGACATTTACATTCACCTGGAACTACCTATTTCTTTATTTATTGCCGAGATTTTCTACCTATAAAAAATTAGCCTGTAAGTTAGCAGCAGTCAGCCTAAAGTGTCATTGTCAACCCTTCCCTTCTCAGATAAGCCGCGGCATTTAGTTCCTTGTCCTCCGCTGTAGAGAAAACATGTCGCACTCACGCCCCGCCATTCCTGCCGCTTCTGCGCCCATTGCAAAGGGCCCCGTGACCTCTACTCCAAAGAAAAGTGTTGAGGCAAGCAGGAAAGGCCTCAGTGACTCTGCAGTGGCATGAGAACTGGCAGAATTGTCCATGATAATGATGGACAGTGACTATGACGATTCGGGTGAATCGTGTGATGAGCCGGGTGAGGTTATCGCGCCAGAAACAGCGACAACGAGTGCTTCAATAAGTGAATCAGTGTCTAGCTCCAAGGGAAAGGAGCCTTTAGTGCAGGAAGGACAAGAATTTGGGAAGGGAGTGAAAAGGCGGCGTGTTAGCCCCAGAACAATGCCCCCACGTGACCCAGCCCACCATGAGTCACGAGTGCATTCACCTCCCCGATCCCCAAGCCCCGCTTTACTCATCACGTCATCATCGTCGGCTGAGTTATCTCCGGAGTCTTCGTCGTCGGAGTCACCACCAGCATCAACAGTGAAGGCAGGCCGTAGAGGTAGAGGTAGATCTAGGAAAGTGAAAAGTAGTGTAGCTAGTAGGGTAAGGGCTGCTAGTGCTGTACGGCAACCTAGGGTCAGTGAGAGTGACCTTGACAGAGATAAGCCTCCCTCACAGCCAACCTCCACCACCACCACCACCACCCTCCCTACACCACCACGACAGTGAATCCTGGACGCCTTCGCGTGGATGGAAGGGTCAGATTTTGTCCCCAAAAATCTTGTTTTCGATGAGAGCTCCTCAGGAGTTCAGCCTCCCTTTACTATGGACGAAAATGCTGAGTGTGTCGAATACCTTTTGGCTTTCCTAGATGACGAAGTCATGCAGCACATATGTGATGAGACCAACAGGTATGAATCACAACGTGCTGCAAGTGATACAGGTGCAGCCAAGATGCAACAGTGGTCCATGCTGGGAGTGCAGGAGCTGTATGTGTTATTTGCCCTCATGCTTCTCATGCCACACTCCAAGAAGCATGAGTTGGAAGAATACTGGTCCATGGACCCCTTACTACCCTCACCCACCTTCAATAAGTACATGGCCAGAGATCACTTCTGGAACATCATGGGAAACCTGCACTTTGCCGACAACGATGTACCTTCCCAAACCGACCCACTCTGGAAGATCCGGGAGATTCTGAGCAGAATGAAGGATAAGTTCATGTCATTCTTCCACCCATTTCAGAAGGTTGTCATTGATGAATCCTTGGTTTTGTTCAGAGGACGTCTTCGGTTTGTTCAGTACATTCCAAGCAAACGCCATCGCTTTGGAATTAAGTTCTTTGTACTGTGCAACTGTAAGACGGAGTACATCCTTGACTTCGTCATATATTCAGCCAGCACTGTCGATCTCGATAAAACACACCCCCTTGGCTTCTCAGGCTGTGTAGTGAAAGTGCTCCTAGAAAAGTATTTTGGTGGGAATCATGTGCTGTATACAGACAACTACTATACAGCACCGAAACTTGCCAAATACCTTTCTGAGCACGGCATTGGCTCCTGCGGCACTGTGAAAAGTAATCGTGCCCACTTCCCCAAATTCCCAGAGGCGGAAACCTCACAGCGAGGAGACGTGCACCTACGCAAGTGTGAGAAGATGCTGGCAATACGGTGGCATGACAAGAGAGTCGTGCACATGCTCACCACCGTACATAAGGGGGAGATGAGAGACAGTGGGAAGGTCGACCGTAGGACAGGCGAACCTGTGATGAAGCCTGATGCTGTGTTCGAGTATAATATCAACATGCGGCTGGTGGACAAGTCCGACATGATGATTGGTGAGATCGACTGCCTCAGGAAGAATACTAGGTGGTACAGGAAAGTTTTTCTGCATCTCATAGATGTGATGATGCTGAACGCCTTCATCCTGTACAAGATGAAGGTCAAGCCACCCAAGTCCTTCTCCCTGAGGTTGTTCGCCAGGACTTGTGTCCAGCAGCTGCTGGAAAGATATGGTAGGGTGCAAGCAGCAACTCCAAGGCGCCATCCAGTAACACTTCCCGACCGACTTGAGCAGAGGGCGTATATGGATCGGCACAGACTTGAGCTAATGCCTGCCACAGGGAAAAGGAAGGCTGCGATTCGCAGGTGTCAGGTATGTGCGCATACCACCCGCCGCACACCTGAGCATAAACGCACCTCTTGGCAGTGCGCTGAGTGCCAGGTTCCCCTCTGTGTTACCTGCTTCTTCAATTACCACAGCCAGAAGCAGTTCTAACAGTGCAAGTGTGGAAGCAGAATTATTTGGAAATAATGTGTAAATAATGTGTAAATAGCAGGTGAAAGCAATGGATGTTCAGTTCATATGATTGAACAGTGTATTATAGTTTTATCTTACTGAAAGTGACAGTGAATAACATAGTGTAAGTAAAATAGCAGGGTAAATATTGAAAATAGAATAGAAAATGTAAATAGTAATGTAAGTAATTAGTAATATTAGAATATGAGTACAAATAATTTGTTATAACAGTGAGAGTGAATCCGTGGCTCTCTACGTATTTTACTGACTGAAAAATTGAATGACTTCAGTGACAATAAACTAATACGACTGAAGGAAACTTATGGAGAAAGACTCCAGATATATATAAGTGTGATATAATAATAGAAATATAAAGTGTGAGGGGTTTTATGAATAATAAATGACAGAGTGCCTAGAGCGAACTAGCGCAAGTGCGACGATCAGACACGCTCGTAATTTCCATTGCTTTCACAGTGTTTTTTTTTTTAGTATGGATCCCAAACTACTTGATAATTGTAGAATAGTGTTTATAGTGTTTGTATCTGGCTGTGGTAATCATATTACGGGTTGTCGGGAAGTGTAAAGTGGAGACTTCGTTACCCTACTTCAGAGGTCTCCACAAGTCCTACGGTAACCGACGAAGGCTCAACAATCATTCCAGGAGAAAGCTGAAGGTATGTGCCATAAGCATATATAATTTTGTTATTCTAGGACTAATAACTGATTGTTGGCAAATATTTTTTGAGAGTCTGTCGGAGCCCATATAACCCCGCGGGACACGCAAGTCATTGGTAAACAAGCCCGCGGTGTAGGGGTTAAAAGCCATGGTCACGGGGCTAAATCAAACATTCATCTAGAACTATCATCTATGCCCGTTTTCTTATCAAATTTCCACAAAAGGACAAAGATGTGAACCTGATGCATGAAGGAAGTGGCTACATTATGAGGAAAATCAGCCAAAGATTCACGGTCACCGGGCAAGATCAAATTTCGACTCTTTTTCCGCGTGTATGTTTATTAACAAAATCACTCTGTTTTAATTTAATTTTAACTAATATGCTTGAAGGGTTGTGCATCTCCCCACAAGCACACCTACAGTTTTTATAAACCAATTGATCAAAAGTCAGGAACACAAGGGAGGGTCAAATTTATTAGCTTTTGTCTAAGTCAAACTTTCTTGAAACGTAGAATGTAAGGCAAAATGAAAAAAAAATGACAGGTCATAGATCAAGGTCACAGATCATTGTCAAAGGTCAAGGTCAGGGGGATTAAATCAAAGTAGGTGGAAAGATTATGAGTCGGGCAAAGAAAAGGAGATACAGGTTAGGAACAATCAGCCATAGGTTAAAGTCACCTAGCAAGGTCAAATTTCGACCCAAGGATCTTTAAGTAAACACAATAACTTAATGGTTTTTGTCGTTTTTAACCCCTTAACCACGGGGCATCACTTTCATGATGCTTGGGAGCAAGGGATCATACCGCGGGGCGTCACTTTTGTGATTCTGTGTTATTTTGAATTTGCCCGGGCTTTCAAGCAGTGGCTTGTATCATCTATCAGTACTGCCAGTATCCAGCACTAGTCAGCACTCCTAATCTCATCTGTACTCCCATCCATTGTTGACAATTTAGCCATTTCTCCCCGTCCTTGACTCCCCTCCCTACCTCCCCTCCATTACCCTCTCCTCTCGCCTGCCCGGCCGTGCTACTCTAAGTAAATCTTCCCTGGAATTTTCCACTGATTTCATCCATTGAAATAAGCCCTATGCCCTATTCTTATACCAAATAATATATACAAAAAAGAATTAAGGTAAGTGATAGTGCCATAAATGTGGAATTGGCTAATTATCACCTGACAACACCTCACGTGCACTCATTCGCTAATTTTCGCTGTTTATTTCCCCTTGAAATATGCTGTATAATCTATTCTCGTAATAAAAATATATACAGTATAAGGAGGGAAGGGAGAAGCTAAAGTGATATTTACATTCACCTGGAACTACCTAATTTATTATGTATTGCCTAACTTTCCTGCCAATCATTTCATAGCTTATATATTAGCAGCTGTCACCAGGCTGAGATTGGCAGCACTGCAATTCCCCTAGGCAGGCCACCACACACTGTATTCAGTTTACTGTCGTCTTTCAAGGTGAAAGCAAGTCGGATTCGTGCCTGTCAAATTCTGCCCCTTTTTAGCCGCATTCAAAGGGCCCTGTGACCTCTACCCCCTACTAAACCTCGTGTGGAAAGAGGTAAAGGGATGAGTGACTGCTGGCTAATTTGTCAATGAAAATGATAGAGAGTGACTACGATCTTTCTGGTAAGTAAAACAGTGCAAGTGGAAATGTAAATAATGTGTAAACAGCAAGTGAAAGCAATAAATGTAAATATAAGGGAACAGTGGAAAATAGTTTTATAAGTTACTGCAAGTGACAGTGCCTAACACAGTGTAAATAAAATAGAAATGTAAATAATGTAAATAAAATAGAGAATGTAAATAGAAATGTAAATGAGTAGTAATATAAGAATACGAGTATATATACTAGGAGTAATGAAAGTGAAAGTTTCACTCTAGCATGTATGAATACTATGAGTTATGAAAGTGAAGGTGAAAGTGACAGATTCACTCTCAACGTTAGTATACAGGACGAGAAAGTGAATGCTACGTATTTTACTGAAAGAGAAATTGAATGCCTGCAGTGACAATAAACTACTATTACTGAAGGAAACTTATGGATAAAGACTGTAGATATATATAAGTGTTATATAGTAATAGAAATATAAACTGTGAATGTTTTTATGAATAATAAATGGCAGAACACCAGCGGCGAACGATCGGAAGTGGGAAGGTCATACGCGCCTGTAATTTTCATTGCTTTCACAGTGTTTTTTTTTTTTGGAGTATGGATTCCAAACTATTTGAGAATCATAGAATAGTGTTTCTAGTGATAATATCAGGCTGTGGTAATCATATTTACGGGTTGTCGGGTAGTGTAAAGTGGAGACTTCTTTACCCAAAATCAGAGGTCTCCAAAAGTCCTACGGTACTCGATGAACGCTCAACAAACATCCCAGGAGAAAGCTGAAGGTATGATCCATAAGCACGTGCAATTTTAATATTCTAGGACTAATAACTGATTTTTGGTGAATATTTTTAGACAGTCTGTTGGAGCGCGAATATGCCCGCGGGACACGTAAGTCAAAGCAAAACAAGCCCGCGGTTTAGGAGTTAAATCAAACTTGATGGATGAGTTTGGTATCATACAGGAAGTTGACTTTTTTTTTTATTTTTTTTTTTAGAATAATAGGTTGAAGGGTCACATAGCAATGTTAACTTCAGTACGAGGTCTGTTCAGAGAGTATCTGACCTTAGTCTCTAGAAAGATAAATAGCTAGGCTGTTGAGCTAGGACACTAATCGTCCACAAAGTAGGCCTCTTCAGACTTGACGCACGTAGTCCAGTGTTCTTTCCACTGCCTAAAACATTTTTCAGAGCTGGATTTCGGTATCTCTTGCAGGTGCTTCATCACAGTCATCATGATCTCTTCTCTCGTCTCAAATCGGGAACGTTTTAGCGGAGTTTTGTGCTTGGGGAATAACCAAAAGACACACAGAGCCATGGTTGGTCAGTAGGGAGTCTGCCGGACCTGCAGGATGTTGTACTTCGCCCCAAACTCCTGAATCAGTTGAGATTAATGGGCAAGAGCATTGTCATGGTGCAGCTTCCAGCTTGCCGTTTTCCAAATGTTTGGTCCCATCGACCGAACTGCGTCACAAAGACGATGGATAACGTCGAGGAAGTAATGCTTGTTGACAGCCTGACCTTCTGGTGCGTATTCGTAATTCTGTAGTTGGAAAAAAAAAAAAAACTGTCATCATGCACTGTACCTTGCTGTGGACCTGTCGTGCATTTTTTTGGCGAAGGTGATCCTACATGCTTCTCTTGAGACAACACTGTTTTGGTTTGTGGGTTGTGCCCATACACCCAAGTCTCATCTCTAGTGATAACAGTCTCCAGTAAGTGTGGATCGCGATTTGCACAATCCGATATGTCTTGAGCAACTTTCATCCGCAGAGCTTGGTGTTCATGTGAAAGGACCCAGCAAACCAGGAAAGGCGGCCCACCGTTGGCAATAGAGAGGGAGGAGCGGTCAGAGATCGAGGCGGGCAACCAACCACAAGCCTGTATATATCCACTGGCGAGTCTGTCTCTGCCGACGCCTGCCTGCCGTTCTGTGGTGACGTGCATTTTAGTCTGTCAAAATTTGCTTGGAGCTTTCGTCTTGCTTTTGTGAATTAAGGTGTACATAACACTAAAATAAGTGAACTATTGGAGACTATATACCAGTCTCAGTGTTGTAGTAACAGCTTTCATTTGTATAACATCGTACTAGCGCCGAACAGTTTGGCAACGAACTGAGTACGAATAGGCACCACCTGTTTTATTATTATTTATATTACATTGTTCTTTTTTTGTATGAACTCGTAACGTGGTAAAATATGTTTGATGATTTCAGAAATATTCTTCATGCACCATGATTGTACACTAGGGTATATAATAAAATCACGTAATCAGTGTCAAACAAGATATGCAATCATATGTTTACATATTCGAACTTCACCTGCACAGCAGGAGAGAGGCATTCCTCTGGTATCCTCCATGATATCTCATCTTTTCTCAATGAAAGGCAAGTGAACTTCATTGTGTTCGTATGCCACTTAAGACCTAGTATATTTTATATGAAAAATAAGCAGAATATTAGGTAAAACCGGGAGAAATACCATGTATACCGTAGGTAAACCAAGTGTTACGTCCCCGTCCCAAAATGTCACTGGCTTCAACAGCAATAGTACAGTATATGAAGGACGTTGCCCAATGAGCTGTTGTTCTTATGGTCAGCCTTTCAGTGTACAACAACAAGATGGGCTCAGGTGTGATAATTAACACTGGCTTCTTGATTTCAGTGTATTTGCCAAAAAATTACACTTAATGCTTGCCAGCTTCATTTATCTGTTTTCACAAGTGTCTGCACTGACACTAAACTGGCAATGAACTAAAGTCAAACTGAAGTGACTCCTCTAGTCCCTTCCCCATCCTTATAATACTGTATTAATGCCGAGTGCAAGGTCGGAAATTTTAAGGCAGAGTTCTTCCAAGAATGCCGAATCTCTGAATGTTTAAAGTGCCAGAAAAGACGGTAAATAAGCGTAAATATTCAAGTTTAGTATTTACGAAAATAGTGTGAAAGTGTGTATGGCGAAATGGTAAGTGATACTGCAGTCTGCTATACACACTAGCGAAAGCGAAAGTGACGCTTGCTTCAAAGTTATTCTGGATTGTTATATTTTTTTTATAAGACATAAGCACATACAGAGACAAACATTACCCTGTGGGAACAACTAGTTATCAGTGACAGAAAAATAAGTAAATAATTATAAGTGACTATTTTTTGGTCAAGAAATGCACTTCATTTATCCCTTACGTTACAACTCTGAGTACTTATGTTATTTTGGTACCGTGTAAGTGCCTTTGTAATAATAAATGATAATAACTGATATAATTCATGAGGGAAGGCAAGAATTATAGGGAGATCTTTGTGTTGTCCCCTCATTTACGCTCATATAACATGTACTGGTGCTAAGTGTAATCCTTATGAATGCATCAGTACCACAGTACAGTGCAACAAGTGTCCTTATACTTGTAATTTAGTTAATAACTAGCTTTTAGTGACATAAAGCACAAATCTCTTCCCAAACGTCGTCCGGTATATGAGGTGACGGCCACTTGCAACGCTGTCTGGCATTGCTAGAGCGACCTCCATTCTCCATCCGCACAAAACACCTCTCCTTCAACTCGCCCTACCTACGGTCCCAGACCACCTACGGACCTCCAGTTTCTTTCAAAGGTTAGTGGAAAGATTGAAGTTTGGGTACTTAAAAATTTTCTGTGTTTGCCAGTATAAGTGGGTCAAAACAACTCGTGAATACACAAAAACTCCCTTATATATCGCACCAGTGATATGGGTTATACACTCAGCTTCAGCCGAAGAAATAAAAGGGATAAGGTAATAAAGCCTATACCTAACCCTCTGGATTTGAAATGTCTCTCCTATCCTGAATAAAATCGTCTGGAGGTAACATGAGGTTAGATCCTTGGGTGGAATGGAAGAAACTTCTTCCTACAGCTGTGCTGCAAGGGGGAATATCTTATGTAATAATACCCTCAAAGAATTCAAGTGATCCTTAGACAAAAATGCAGTGCTAAAAATCTGCAATTACCTCAGAATACTTTGAGCAAGTCTTCCCATTGAAGAAGCAATTATGAAACTGAAACAAAGTTGCAGAAATTCTTATAATGTGGAAACGTAAATTGATCCGACATAGCAAACTAAGATTTTAAATTGAGCACTAGTGCGAGGTAGTGTTGACAAATTAAGTATAAGTTACCAATTTGTTACATTTCTTGTTGCTGTCCTACATAACTGACATTTTGCCTACTTTGATAAAATTTTTTATACAGACTAGTGTACCAGTTCACTTTCTTCGATGGTAATCCTCTCCTCTTTACATTTATGAATCCTTTATATTTAGAATTCATCCCCTCCTGATATCAGAACAAATCCGCGCCAATGCAAAACATACAAAAAATAACAAGAAGCGGTGTCAAGACACAGCAAACCCGTCCTCTGCAGTCATTATAGTGCTGACGTATGAATACAACAGAATATCTAGTCAAAGATGTCATATCAAAGTTGGAGTAAACTAGGTGAAAATTGACGATTTTATGCCCAAATGAAATTATAGGCCCGACCCCTCCAACAATGCCCCCCCTGCCGCTAACTAGGGGGTGACCCTCCTGATGTAATGAGGCACGTTTTAAGATGCAGATTTGAAAGATATACCTTTAGGTGTTGGTTTCATGTCGATATGACGAATTTGATAGGAGTTATGACAAAAAAACAATTTCATCCCTTCTCCATTTTTTTACATTTTTTGGGCCTACAGCGTGGGCCTTGGCTCAGTATTGCCCAAAATTTAATCACGTGATCAGAAGGCGATAGCCCATCATCCATATAATTTTAATCAAAATCGCACCTGTAGTTTTTGCATAAATTTGTTAACAGATGGACAGACAGACAAAAGCAAACAAACAGACAAACCGAGTGAAAACAATACCCCTCCCGAGCGCGGGAAGGGGTAATAATAATACGTCATCAGACTTTATTCGCAAATTCCTTGTAATTCACTGGTGTAGTATCATATGCTTTTAACTTAGCACATAATGTCCATTTCAAAGCCAAAGGTGGCTGTTGTGCTTACGTACGCAGCGACTTATCTTGTTTTTGCATACCCCAAACTTGATTCTTCTGAATTCTCTACTCTCTGGCTTCGGCTTTCCTGTCATTCTCATAGTAAATATACCTGTGCTCTTTACTTATCCCCTAATTAGACTATGAAAAATTCTTTGACAATCTTACTTCTACGATGGAACACATCCTATCCGTTTCTTCTTTCTCTGGACTCTCCATTGTAGGAGATTTCAATGCTCACCACCATCTTTGGCTTTCTTCTCCTTCCACTTATCCACCTGGTGAACAAGCCTACATCTCGTCTACCCTTAATGACCTAGAACAACTTGTACAGCACCCTACCCATATCCCTGACCGCCTTGGAGAGAATTCCGATATACTTGACCTCTTCTTTGCAACTAATCCTTCTGCTTAGGCTGTCAATCTTTCCTCTCCATTGGGCTCCTCCTATCACAACCTTATTACCTTACCCTGTCCTATCACTCCATTATGGCCTGTGGACCCTCCAGAGAAACGTCGATTGTTGCACTTTGGAGCTGCTGACTGGGAGGCCCTCAGGCAGTGCTTCTTTGATTTTCCCTGGAATAATTATTGCTTCCAGGGCTAGAAGCATTCCAAGTGTGCCTTGCGCATTACAGAGGCAATTCTAATGGGCATGGAAGCATACATTCCTTTTTCATATCCTTTGACTAACGCAAAAAAGCCTTGGTATAATCACACTTGTTCTAATGCTGTCCACAACAAGGAGAGGGCCTGTTAAAGGTACCAGAGCCATCCCACCCCTGAATCACATCTTTTTTATGTTTCTGTCCAGAATCGTGCTGTCTGTTCTTCACTGTGCTAAAAAATTATTTCATCTGTACTAAATGCTCTCAGCTTTCCAACTCTAAATCTTCCTGCTCCTTCTGGCAAACCTTTCTAACAACTTTGCCTCACCCTCCTTCTCTTCTGTTTTGTACTCTGATGGCTCTGTAGCTATTTCTTCTACTGATAAAGCAGATCTCTTTGCTCGGACTTTCTCCTCAAATTCCACCTTAGACGTTTCCGGTGCTGTTCCTCCATCACTTCCCCCCTATGACTTCGTCAATGCTGACATTAATATTTCTTCAACTGATGTATTTTCTGCAATCACTGGTTTCAGTACTATTAACGCATATGGGCCTGATTGGGTCCCTTCTGTTGTCCTCAAGAACTGTGTCTCTGTGCTGACACCCTGCCTAGATAAAGTGTTTCGCCATTGTCTGTCAACTTGTACCTCTCCTTCTTACTGGAAGTTTGCTCTCATTCGGCCTGTCCCAAAGAAGGGTGACCATTTCCAACCCAGTAACTATCGCTCAATTACTTTAACATCCCGTGTCTTAAAAGTTTTCGAGTCTATTCTTAAAAGAAAATTTTTAAAACATCTTTCCTATCACAACCTTCTTTCTGATTGTCAGTATGGGTTCTGTCAGGGACACTCCACTGGCGATGTGCATACCTACCTTTCAGACTCGTGGACATCCTCCTTTTGGGACTTTGGTGAAGGCTTTGTCATTGCACTTGACAACTCAAAGGCTTTTCCATCGATTCTGGCATAAAAATTTAATTTCCAAACTGTCCTCTTACGGTTTCTGTCCTCCTATCTGTGTCTTCATCTATAGCTTCCTTTCTGTTCGTTCTACAGGTGCTGCTGTAGAGGCTACCGTTATTCTCTTAGATCTATCGACAGTGGTGTTCCTTAGGGTTCTGTCCTATCACCAACTCTCTTCCTTTTATTTATCAGTGACCTTCTAAGCTGTACATCTAACCCTATCCACCCATATTCTGATGATTCCACCCTTCACTTTTCCATTAGGTTCCCGCAATGTCCATCTCAACAGTTTCTTCAACAAACAAGGGGTGAGGGTGACTTGGCTCGTATCTCTGAGTGGGGTAAAAGTAATCTTGTTGTTTTTAATTCATCAAAAACTAACACCTATCACCCCAACAAAATCTTCCACAGGAGTACTCACTAATGTTTAATAATGTCCATTTCAATCCTGCATCATTTTCTCGGGATTTATCTTGGAAAGATCATATTGCATCTCTTGTAAAATTTGCTTCCAAGAGATTAGGTGTGCTAAACCGACTCTGTACCTTCTTTAACCTGGCACAGTGATTGAATTTATACACAGGTTTATTCACTCCTGTGTAGAGTACAACTCTCATGTATGGGGAGGCCCCCCACATACAGCTCCTCTCAACAAGGTGGGATCAAAGGCTTTTCGTCTCATTAACTCTCCTCTTACTGGCTCCCTTCAACCTTTGTCTGATCGCCACACTGGTGCATCTGTATCTCTTTTCTATCGCTACTTCAGTGGTCACTGCCCCTCTGAACTGTCTGCTTGCGTCCGTCTACCACTACGGCGAGCGCATATCACCCACCTAGCAACAAACTTTCATCCTTTTTCTGTCCAACTCTCTAATGCAAGAGTTAACCGTTCCTCCCGATCTTTCATTTATGCAACAGGTCAACTCTGGAACTGTCTCCCTCTGTATTTCCTACTTCCTATGATCTCCAGTCTTTCAAACGCAGTCAGTCGAGGCATCTCAAAGTGAACTGATTTTATTGGCTCTCTGTTGTATTTTTGTTGTTGTTGTTGTTGTTGTTGTTGAATGGAACTATTTGTGGGCTCCTGGCCATTGCTTCCTTCTTCCTTGCATAAAAAATAAAGATCAGCATTCAGAATGCCACATTGTAGTATTGTTGTGCCATGGGATTAGGTTAGTGGTTTATATTTGGAGATGCAAAGAATATTTTAGAAATTTCGACATGTCAGTTTGATTTTCTATCTTACCCTAGGAATTAGTTCTTGTCATTAGTGCTATTGTGCACTGTTTATTTTAGTGTATTATTGTGCGGGAGAACGTGAATTCTCTCCTGTTATGTAGTGTGCTTGTGGTAGACCTGGATGGGTATTTAGGAGGCCGCTTCTTCCCCCCCCCTCCCCTTATCAATCAGTCAGTCAGTCAGCGACGGTGCGTCAGTGACAGACAGAGAGTTAAGGCGGATGTAATTGAGAAAGAGAAGCCACAGTGTCCTGCCAGTTTACCTCAGCAGTGCCTGGAAGGAAAAAACACTGAAGTGTTGAGCGGCCTTTGATTAACATTTTTGCTTGTCAATTCATCGTGTTCGATATATCCACGAACGCTACGGTGCGAAGGTATCAATATAAATATAACATTAGTCTATAATGTCTGTTTAACCATCCAGAATGTTGGAAAATAGCAGCGTGTCAGCACATATTTGTTGTTGGTTACGAGGAAGTGCTATGAAAGAAGCGTAAGGCGGAGGCATTGTCTCATTGTCACATTGAACTACGTGAAATAAGATATAAATCGAAGAAAATCTGCGTCAATTTAAGTGGAATGTTCTGCTGTCAAAATTGCCTAAAACTTGTAAAACACGGTGTCATTATGAGCTTGCCTATTTCTGAAGGTACTGGGAACCATACGTGTGATATTTCTAATCGTTAAGTCACATAACTCCAGATAAATATACCATTTTTACTTGAAGACTATAAGTGGAATTAAACCAGTCTTCTACTGCTGCATCTGATTAGCTGTTGCAATGAATGCCATTACAACCTGCGAGATACTTTCATTGCCTTAACATTTTTATCTTTGGTCCGCAATTGTAGGACAGGAATGAAAAAGTGTTTGTTTGAAATAATAGAAACACTAAATAGCATAGGAAACATATTGGTGAAAATAAATATTACGCCCCTTTCACTGGAGCGTTTTTGCCGCGCACGATTTATGGCGTGTTCGGGCGTACTTTGTGTGTGTGGGGGGGGGACACCCCTTCACAAGAGTGTTGTTTGTCGCTCGTCAGTATTGTTCTTGGGTAGTGTGCCAGTGTCTCTTTTCATGATGAAGAACGTGAGGAAGAATGCTGTTATATATCTGTCGAAAAAGGTCATACAAAATCGCAATACTGTGGTGATCTTTGGAAGAATTCCATAATGAAGACCTCTATTCAATTTTTGATATCAGTACCTTTGTATTAGGGTATTATGACATCACCTGTCCTTACAACCTGTCCTTCTGCAATATGTTATTGAATTTCACTATCATAGACATTTAAACGTGCGTACACACACACACACACACACACACACACACACACACACACACACACACAGATAAACAACTGGGTCCAGTTAGTGAGGCCCGGGGTCGAATCCAGCATCACCTAGTGGTTTCTTTTAAGAGGTGACATGATAATGCTATATAAGTGCAAATCAGGAAAGGAGAAAATAGACATAAATGATTACTTAACATATGGAGAAGCATCAGCAAGAGGAAACTGCAAAAAACTGCATAAGAACAGAGGTGATAAAGACGTAAGGAAATTCAGTTTCCCAAACAGAGCAATTGATCAATGGAATGCACTACCGAATGAAATAGTGTGTGCCAAAACAATTCACAAATTTAAGGATATGTACGATAAATATGGTTTAAGACACGGGACAGCACGAGCTTGACTCATTCCTGTAAAGATACAATTAGGTAAGAACAATTAGGTAAGAACACACACACACACACACATATATATATATATATATATATATATATATATATATATATATATATATATATATATATATATATATATATATAATTGTTTGTATATCCGCCAACGCAAGATCGTGCAAACAGAGTGAAAGAAGAGTTTTGGGCATATGTGGAAAGTGTGCATGGAAAAGTTTGAGAGGAATGAGACAGTGTTTTTTTGGAGATATGATTGACAATGTAGGGAATGTGAAGGTGGATGTCGTAGTTGGTGAGTGGGAAGTGCCTGCAGAAGTGGATGAGAATCGTGGTGGTTTAGTGGACATTTGTGCAAGGAAGGGGGTTAGTGATAGCCAAAACCCTGTCTAGGCACAAAGTGATCCACACCTATACATTATGAATGATGAGAAGGGTGGATAATGAACTGAATGAAAGGAAGGCACTTTATGATTACGTGTGTGTGGATGAGAGAATGAGAAAGTATGTAATGGATGCAAGTGCACACAGAGGCTGAAGGGATGGAATTTCTGGTCACCATTTGGTGGTGGTGAAAGTCAAGGTGCAAATGCAATCGATGAACAGAAGAAGGGTAGGATAGGAGGAAGTAGTGCTTACAAGGAGGGTAGAAAGGTTACACGAGGGTAGAAAAAAGGCAGAATATAAGAGAGAAGTGGAGGAGCGATTAGGTACAGTTGATTCAGAGCAGATGGGGAAGGTGGAGGGTGTGTGCAAGATATTCAAAAAATAAATCTGTGCAGCATGTGAGGTGATGTGTGGGGTGAAGAGCAGATGAAAAGCAGTGCAAGGTGGAATGAAGATGTGAGAGAAGCTGTGGCGCAAAAGAAGAAAGCATATAGTGGGTGGGTAAGAAGATAAAGCATGGTGCAAGTTGAGAGACGGAAGAGATTGTTATAATTTATGTAGAGAGGAAGAGAGAGGTGAAAAGCATAGTAAGAGATAGTAAGAAGAGAGTGAATGAGGAATTTGGAAGGAATTTGAATGTAGAATGGGGCGAATATAACATAAATGTTCTGGGAAGAGGTAGAATTACATAGAGTGATAAAGAAGTTAGTAGGAGAGTGAAAGATAAAAACTGTGGATTGCTAGTGATGGGAGAAAAAGTGAGTAGTTGGCGAGAACACTTTAAGGAATTGTTATACATAGACCATGAAGGTAATGCGAGTATAAGTGGATGGGGAATGCCTGGGTGAAGGCGGGAGGTGAGAAAGGAGATGAAATCAGTAGGATGGAAGTACTGAAAGCAATGAAGAAAGTCAAAATGGGGAAATCCCCAGGAATTGATGGAGTGTATGTGGAAATGATGAAGCATGGGGGAGAGATGGCAGCAGAAGGGATATGGACGATGTGCAGATTGGCCTGGGAGGACGGCACAGTCCCGGAGGATTGGAAGTCAGAAATGATTATTCCCCTGTACAAAGGAAACGCGGAGAAAGACGTGTGGTAATCATAGGGGCATTTGTCTTCTGAGAGTAATAAACAAAGTATATAGTGGGATACTTATTGATAGGAAAATAACAGAGGAACTGGTTGGAAAAGAATAGGGAGGTTTTGGCTCGGAGGAGGTTGTGTATATCAGATATTCATCCATAAGTCTTTAGTGGAAATGTTTCTAGAGAAGGGAAATAAGTTGTATGCAGACAGACAAGGGATGCGGAAATTATTAAGAATATATGAAGTAAATAGGATGCATTCGAATGCTGTGAAGAGTATGTATGACGGTGCTAAGGCTTCAGTGCGTGTAGATGGTGAACTGAGTGAATTTTCTGTCTAAATGTGGGATTAAAACAGACATGTGTCATGTGTTCATGGTTGTTCAATCTATAAATGGATGGAGTTAACAAAGAGATACAAGGTAGGGCAGGGGATATTTGAGCGGCCGTAATGCGAGAGGGCAGAGTTTGGATACTTCCTGTACTGCTGTTTGCAGATGATACCGAACTGTTAAGTGAAGACGGAGACCTGCAAGGCTTCGTGAATGAGTTTGGGAGAGTGTGTAAAATTCAGAATCTAGAGGTGAATGTAGGGAAGAGTAAAGTTATGGTCTTCGAGAGAAGTGAAATCAGTGAATGTACAGTGAGGTTGGATGAGGAGGAAATGGAAAATGTGAGTGCGTTTAAGTACCTGGGTAGTGTGATGAGTAAGGATGGAAGTTTAGAGGGTGAAGTGCTTGAAAGGGTACAACATGAAAGAAAGGTTGCTGGTTCCTTGAAAGCAGTGATAAGCAACAGGGAAGTGAGCATGGAAGTGAAAAAGTTACTACATGACGGTATTGTGATACCAACTCTAACGTGTGGAAGTGAAGCTTGGACCTTGGAGGGACGGAAATCACGAGTGAGAGCAGTGGAAATGAGTTATTTGAGAGGTGCATGTGGAGTCACATGGAGAGACAGCTTGACAGATGAGGAAGCGAAGGAGCGTTGTGGTGATGTGGATGCGATAGGAAGCGTTAGGAGCAACCCACTGAGGTGGTTTGGCCATGTGGAGAGGATGGAGAGTGCGAGACTGACGAGGAGAGTGTGAGTGAGGTGGAGGGGGGGAGGAGAATGAGAGGGAGGCCAAGGATGAGACTGAGGGATGGAGTGGAGAGGTATATGAGAGAGGGTGTGTGTGAGCTGGGAGCAGGGCAGTGAAATGGCGGGGGACAGGGCAACATGGAGGCGATAAGTTTGTGGCCATCCCTTACAGGATTAAGGCGTCTAGCAATATCAGTCTATCCATCTGTCTATCTATCTATCTATCTATCTATATATCTATATCTATATCTATATCTATCTATCTATCTATCTAGACATATAGATATAAGAGAGAGAGAGAGAGAGAGAGAGGAGGGGGAAGCTGTAGGGTGAGGAAGTTGACTTTGTGATTTCCTGGCTGGTCAAAGATTTATCGTCCATTTGTTATTCTGACGTCGTTATACGGGCTCTTAATATTGGAGCAGTGCAATAGAATCAACCTCTATGCTCATGACTATAAATTACGTTTTCTGATGTAAGGGGAAAGTTTAGCTTTATTCATAGGTCTTTCAAGTCTTTCCTAGACGTTGTCCACAGCCTGAAAGGAAATGTAACTGTTACTCAGAAATGAAATATCGGAATGAAAGTGTTAGACAGTGAGGTGTCTGTAAGCAGAAGGGCAGGAAGGTCAAGTGTGAGGTAGAGAGATAAGGTGACAGAAGTATCTACACACTCATCACGTTTATGTCACGTGGCTGAAGGCTGCGTCCGACGTTGGTCACACTTGTACTGACTGAAGTTTATTGACAGCAAATCCTTGTCGTTGCTTATCTCTGTAAATCATTATAATCTGTGGTTTTATTTGTAACTCACTTGGGTTTTGAGGAGGCATTTCCCATTCATCTCCCTTAAACTTGCCTGACCTGTGATTAAGTTTACAGTTGCCTTGAGTACGTTTGTCTTACGTCGTGGATGTTAGGGTTGCATAAGCAGTAGCTGTGGAGTTCCGTACCAACATCTCCTCAATGATTTATGCCGCACATTTCACCTCAAAGTCTTTCTGTATGTCACTGGTGCAAACTGTGCTAATATCAAGACTATGGTATGCATGATATTGTTATGGTTTGATATATGAAAACAAATCGTGGCACAGAAGCTTTTGTAGGATCACTTCATTATCGTTTTATTTACCGTATATATGTTTGCAGTCTCTTGTATGTTATTTTGTCTTTATTTCTTTAAAATCGCCTAACATTGCATCAGTAGCACACAAATGAGGAAGGAGCATACAAAGAGTGCAACGCCGCGCCCAGCAATTGTTCTAAGGATCGAACATTTGATTTTCCTCTATGACGTTTACTTTTTACCAATAACTGTTCTCTGAACTGAATTACCGTATATCGTTTTTGCCTAACCTTAACCCTTCCTCCAAGTTTGGTCAAAATCAAGTCAGAAACGTTTGAGCTGATCATCTTTGACTTTGAAATTGAACCATTCCTCATAACCTTGATCTTTTGAGAGGTCAAAGAACCAAATTCCTTTATACATATCTTTTCCCGAACCCATTCAGCAAAATGATTGGGGGAAATCAGAAAAAGAAAAATACAGATTGAATGACATGTGATCTTAGCCTTTGATTTATTATTATAATAAAATAATGGTCACCCTTTTGCCAATGCTCAGTTTTTCCAACAAGTCTGGTCCAATTCAGATCAAAATAGTTCTTGTTATTTTGTTCACACACTGACAAACAGATTTTAAATATGTTCTTACCCTGTGATCTTTATATATTTGAGTGACTGTTCCCTAAACCTATCCCCTTCATTCTTGCATGACCCTGAACCCTCGGACGAAGTTTAATCTAAATCGGACGAATACTGTTTGAGCTGAATTTGCTGGTTCATGTGATATGTAAGCTATAGATATATCAACAGGATTTCAGGCTATTCTTAAAGGATCCACAACACTACTGGATGCTTTATTGGAAGAGAGCTGAGTTACACTCTGGGAGTCTGGTACTGTAGTTCCCTGTCTCGCTTAGTGAGCACTATAAGAAATAATGGAGAAAAAAAAAAAAACTTACATTGTTAATATTCAGCCATTTCTAAGACTAAATTACGTTTCCAATATTTGCAACTCCTCATGCCTAATTTGTATGCAAAGCAATGCCTAGTGATGGCTCCCTGTGGGTTTAACGAGTAGCCATGTTTACCCAGTTTAACCCCTTCCAAGCTTCTTTGCCCTTTTGAGGTAAAAAAATTTCTTCGAAATTAATATTCATATTTCATGTTAATATGTAATATATGAAATGTTAGACATTAAAAAGGTAATAAAACCTTATTTTTAGTTTTTCCTACAAGCTAGAGGCATTTTGAAAATAAAAACTGGTATCACTGTCCCATAGAATTATACAAAGTTAAAATAATGTGTATTACATATTATCTTAGAAAATATATACACATTTACTCTCCCTGTGAGGCTTCATGGAAGGGCAGAAAGCAATTTCGGGATTCCGACAGGCTGAGAGCGACCTTACACTCTGTGCACATCCACTGTGACCAAATAATTCTCCATATTTTTGAACAGTGCTCGCAGGTTTGACGGCTGTTAACACACGGTATGTGAGAAGGTGATGCCTGCAGTTGTCCAAGTGTTCCTCCATTCCTGGAACCACGGCCCTCAGACCCCTTTTTAGTACAGGCATGGGGTCGAAGCTCAAGCAGTGCCTGATGGACCGTGAGGCTATTGTCTTCTGGCACCTGGCAAATCTGGAGATGTCCAGCCTGAAGGTCTTGAGGGGCATCTGCTTCTCCCCCAATGACAGGCAGTGATGCTTGTACACCAGCCAGGCATTGGAGATGCACAGGTCCAAGGCACACCAAAACAGCTTGATATACCATCTCCTTGCCCTCACTGGAATCCTGTAGAGATGGTGTGGCATGTCACTCTTGTCTGGAGAGTGGAAGTGCCCTTGGCCTTCTTTGTAAGGGGTGGTAGTGGCTCCTTTTCCTCATCCTCCTCATCTGGCATGTCAGGGGGCTGCACATGAGTTACGTCATCTGTAAAGTATACAATAGATAATGTCAAGAAATGTATGTAAGTGTAATAATGTAAGTAAATGTAATGTATGATAAGGTAAGACAGAAAAGGTTAGCTAAGTAAAGATACACAAAATACAAGTCAGGTTAATACTGATATGGTAGTACGTCAACATAATGTATTTTCTTTTAAAATTCCAATGCCATACACTTTATTGCTACCTTTGAACTAATCCCTTTAATCAAGTGCCTCCTACAGACCACTGTCAGTAAATGCCTGGTAAACACGCATTGAAGGTTAATCCCTTAAAAAATTAAGTACCAATCAGTTTGTTATTCCATTTTAACTACTTCCTTTAAATGCCCATTTATTTTCCGTTTAACTAAATGTAGCAAAATCTCTCTTTTGAGTTACGAGTTCGTCATCGCCGATGTTGAGTAGGAAGTCAGGATCAATGTTGTCATCATCCAAGAGGTCACCAAAATCAATCAACTCGATGTCACTATCACCAGTTCTCGAGGGGGCCACCCACTTAGACGTCCTCTTGTCATGCCAGTAGAGTGATGTTGCTCTGAACTGAAAAAAAGATGTACTTAGTTTTGCAAAAACATGGTGCACTATTATCATCACACATCTCTGTCATTCATGCGCTAGGACAATGATAACATTCACAAAAAAATGGTATTAAAAAACAATATATTTCGAATAATAATGGCCTATCAACATCATGACTATCATATACTTCTCTACAGACAAGGTTCGCAACTCTCTGTGCACTGAAAAAATTATGATTGTAGCATGCACAAAGTTACAAAGGGGACGAATGTGGTTTCCCTCATAGGGGGCAGTAAAGCCCAGGCGGGCATAAAGTGATTTCCCTTAAATCGGGCACTAGACCCACAGAGGCCTAATATTACATGACGACATGCTTTTCTACTATTTTCTATAACACCACACTAATGTCACTTATATCACCGTAAAGAACATTTATTCATCTATAAACTTCAGTGTTTTTCAAAAACTTACCTCCAATGGTTATTGTTTGTGGGAACCGAAAGTTGGGAAACTATACACATATTTGGCCACACCATTTGCCAAACAAAGACTGCTGTTCGCCTTCCTCTCTGTCCCAATGCTTTGTGGAAAGAATAGATTGTGATTGCCTGTACGTGTTGCCAAGATGTTCTGCTATTGGGTGGAGGCAACCCACGTCACATTTCCCGCATTCTGTACACTAACAAACTTATGCTATGAAGGCCCCTGTGTGGGCAACTCACCTGCTAAAGGGTTAATTTCATTCCAGAGAGAGGCAAGTGAGCTTCCAATCAAATGCCATCATGTTACACTGAGATAAGGAATTTTCGGCTGTGTATACATAAAACAGTCTTCTCAGCACTCCCTTCATGAGTCTGCAAATTTGAACAGAGGAAACATTCAGCGTTATTTCACTGTACTCAGGCAGCATCTGCATTGTGACGGCTAAACAATAAACATCCACTCACTTACATTTGTCTCTCCCCCTTCGGTAAATAACATGGCTCCCCAGATGTTATAAAAGCAGAGATTAATAGAAGACAATCCAAATAATAAACCAACACTATTATTATAAGAAGTGATAAGAAAATTATATGATGGTATACTCTACTAAGACCATACTGGTTAAAAGGGAGATATTTAACTAAATTAATGTACATACATAGAGCATGATAAAATACTGGTATATGTTATAATACTGAATAAAACTGCATTAATGTAAAACCTGGTTATACAAGATTTACAGTGGTATCACAAGAGAATAAGATCTCCTAATAACTAAATAATATTCACATAATTAGTTAAATGTCCACACTTATTCAACAGATCAACACTGTATAGTTGACGTGGATCGGTTGGTGGTGCAGTTGGTAGTTGCCTCTGAGCAGTAGGTAGTGGGCCGTCATGTTCCCACTCAGATCTCTCCAAATTCAGGGTCATGTTGCGATTTCTTCACGGCTCTTTCAGATTAAACAAGTTTCACTGTTTTTCTTGCTTTATGTTAGGAGAGGGAGGGGATGCATGGATCAGGTGTTTGCTTTGAGACAGGTGTGTGAAAAACATTTAGCGAAAGGTAAGGATGCATTTGGGGCATTCATGGATTTAGAGGAAGCATATGCTACAGTAGAAATGATAGAGAGGCTTTGTGGACCGTTTTGAGATTATATGGACTACATGGTAGGTTGTTAAAAGGAATGAAATGTTTTTGTGTAAATAACAATGAGCGCGTAAGAGTGGGAAATACTGTGAGTGATTGGTTTCCTGTGAGAGTGGGGCTGCAGCAGGGATGTGTGATGTCACCTTGGTTGTTTAATAATCATATGGATGGTGTTGTAAGAGAGGTGAATGTGCGAGTGGTAGGTGGAGGTTTGAGTCTGTTGAATGCTGATGGTAGAGTGGAATCTGAATCAGCTGCTGTTTGTGGATAATACTGCACTGGTGGCTGATACAGAGGAAAGATAAAGACAGTAGGTAGACGAGTTTGGATGGGTGTGTGGAAAAGGAGGAATTTGATAAGAAATGAGAATAAGAGTAAAGTGTTGAGGTGTACAAGGTTAGTAGATGGTAGGATGATGAATGTAGTATTGAATGGTGAGTTACTTGAGGAGGTAGTGTTTTAAGTATTTTGGGTCACATGTTGCTGTGGATGGAAGAATAGATGTAGAGGTGAAGTTTAGAATGAATGAAGTGGGGAAGGTGCTGGGAGGAATGAAAAATGTGTTTAGATGTCGTTTGCTTTGAATGGATGTAAAGAGAAGGCTGTATGAGAGTGTTGTGGTACCGACTGCGTTATATAGGGCTGAAACATGGAATATGGGTGTAGGAGGGAGAAAAAGTTTGAATATAATGGAGATGGGGTATCTGAGGAGTATGTATGGAATGACAAGTAAGGACTGAGTGAGAAATTATGAAATGCATAGAACTGGAGTTATGCGGGATATGGCTGAACAAGTTTAACAGAAAATTTTGCGATAGTATGGGCATAAGGAGTGAGTGGATGAAGAGCAATTGGTGAAAAAGATAACTGGATCAAATGTGAGAGGTGTAAGGCTGAGAGGAAGACCATGAATAGGATGGATGGACAGTGTGAAGAGAGCGTTAGATGCGAGAGGGATGTCTGTAGAGCAAGGAAGAGTGGCTGTGTGTGAAAGGGATGACTGGAGAGAAACTGTGAATGAATAAATGATGACACGGCCCCGGGGGGATATTCTCCCGCATTTGGTCTGATCAGCTGATCAAGTCAGGTGCGAGCAAGGAGACTGGTCCATTATGATGTTGCAGGGGTAAACCAGCTCTGCTGTCGGGCCCTGCTGCGGATGTCGCCAATTGCACATTGCAGTTGACCCTCGTTCGGTGTGGTGCGGTGAGGATCTGTCAATTTTCCCCTTGGGGCAAAGATAAGAACAAATGTATGTGTGTGTGTGTGTGTGTGTGTGTGTGTGTGTGTGTGTGTGGATGAGTAAGTTAGGAGTGTCGTCCTGTTTCGGCTACCCCCCTTTTTTTTTTGGGGGGGGGGGAGGAAGAAGCATAGGTATATAGATAGGTAGATGTTCTAACCTAATTCCTGGAGTCTTTTTTCCATACGTTTGACACTGCAATGGACAAAAACCACTATAATGAAGAATCCTACCAGGGTGAATGCCACTACAATCAAGAATGCAATAAGAGGATATACAAAATAAGTGATCAGCAAAGAGTGATGAAGGAAATGAGTTATCTAGTGTATAACATTCTCACAAGGAACAGCTGGAACAGCGATGATACTAAAGGGAAACACAGAACAAAGACGAAGGGTTTGGGTAGCTGACGAACACGAATGTAAGAGATCAGACGGGACATATGGTCGTGAGACAGAAGAAAGAATTCAGAGTACGCAAATGCAGTTTAAAGAGAGACACTGAAATGTAGAGGCTAAGGGAATCAGTTGAAACAGAACAAGGGTGTCTAGAACAAACAGGAATATGGGCCATGATAGTCATCGGGGGGAAGGTTGTTTCTGTTATAAGATAGTACAGTTCTAAGCTTGAGAAAGGAAAAATAGAATCATAATTAAAGTTAGTGCGAGCTCATTCCAAAACTGAACGAAAATCTGACAGTGGGACAAGGTCTTGGGTAGTATGACAACTGACAAATCCTCTACTTGCGACATAAATTACTGGGGGGACAGAGACATATACAGTATAAGATGTAAAGTGATGTACAATATTTTTGTAACAACATTAATCTTATCATTTCACTAAGGCATCCAAAACTCTGTACAGTTGTGTACCTATTTCATTCATATGTGTACCAATACCGTACTGCTTAGTAACTGAGATGACGTCCTCCACTAACATTACTTCCCCCCGGGGTTTAGCCAGTGCCCCTGGGCTGAGGACCCCATTTCTATCCCCGTCACCCAGAGATAAACCAAGTGCCAGCAAGGCTGTCTACACTCTCCACAACATCTTACTCATAAAAGGAATCCAGATTAATGTTCAGATCATCTACATTGTCCTGATCGGTGGAGGAACGGACACAAGAAACAATGGGGAGAGTTGTTAAGCGAAGCTTTTGTCTGTATTCATGAATAGGTAGAGAAGGTGAAGAAGGCATAGCAAGGGCAGAAAGAGGAGAAGAAGGTGAAGAAAATTCATTATTTTTCTGATTCTCCCCCTCCCCCATTTGAATATCTGGGAGTTGCCTCAAGACCATCTTCATGAACCCATTTACTCTCAGATTTTAAGTCTTTAATCCCAAATTCATTACCGTTACGAGATATCACGCGGTGTGGGCTGTAAATGTGTCGTCCAGTTTAGAAATACAAATTTGTGAACGAGCAAATACTATGTCTCCAACGATAATACTGATACGCGAAGCAGAGCTTTGCTGACAATGTAACATATCCTTTTTAGACAAGGCCAGATTAACCTTTATAAACTTGTGTGTTTTCTGGAAGTCTGGCAGTTCCGCTTTCGCATAATCATCCAAGTTATAGAGTGGACTAGGTTTTGATAATAGCATGAATAGGGCAAAGATTTATCGAATCCATAAGACGAAGAATGGAGTTTAGCCAGTGGATTTATTAATGGAGCTGTTGATAGAAGCAGACATTTGGGGTATCCACTCGTCCCAGCAGCTGCTTTGATGGCTTAAGTACATCAAGCACTCCAATACCTTACGATTTTGGTTTTTGACAAGGCCATTGGAAGCTGGATGTTTGGGTATGACATTACATTTATTGATGATATACTGCTTACAAACCTCAACACGAAGACTGTTGTTGAACTTCAAACCATCATCGGTAATGATGGCTGATGGAGTAGTGAATTGACAAATAACATGATCAATGAAGGCACGTGCAACACTCTTAGCAGTTTTGTCTTAAAGAGTTACGAGAACACAATTACGTGAGGAACGATCAGCTGCCACAAACAGATAAGCTACACCAGACTCCGCAAGTGGTAATTTAAGATCATTTGAAACAGTTTTCAATGGACGTGATGGAACTGAAAGAGTGGAGCAGGTGATCCGGTTGATCCTTCATGACGATTACAGGAAACACAAGAATCACAGTGAACATTCATGTCCTTACGCATAGTAGGCCAATAGAATGAAAGACATGCTTGCCTCAAGCATCGATCGTGTTATGGATGATGATGGCTACTGCAAGTAATTAATCATTGGGAACAAAGGATTGACGTAGCCTACAGTACCTCTCTGTAATGTAAGCGTTGTCTTCCTATACAAGATTTCATTATCTAACTGGCATTGCAAGAGAAGGTAAGGTCGACGTGTCTCCTGACTCTAAGAAGTAACTAACTTTACACTACAGAGGGTCTGTGAGCTGACAACTATAGACAACATATGTGGTTAGATTGGTGTAGGGAACTTCACTTGGTTGATATTTTGAAACTGCCGCCGCTACATGACGTGAAAGGGCATCTGCAACTACTGTAGATTCACCAGGCACGTACTGAAAAGTTGGGTTGAAATCTTGGATAATAACTGACCATCATGCTAGACGTCTGGTAAGATTTCTTCCCTTGAATAAATCACAAAGTGGGAGACGATCTGTTTGAATATGCGCTGGATATCCTTAGATTATATCTCTGAAATGTTTGAGAGACCAAACAACTGCTAAAGCCTCCCAATTAGTAACGCTGTAGTTATGTTCAGCAGCATTGAGGGCACGACTGTCATAAGCTATTACACGTTTCCTCTTTGCATGATCAACTTACATCAATACTGCGCCTATTTCAACGTCAGATCCATCTGTAAAAAGAAGAAAAGGCTTCTTATATTCAGGGAGTGCCATGACTGGGACATCAATAAGTGCTGTCTTCAGTGTTTCAAATGCATGAGACTGGTCATTTGTCGACACAAAAATTTCATTATTCCTAAGGTATTTAGTAAGAGGAGCGGTGATCTGTGCTATACTTTGCATAAATCGCCAATGCTAGCCACTCAGTCCAAAGAAACTCCTTATGTCATCTTTAATGGTGGGTTCTGGGAAGTTAGCAACTGCTTTAACTTTCTCATCTGAGGTATGAATTCCGCCAGTGTCAACCACTGTCCAAGAAATATGATTTTCTTATGGAAGAAGTTGCATTTTTTGAGCTTAACTGCCATTTGGAGACGATGAAGAACTTGCTGTAGTTTGACAAAATGTTCAGGGACTGATTTACTTACCACAATGATTTCATCTAGATATGCAAAAAGAGAATGGCCAATCATACCACTGAATACAGAATGGATAAGCCTCATGAATACTGATGGAACATTTCTAAGATGAAAGGGAGGCCTTTGAAAATGATAGTGACCAGAAGGGGTACTGAATGCAGTTATAAGGCGAGACGACTCTTCCAGTTCTACTTGCCACTAGGCACTATGTAAATTAATGGAAATGAACACAACGTTTTTCTTTCCATGTGATCCCAATAAATCTGTTATGTAATACTGGTAATGGAATCGATCGGGTACAGTACCAAAGTTTACGATAATCAACAACGGGTCTGAACTCACGCCATTTCTTGGGGACAAGGAAAAGAGGACTATTCCACGGACTGACACAGAGTTCAGTGATGTCCCAGTCAAACATACCGTGCAGTATCTCGTCAGCTTTCTTTCGTAAACTATGAGGTATTTTATATGCCGGAACATAAATTGGTTGAGTACCTGGAATCAATTCAGTCGTGTCTTTACCTTTCCCATTGTCTCACTAGGGCCACAACATCTCTATAGGTCTGGGAAAGAATATTTAATCGTGCTTTATGCTTAGGAAAATCTTCTGCGTTTACTTGAATCAGCTGAAGGGTTCGTAGCAGAATTCGTAGAGTTTTCAATGGTATATACACCATGTAAATCACCATCTTTGGCAGTTACAGACATGGTTTATCCTGGCAGACCTTTATAGCTGATGGGTACACCAGGAAACTGTCAGTTTTTGTACCACTTTTAAGCTCTACTGGAGCGTTGGTGACATTCAGCAGGTAAAAATAATAAAAATTAACCTCCAATACGGAACACAATACTGGCTGATATGTTAAACCATTCACACAGTATGTCTCAGATGAGGTTTATGCATTCATTCCTTCTTTCGCACCTACAACACGGACAGAGACTTTCGTGAACTCATGTGGCAGCAAAACCGTGCACCATTTTATCACTGCCCATTTCATCTCCGAGTGTTGCAAAATGTCATTCAGACTCTTTGAGGTAGTTAAATGAAATGTAGATGAGTCAACCACTGTGTCATCACTCCCTACCTAGACCGTGTTCGAAGCAGAGCTCTGGCTAGTCTTTCTGCCACACTGGATTTAGTCCCAGTTACTGAGGAGCAATTTTCACCAGTTTTCCTCGTTTTTGTCTCTTTTGAGACTTGGTCTCTGGAATAGAGAGTGCTTTTCTTTGACTTATTGCACTTTTGACTGGACTCTGTTCCTGCACAGACAGGCACTGCCTGACAGAGTGTGTGGGTGTAGTGTGTTTGCTTGTGTGTGTGTGTGTGTGTGTGTGTGTGTGTGTGTGTGTGTGTGTGTGTGTGTGTGTTTTCACGGCCAGCCGATAGTGTCCCCCAGTGTGGTACGACCCCGAACCCTGAAGGGGTGCCGTTAGGGCACTTCCATGAGGGGGGGCCTTTAGGGCCTGGTTATAGGAATCGTTGGGGGCAGCTTTTCTGTTAGGGTTAGGTCAAGTCCCTCACGGGACAGTAGTGGGTCTTCCTCGTCCTCCTTTAGAGGGGAGGGAGAATAGGTCCCCAGTACTGAAGGGCCTTTTTTTTTTTTTTTTTTTTTTTTTGCCGTGTTTTTTTTTTTTTTAGTGTCTGTGTTTGTGGGTGTGTGGTATATGTGCCTGTGTGAGTTTTTTTTTTTTATGTGGGGAAGAAGGAACCAAAGGCAATGAGCCCGCAAAACTGTTCCTTCCAAGAGAAAAACAAAATACAAGAGAGAGCCAAATTCAAGATCCATTCATTTCGAGATGCCTTGACACACTGCGTTTGAAAGACTGGAGATCATAGGAAGCAGGAAATACAGACAGAGGGAGACAGTTCCAGAGTTGACCTGTTGCATAAATGAAGGACTGGGAGTAACGGTTAATTCTTGCATTAGAGAGTTGGACAGAAAAAGGGTGAGAGTTTGCTGCTAGACGGGTGCTACGCGCCCGTCGTAGAAGTGGAGGAATGCATGCAGACAGTTCAGAGGAACAGTAACCATTGAAGTAGCGACAGAAAAGAGATAAAGATGCAACATTGCGGCGAAGAGACAGAGGTTGAAGGGAGTCAGTAAGAGGGGGAGAGTTGATGAGACGAAAAGTCTTTGATGTCTGTGGGTGTTTGTTTTCGTGTCTGTCTGTCAGAAAGCATGAAGGGGACCCAGGTCCCTAGGCCCACAGGGCAAGCCCTCCCCTTGCCTTCCAAGCAGAGGCCTGCCCGCCCTGCTACTGTGTTAGGCACAAAGCGAGAGCAGCGTCTCTCTGACGCCAGCTCTCGCTCGTCGACGTCTGGCGGGACCACTGGCTCACCCCCCTCTCCTAAGCCTTCTAAGCAGAGGCCTTCTGGCCCTGCCACTGTGCCAGGCGCGATGCAGGAGTGGCATCTCTCTGATGCCAGCTCTCGCTCGTCGATGTCTGGCGAGGCCTCTGCCGCCTCCCCTTCTAGGCCTGCAGGGCCCACTTCCCATGCACGGTATGACGCCTCATCCCCCCCTTCCACCTCAACATGTGCAGCCAAGGTTGCACGTGTCCATGAGGCGAAGGAGGGAGTTTTGGATCTTCCACCTGCCATTAACACCTCTACTGGCACAACCCGTAAGGCTGCCCCTCCTTCCAAGGACTCTCGCTGCCCAGCACCCGACCTGCCACACCATCTCCCCTTGCCACTTTGGACTCGAAAACTGGCACATGCACTGCCGAGCCACCCCCAGTGGTGCATCTTCTCACTGCAGCCCCTTCTGCTGTGCCTGCTACCTCTCCTGATGATGAAGGCTTCATCCCTGTGAAGCATAAGACACGGCGAGCTCCGCAGGGAAATGGCACTCCACCTGCATCAAAGCCTCCAGGGCCTTGGCGGCCCCCCCTCCCCTGCTGCACACCCCTCAGTCTTGGTCGCGGCTCCTCTGCCTCCACACTCTGCTTTCCCGGCCTTTCGCGTCCCTCTTCAGGAAGGATACAGCACCAGCTACGACGTGGTAGAGGCTCTGGAGCGACACCTGCCCGGCCTCGTGGCCATGAATTGCTTTGGTCACGATGAAAACTGTGTGCTGATCCCCACCGAAGAGGGATCGTATATTCGCCTGAAGGCAGTGGCGGAGGAGGAGGCCCCGGTTGTCAAGATCATGGAGCTGCCTCAAGACGGTCAAACTACAAAGGCGGTCATGATGGGATATCCCCAGCATATGACGGTGGATATCCTCCTACAACACAAAGTCATCGAGAAGGTAGTACATTGCCAAAATCAGCGAGCACGGGAGGAGACGCTGCAGGTCTGTGTGACGCTGCGGGGACCCCTCGTGGAATCCGTTGACCTGGGCAATTGGGGAGTGTTTTATCTCCGCCCCTTCATGCCCGAGCCACTGCGCTGCTACAGGTGTCATCATTACAGACACCATCGCGCCACCTGCAACCACCCCATCATCTATGGGATATGCAGTTTAGCGCACGACACTGAGCAGTGCCTGCAGCGGCTCAAGGCAAAGGAGCCAACAACTGCCAAGTGCCCCAATTGCTCAGAGCGACACCATGCTTGGCACCACAGTTGCCCTGCGAGGGTCAAGCGAGTAAATCAGGGCCAGGAGAAGCAGGTTGCGTTGGTGCAAGAGCGACAGACCGTCAGTGCCACTCCAGCTCCCCCAGGCACCTTTGTCTGGGGACAACAGCGCTGCCTTCTTGCTTCAAGTCCTCCTGCTCTCAAAGAGCAGGAGGTTCCACCCTTGTCTTCTACCCTCGCTGTGGGCGAGACCATGGCGGAAGTCCACCACCCGCTGATGTCTGTCCCGCCGCCACCGTCCTGCTCAGCACCCAGCCAACCCCCCACTCCTGCTCCTCGGGTGATCTCTTTCATGATGGAGGAGCTCAGGAACCTTGCAACAGTGCTGGCGATGACTATCGCCATGACAATAGCCAAAACCCCGGACATCCCTCACCCAATAGAACCCCTTGCCGAAGCTGCTGATCACCTTGTAGACCAGGCGATCGAGAGGAAGAAGACGAGCCTTGGTGCCCCTCTTTCCTCTCGCCGCCCGGCTCGCACTGCAGGGTGACCCCATCCCACCTCTCGCAGGCCAGCTCGCCCATCCAAGCGGGTCAAGCCCAGACTTCTCAATGCCCAGCCTTCCACCGCTCATCTGTCTCATCATCGCCCCCATCTGGGGCAAGCTCCGACGCCATCTGTGGCCACCGTGATGGACATAGTCTCACCCCTGCTGCAGGAGGACGGCTGTCTGCAACTGCCGCCGGCCAGCCGGTAGACTCCTCCCTCAGACTCCTCCAGTGGAATTATGTGGGAGCATGGAGAAACCTCCTGCTTTTGCAGGAAGTGGCCGCCAGGGACCGCCCTCATGTTATTCTCCTCCAGGAGACCCTGCTCCCATATAATTCCATTTTTGTCTCTCGGGATACACCACCCATCTCTTCCCGTACGTTCGTGGCGTCACACGGGGATGTTCTGTCCCAGTTCAGGACCATATCACGTGCACGGATTGTGAGCCCCCTCCTTTCTGTGTACCTGATGTGGAGGTCCAGGGCTTGGAACTCAACCTGGTGACGTCACCCCTGATGGTATATAATATATACCAGAGCCAGAGGGGCACCCTGGAGTTGGGCAATCTGTTCTCCCATGCTGCCAGGGGAGCCATGTATATAAGGTGTGACTTTAACTCCCACCACGCCCTTCTATCATTGCCTCTTCAGTCCAATGAAGCAGGATGGCACATTTCTTTAGTTCTGGAGGAGATGGGTGGTGTCTCCCTTTTAAATAACATGGCAGAGCCCACCCATATTGGGGGAGGTTGCCTCAATCTCTCTTTTGTTTCAGCCCCACTGGCAGGCTTGGCGTCATGGTCACTCCACCCCCACCTTGCGAGTGACCACTTTGCTCTTATTGTTGGCCTGCCTCTCGCTCCCCTTCTGCCTCCCTCGTCCCCCCCCGCCACGGTGGGACCTACTCAAGGCGAATTGGGCGGTCTTTGACCGTGCTCTCATGGCTGCCTTTGCAACATCTCCTCCCGCCTCAGACCTCGAGAGCCGAGTGGATCAAGTAGCGAGTATTTTTTCACAAGCTGCCTCTCTCACCATTCCACTGCAGCAGCGCTCGGTGAGGTGCTACCAAGACGGCTGGTTCTACTGCAACAGGGTCAAGGAATTGAACCGGAAGCTCAATGCGGCATGCAAGCAGTACCAGCGGCACTGTACATCTCCGCACTACCGGTACCTGGTTGCTGTCACTCGGCATGTGGTTTCCGAGAAGCGCCGCCTTAAAGAGGAGGCGTGGATCAGATGGTGTCGTACCCTAGACTCTCACTCCACTCTCCGTGAGATGTGGAGGAGAATCAGGTCCGTCTCTGATCCACGTCCTCCTCGTCCACCCTTCCATCCTGACCCTGCTGCTGAGGCCGGCCGTCTTGCTCAGCATTTTGCTGACCGCTCTGTCCCTTCCAATCTCCTGCAGTCCGTCAGAGCCCTACAGGCGCAGCTGTCCACCTCTCACGCTGCAGCTATTCAGGCAGCATGTGATAGGCCTAACCCCGTTGACTGTCCAGTCACCAGCGGAGAGCTTCAGAAAGCGCTGCGGTGCCGGCAGGACACTGTGCCAGGGCTTGATGGGCTCACGTACTCTGTTCTGTCCCATGCTGGAGATTGTGGTAGCGAGTGTCTGCTTGATCTGCTCAACCTCTCGTGGTCTGAGGGGCGTCTGCCAAGGTCATGGAAGATGGCTGTCATCCACCCGATTCCGATCCCGCCGCCATGTGCCCCATCTCCCTTCTCAGCTGTGTTGCTTAGACTACTGAGAGGGTTGTGCAGGCTCGTCTTGCTTGGTGGCTGGAACCACTGCACCCAAGGATTTACGCTTACCATCCAGGCAGGAGTGCCACTCACTGCCTTGCGTCATTCCTTGGGGAGCTGATGGGAGGAAGGGGAATGGCTGTCTTTCCCCACCTTGAGAAGGCTTTTGAACCGGCAAGCCCCACTGTCATCCTGGTGGCTCTTGCAGCCAGGGGTGTGGGAGGCAGGCTTTTATCCTGGGTCCAGGACTTTTTCCATGATTGCACTGTGGGGGTCCGCTTTCAGGGGCACCTCTACCCTTTTCATCTACATCCCAATGGCACCCCCCAGGGGAGTGTATTGAGCCCTCTCCTTTTCAACGTCCTTATGGAGGGGCTCCTAACTGTGAACTATGGGCCTGGCATAACTCTTCTCTGCTATGCCAACGATCTGGCCCTTGTCTTTACAAGGAGGGACTGCTTCACACAGGCGGACTCGGCCTTTTCTCGGCTGCATGCCAAGTGCACCGAGCTAGGGCTGAAGATTAATTTCGCCAAGACGAAGTGTCTGCCATTTGGACTCCATCCCCCAGACTTTCCAATGCTGCGTGTGGGTCATCAGCTCTCCCTGGTCACCGTCCACCAGTATCTGGGGGTCTGGCTAGATGGGGGTCTCACCTTTGCCTGCCAGGTTCGGTACCTGAGGGAACGTGCTTCTACCCACATGGCTGCTCTTCGATAACTCTCCAGGCGAGATTTGGGAGCATTGTATTCCGTCCTTCGGACCTTTTATATTCACATCATCTGATCTCTGGTGGACTACAGTGCCATCTGTCTTACTGGACTCGCTTCACCAGTATCTAAATCTCTGGAGGTCATCCAGAACGATGCACTTCATGTCATGCTGGGCGCTCCATGCTGGACCTGGGTCATCAATCTGTGAATGAAGGGTGGTTTGCCGTCTCTGGCACATCGTATTGTGCTGCGAGTGGTGATCATCACTCTGCAGTTGGTGCAGTGCCGGCCCCACCTGCCTGTCTCTGCTCTCCTAAAACGCCTTATATGCCAACCACCTGCGCAGGCCCCTCAGCGTGACTGGGCTTGCAATACAGCTGCTATCGTTCATGGATTGGTAGTTGCTGCGAGCCACTGTCACGATCCTGACTTCCCCTTTCCTGGATCTGATCCACCACCATGGGATCCTCCTCTTTTTCACAATATCGGTCCCCCGGAGGCTAAACCTCGCTCCTCCATTCTGGCACTCCTCCGTCAGGAGGGTCTATGTCGAGTAATGACTGTGGCTTTACCGGACTCGGCCGTCTATTTTACTGATGGCTCAGTTTCCTCTGATGGTGCTGCTGGAGCGGCCTTTGTTTCTGGGCAACTGGTGGAATCTTGGCAACTCTCCCAGGGTGTATCCACATTCCAAGCTGAGCTTGCTGCCATCTTGGGTGTTTTGCACCATGTTCATCACCATCATCACTGTCGAGTCATAATTCACAATGATTCACTTTCCTCCCTTCAGAGACTACGCTCTTTCTTACTTTGGGACAACATCTTTCTTTTGACGGCGATCCATACATTTGCATCCCTTCTTGTCTGCATGGGCGCAACTATCATCCTTCACTGGCTCCCTGGACATGTTGGTATCCGCGGCAATGAGCTTGCTGATGATGCAGCACGCTCAGCTTGCTCTCTCCCTGACGACACATTCCCACAGCACCCCGGCCCCTCGCACCTCATCCACACTCTAACTGCTACCATCGGCAGGCTGTCTCTAGACTCTAGAGGACCATCGGGTTTGAGTCACGGAGAGCTCTCGCTCTGTTATATGGTATGACACCGCCACTTCCTATTCTCTGCTGTTGCCTTCCCCAGGTCCAGAATTCTTGTTACACCTCTTGGACCTAACAGTGTACATTTATTATGCTTTTCAAACCGATGAAGTAATTCCGTCAAATACCATATAAAAATGATGCATCAGATTCTTGTCATGAACTCCTATAAACATAATTCGTCAAGCCAATTGAAGTACAATCAGTTCCCTAGCCTCTTTGATTTCCATTCATTCATCCATCCATCATCTAATCCAATGTTGCCCCATTAGAAGCGTGGGAGCCCGGGGCTTGGCAAGTTTGTCGTGACATTTATGATGAGAGTGACAAGCCTCACTCACCCCTGGGTAGCATCACGTGGGCAATAAACCGCAACCACCCTCAGGATATAAACTTTCTCTGACTCAATCCTACTGGAGTGCTTTAATTGCCCACTAAACCACTATTTTCCATTTTCATGTACACTCATTTACCAAAACGATTTACCTTCTCTTTAACCTCCCATGTCTCCTTCCACCTTCAAAGCAACTCTCTCTCTCTCTCTCTCTCTCTCTCTCTCTCTCTATTTCATCTCATCAGCCGTTTGAGTGTCAACTGCAGGACCGGCCTATCCCGACCGAAGTGGGGACAATACAGCCAATGTATCTCCACCAAGTGGGTTAGGCTGTCTGGTAGAGATTGTATGTAGGGTAAGAAGTGCTTGTAGGTGTAATTGTAGTGTTGAAGTGGCTTTGGATGTGTGTGTAGTCTGTGTACCAAGTGTAATCGGCCCGCACAAGCCGACTGGGTGCAAGAATACTTTGTAGTATTTGCAGATCAATCACAAATCACATTTTTTTTTCTTTTAATTCATGTGACTTCGACATTTCAATTTGCGCCCTAAAAGTATAGGGCACCCTCTGACTTGGTCCACGCCCCTTCCATGCAGTTCAGTCCGAATCATTTAAAGCAGCTTTATTAATTTCGTTAACACAGAAATGCATGGCAGGAAATTTGACCTTGCTTTCCGATTGTGACCTTTGACTGAATGTTCTTATCATCGAATCATTTCATTTTTGTTTTTCCCTCAAGCCCTCCGCCAAGCTTGGTGTAAAGTAGGTAAAACTTAACTTTGCTCTTTCAGATTTCTTCCTAGTTCTGCGACATTGACGTTTGGGCTATAGTTCTAAAAAAAAAAAAGTAGAAAATACAAATACTTAAATTGATTACAGGTAGATGAAGGGATGATAAAAACACAGAAGCAAGAGAGCATTAGGGATTGGATGAAAATCTGAGTTCTATATCCATTACTACATTCCAAACATTACTCAAAAGCTTTGTAGCAAGTGGAATATGGAAAAGGGTATAGAACTCTGAATTTCCTTCCTTCACATTTGCTCTCTTGACTCTGTGCTTTGTACAGTTGGAGAAATTTCCGCGTGGGACACTGTGTAGATGGCAGCAGCAGTGACAGATAGAAATGATCTGGTAACACTGCTGAGGGTGAAGCAGGGGGTGGGAGTTGCGGGGAAGGTGAGAGATAGGGGAGAGGAAGGGTGGTGGTGGGGGTAGATGAGCGTTAGGAAGAGGTTAAGTAGCCACTAACTGTGTCAACAAATACGATTTTTCTATTAAAATAAAAGGTAGTGGCAACAAGCTCCTTATGATGGTTCAGTATTAGATGAAATAAGTTCAATATCTAAGCAAACAGGTATCGCCAATGCGTAACCTTATCCTTCGCCTCCGTCATTCCGTCCCCTCATCGGAAAGCTTTCTATTGTTTACCGAGATTTTACAAATATTTAAAATTGATTTCAGCTCCTGCTTCTCATGCAAGTTGCTTAACAGAGACACTGTAACTTTCATTGCAACTTGTATTGAATACCGAATTTAACATCCTGTAACAGTCCATTTTATATTTGTATAAGTCAACTACTGTTATCTTAAGACCGAACGCTGGCAGAAGAAGGAAAATACATCCTTTAGACTGACGGCGTAATTTGTTATCCTTTCATAGTCGTATAGGCACTTACCCTGCTTACGGATGGATGAGCCTGGCCTTCATAACAGACTATAAATTTAAGCAAAACTCCAGTCAACACTTTCTTAGGGCCAATCCCTCATATCTTAATAGACCTATTTAACTTTATGTTTATGTGCGTACGTGTGCGATTATACGAGCATTAAACGTGCATAATCTCTCTCTCTCTCTCTCTCCGACACACAAAGTAGATTATCTTACATACAGTCACACTGGTAACCTTTCGGTTGGCAGGAACAAGATACAATCAGTCTATTTTTCAGTTGTCATCTAAAGTGAATACGGACATAATGTCGCTCTTCAAGATGGTGATATATTTGACAAAATACACACGACACTGACAAAAACCTACCAGCACTATGTAAAATTTGCATTGCTACAAACTGTGTATGCATCTAAACTGTGTATGCACCTAACGTTAGAGAAAATTTTCATAATGTAATATCTACAAACGTGCTAGCAGTAGCAGTAGCTCCGTCCACACACACACACACACACACACACACACACACAACTGACGTAGTGATAATGCTTTTGCCTGCCATCTAGCAGGAGGGGGGTTCGCTCGGGATCGGGTGCGAAAAGTTTCACTACCGAAGTGGAAGGTTACTGTTCCTCTTGAGGGAGGAAATGGTTGTGTGAGTGTGTGAAGGTCACAGCCTTGCCCTAGATCGGACTATATGAGCTCTCAGCTCTCTTCCTAGAGGGTAATGCTGACGATCACGCCAATCACGTTATCCTGACCGACCTGGTAAATTACGCATATTCACCCAAACGCATTAAATTTTGGCTGGCAGTTCTCCTCTTCGCCCACTCCTTCCACACACACTAAGATATAATACCACATACTTATTGTCTCATACAACTCACAGTTGAGGAGAATATATCTGAGCAACAATTCTTTCTGCGAATTAGGTCGAAGGAAGGACTTATTTGTCCCATTACATTTAAACAGGAAGTGCTTCTCAACCCACCTATCTTATTCTACTGAGTTTCTGATAAACTTCATGCATCAGTCTAGTACTACGAGTTCTATCATCTGTGTGGATAAACAAATATTATTAACAACCAAGAGCAAAGAACGTTACTGATAAAAATGTGTCAGTACCAAGACTATGTTGGGTTAGCACTCGGTTGGCAATGTTCTTGTAAACCAGGGCTTTCCAAACTGGGGAACGCAACCCCCTTTGGAGTGTGTGAGGTAGATGGAGGAATGACCTGAAGCCATCTTCCAAACGTTGACTGTTTGGCGCAGAAGCCTGGTCGTTGAGGAAGAATGAAGAGAAACAACTGGAGAGGATAGAGAAGAGGATGCAGCGATGGCCGATTGGAGGGTCACAGAGAAGGGGGAGGAATAATGACATCAAAGCAGAGGCCAGAGTTGTGTCAGTTGTGGAGAAGGCAAGAGAAGCATGTTTGAGGTGGTATCTTTTTTTTTTTATGCGAGGAAGAAGGATTCAAAGGTTACGAGCCCACAAAACAACTCATTCCAAGAAAAAGAAACAAAAACAATACAAAAGAGAGCCAAATTCAAGATCTGTTCATTTCGAGATGCCTGGACACACTGTGTTTGAAAGACTGGAGATCATAGGATGTAGGAAATACAGACAGAGGGAGACAGTTCCAGAGTGGACCTGTTGCATAAATGAAGGATTGGGAGTAACGGTTAACTCTTGCATTAGAGAGTTGGGCAGAAAAAGGATGAGAGTTTATTGCTAGACGAGTGCATAGCACCCGTCATAAAGGTGGAGGGATGCAAGCAGACAGTTCAGAGGAGCAATGACCATGGAAGTAGCGATAGAAAAGAGATAAAGAGGCAACAGTGCGGCGAAGAGACAGAGGTTGAAGGGAGCCAATAAGAGGAGCAAAGTTGATGAGACAAAATGCCTTTGACTCCACGCTATTAAGAAGAGCTGTATGTGGGGACCCCCTCCACACATGGGAGTTGTATTTCATACAGGGGCGAATAAATCCTGTGTGTAAAGTCAACAACTGTGCAGGGGTAAAGAAGCTAGAGAGTCGGCTTAGCACACCTAATCTCTTGGAAGCAGATTTTACCAAAGATGTAATATGATCTTTCCAAGATAAACCCCGAGTGAATGAGACCCCAAGCATGTTCAAGGATGATGCTGGATTGAGCCGGATATTGTCAAATTTTAATGGGTACTCCTGGGGAAGATTCTATCAGGTTGATAGGTGTAAAAACTGAGTCTTAGATGCATTAAAAACAACAAGATTATTTTTACCCCAGTCAGAGATGCGAGCCAGGTCAAACATTAGGAGTGCCATAGCCTCATCCCTTGATTGTTGAAGTAACTGCTGGGATGGACGTTGCGAGAACTGAATGGAAAGGTGAAGGGTGGAATCATCAGCTTACAAGTGGATAGGGTTAGATGTACAGCTTAGAAGATCATTGATGAATAAAAGGAAGAGAGTTGGTGATAGGACAGAGCCCTGAGGAACACCACTGTTGATAGATCTAGGAGAAGAACGATGGCCGTCTACAGAAGCAGCTACAGAACGACCAGAAAGGAAGCTATAGATGAAGGCACAGATAGAAGGATAGAAACTGTAAGAGGGCAGTTTGGAAATTAAAGATTTATGCCAGACTCGACCGAAAGTCTTTGAGATATCAATGGCAAAGCTTTCGCCAAAGTCCCGAAAGGAGGATGATCAAGAGTCTGAAAGGCAGGTAAGCAGATCGCCAGTGGAGCGTCCCTGACGGAACCCATACTGACGATCAGAAAGAAGGTTGTGATAGGAAAGATGCTTTAAAATTTTTCTGTTGAGAATAGACCCAAAAACTTTTGAGTCACAGGATGTTAAAGCAATTGAACGATATTTAGAGGGTTGGGAATGATCACCCTTCTTTGGGACAGGCTGAATGAAAGCAAACTTCCAGCAAGAAGGAAAGGTACAAGTTGAAAGACAAAGACGAAAGAGTTTACCTAGGCAGGGTGTATGCACAGAAGCAGTTCTTGAGGACAACAGGAGGGACTCCATCAGGCCCATATGCCTTGATAGTACTGAGGCCAGTGATGGCAGAAAATACATCAGCTGAAGAAATTTTAATGTCATCCATGAGGAAGTAAGAGCAGGGAAGTGATGGAGGAACAGCACTGGAATCGTCTAAGGTGGAATTGGAGGAGAAAGTCTGAGTGGATAGATCTGCTTTATCAGTAGAAGATATAGCTACAGAGCCATCAGAGTAGAAAAGAGGAGGGAAGGATGATGAGGTAAAGTCGTTAGAAAGGTTTTTGGCAAGGTGCCAGAAGGAGCGGGAAGAATTTGAGTTGGAGAGTTGAGAGCATTAAGTGCTGATGAAATTATTTTTAGCAGAGCGAAGAACAGATTTAGCACGATTCCGGGCAGAAACAAAAAAAAGTTGTGATTCAGGGGTGGGTTGGAGCTGGTACCTTTTACAGGCCCTCTCCTTGTTGCGGACAGCATTAGAACAAGTGTCATTAAACCAAGGCTTTCTTGCATTAGCCAATGGATATGAGAAAGGAATGAAAGCTTCTATGCCCGAGAGAATAACCTCTGTAATGCGCAAGGCACACTCAGATGGTTCCTGACCATGGAAGTAATAATCATTCCAGGGAAAAGCAAAGAAGTACTGCCTGAGGGCCTCCCAATCTGCAGCTCCAAAGTGCCACAGTCGCCGTTTCTTTAGAGGGTCCACAGGCTGTACCGGAGCGATAGGACAGGTTAAAGTAATAAGGTTGTGATTGGAGGAGCCCAACAGAGAGGAAAGATTAACAGTGTAAGCAGAAGGATTACTTGTAATGAAGAGATCAAGTATGTTGGAGCTCTCTCCAAGGCAGTCAGGGATACTGGTAGGGTGCTGTACAAGCTGCTGTAGGTCATTAAGGACAGAAAAAATGTCGGCTTGTTTATCAGGTGGATCAGTGAAAGGAGAGGAGAGCCAAAGGTGGTGGGGAATATTGAAATCTCCTAGAATGGAGATTTCAGAGAAAGGAGAAATGAATAGAATGTTTTCCATCGTAGAAGTAAGGTAGTTGAAGAATTTTTGATAGTCAGTAGAATTAGGGGATAAGTAAACAGCGCAGATATATTTAGTCAGAGAATGACAGGAAAGCCGAAGCCAGAGAGTAGAGAATTCAGAAGAATGAAGTTCAGGAACACGAGAGCAAGATAAGTCGTTGCGTACACATGCACAACAGCCACCTTTGGCTTTGAAATGAGTATAGAGAAAGTATGGGCATGTGACCAGGATGGAGGAAGTTGATCCTCTGAAGATGGCATGGAGGAGTCAGATGGAGGGAAGAAGACCGAGGGGAAGACAAAGGATTAGATGGAGAGATGGAATTGAGAAAGAAACGAGGCAGTTAGGCCTGGAGGAAGAACACAGTGGACAGATGTTACTGACAACATATAAGAGCGGCTGACCCCACCAGCGACTAAAGGCAACGATTACACACACACACACACACTCATATATATATATATATATATATATATATATATATATATATATAATTATCGTCATCATCATCATCATCAGGACCTTTCCCACCCTAGGGCAGGGTGAGGAGAGCAATGTCCAGACAGCCCAGATTTGCCCAGTTCAATGGGCCATGCTTCCATTCACTCATTATTCAAGCCCCCGGAATCCTGGCTCTGTTGGATACGCCAAAAACATTCACCACGTTCTGTAGCTTCACATAGTCGTATCTGATATAGTCAGTCCAGATGCTGCCATGTTAAAAAGGGGTGCCAAATTCCTGATCATGCACTTCTCCTCACAACATTCATCCAGCCCGCTCGATCTCCTGTCAGTTCCCGAGCCCCACTGACTTCAAACTTCTCCTCCTCACACATTCATCCATCATATCTCTCCACCTTCTCCCTGGCCTACCTCGCCTCCTCCTTTCTTCGAATTTGCTCAGACATACCTTTTCCACCACACTATTGTTATCCATTCTCTCCACATGACCATACCATCTCAGTGCACTCTCTTCGATTCTGGTGTCCACCGACTTCCTCACTCCGCATCTTTCACGAATCACATTATTTCGTATCCTATCCACCCTCTGTACTCCACACATTTTCCTCAGCAGTCCCATTTCCACTGCTCATACTCTAGACTTTTCATAGTCTCACATCCATATTTTAAAGTTGGCACTAACACTCCTTCATGTAAGTCTCATGCAGCTGCAGCACTGAAGCTTCTGTTTCTTATCGAGGCCTTCATTGCACCAGCTACTCTTCTTCCTTGTGTCACACTACTTTCAACTTCTTTTGCACATTTTCCTCTCTTTTCTATCACGGCACCCAGGTATTTGAATTCTCTCACCAGTTCCAGTCTCTCTCCATTCACTGTTACATCACGCTGGGAATCACCTTCTCTTTCAATAACTATCACTTTACTCTTCTCTACATTTGCTTTCAAGGCACGACGGTCACAGACATCAGTAAAACTCTGCACTAGCCATCCAAGTTCTTGTCCGGTACTTGCAAGCAGTACTGCATCATCAGCATACAACAAATTTGAGATATTTCACTTAGATGCCCATTAACCCTTACATAGGCTTCACTATAATCATAAAACCTCTTGACAGCACGTAGCAGCTTACCCTCTACACCATACATGCGTAGAACTTTTCACCATCCTTCTCTGTCCACTTTGTCATATGCTTTTTCCAGATCCAAGAATGCCCTAGACACCTTATGGTCCTTCTCACAAGCCTTCTCTACTATCTGTCTCATTGCAAATAATTGGTTCACACATCCTTTGCCACTCCTAAAGCCACCCTGTTCATCACTCACTAGGACTTCTGATTTTTCTCGTACTTTCTCTATGATAATTCTTCCATATACCTTCCCTACCACACTTAATAAACTTATGCCACGATACTTCTTGCACTCACTTCACTCACCTTTATTTTTGTACAGGGGTAAAGTCACTGTGTTACAGCCTTCTTCCACTCTGCGGGCACAGTTTCACTACTTGCCTTCTTACATATCTCCAAGAAGCACTTCACTCCACTCTTTCCACCACATTTAAGCATCTCTGCATACACCTCATCAACCCCAGCTGCCTTCCCATTTTTCAGCCACTTCACAGCATTCTTCACCTCTGCGAGTGTCAGGTCACCTGGTACTGCATTCCTTCTGTGCATACCCCCAAAACCAGTCATGTTTACAGTCACTCTGCTCTCTCTATCCCCATTCATCAGGCATTTAAAATATTCTTTCCATCTGGTCCTTACTTCTTCTCCATGGGTTAATAATATACCATCTACATCCTTCAGACCATCACATTTCTTTCCACTATCACTTCTACATTTCTGCACCTTTTTCCATAATAATTTTCTATTTTCAGAGTAGTTCGCATTCATTTTTCTTCCTAGATCCTCATTTCCCTCCTTCTTTTTCCTCTTCAGTAGCCTCTTTACGTGCTTCTTGCTCTCAACATATTCAGTTCTTGTTTTTACTGAACCCCTGATCTGTAGCCAATTCTTCCTCTTTTCCCCCACCGCTCTCTTTACCTCATCATCCCACCATGCTGTACCTTTCTTCTTTGTTGTTACTCTTGGAATACCACACACCGCTTTAGCATTCCTAACTAAGCAATCCCCATTTGTGTTCCACAGGCTGTCCATATCCATTTCATTCCAATTCAGTAGTTCTATCTCCTCCTCTACTTTGATCCTGTAATCATCTGCCATTTCTTTGATACTCAGCTTCTCAACGTTCAGTCTCTCTCCCTGACTGCTCCTCTCTCTCTCTTTATCCACCTCATTCCTCTCAGCTTGATCTTGCATACAACAATCATATGATCTGACAGACCTCCACATCGTCCTCTCACGGCCCTCATATCAGCAACAATTCACATCATCGACCTCTCTATGAGCACGTAGTCAATCAGGCTTCTTTCAACACGATCCCCGTTCCCTCTATACCATGTATATTTATATGCATCTCTGCGTTTGAAATACGAGTTACAAATGCACAACCTCATCTCCTGATACATCTCCTTTTGTCTCTTCCCATTATCATTCTCTCCTGGTACTCCATAACAACCCGTTATGTCATCCTCAGGACCAATGCCTACCCTTCCATTCAAATCCCCTATTTCAATCACTTTATAGTTCCTGGGCAACTCCCACTACTTCATCCAGCTCATCCCAAAACCTGTCTTTCTCTCTCTTACTCCTGTTTTCACACGATGCATATGGTACAATTACTGCCACTTTCATCTTCTCAAACTTGAACTTGACATTCATACACCTCGAGCTGATATTGTGGTCTCTCATTCCACTCTGCCACACCTCATTCATCAACAAAGCAACTCCTTCCTTGTATCTTCCTCGCCCATTCATTCCCGATTTTACACATTTCACACGCTCCCACTCCTCCACTTCACGCCCTTTCATCTTCGTTTCACACAGCGCCATCACAGCATATCTCGCACTCTTGAAAACATTCACCACTTCCGCCCTCTTGCTCTCCTCATTCACTCCTCTCACATACCACATGGCCATGCGAGTCTGCCCATTTGGTTGTGACCCTGGGCAGGTGCTGGGGCCCCTCCGAGGTTCTCTGAAACGATTTCATGATTAAATGATTTTGGATAGGGGAAACTTGGGGATACTTAACCCTGCCAGAAACCCCGCTTATATGGTTACCACCCACCATAGTAAATGGTTTCCTGGGTACAGGATACCATTTGGCTTGAGACTCAGTGTAGAGATCATATGGCACATCTACATTGAGTGAGTGGATAACGGGCGCCCCCACCTACCACAATGTATATATATATATATATATATATATCCATCCATCATCCATTTCTACATTGCCGCATGAGGAGGATATGAGCAAGGGGCTAGGCAGTTCGTCCTGACATTAAAGATGAGAGTGACCAGCCTCACTATCCCTGAATGGCATTATGTGAGCAATAAAACCCAACCAGCCCTTGGATTTAAACCTTCACCGATTCAATCCAATTAGAGCGCAATAATTACCCACTAAACCACCAGGCGCCAAAATTTAGTTATATGGTTTCCACCGTGCATAGTAAATGGTTTTCTGGTGTACTGGAAACCATTTGGCTTGTCAATCAGAGTAGAGTCACCCACAGGCAGAAGGAAGAGGAGAGAATGAAGGAAAGAAAGACAGAAGAGGGAGTGTAAAGTCACCCGAAGGCAGAAGGACAAGAGAAGACTGAAGGAAAGACAGAAGAGGATGGAAGGAAAGAACGATGGAGGATATATATATATATATATATATATATATATATATATATATATCATCATTATCGTCATCATCCGGACCTCCACTCCCATCCAAGGGCAGGGTGAGGAGTAGCAATGTCCAGATAGCAGAAACTTGCCCAATCCAATAAGCTACGCTTTCATTCACTCATCATTCAAGCCCCCGGAATCCTGGCTCTACCGGATACACCAAAAACATTCACCACATTCTGCAGTTTCACACAAATGTATCTGACCGAGTCACTCCAAACGTTGCCATGCTCACAATGGGTGCCAAAATCCATGATCATGCACTTCTCACAACATTCATCCACTCAGCTCGATCTCTTGTCAGTTTCCTAGCCTCACCGACTTCCAAACCTCTCTTTATAATACCAGTAATTCAGTGTAATACTTGAAATTTTTATCCCCACCGATTGACACCAGTGTAACGGTAAGAATTTACTATCCCCACCGTTATTCTTCATCCAGTGTAATGCTAGTGATTTTTATCCCACCGGTATTCTTCAATCAGTGTAATGACGGCTATTTATAATCTTACCTGTTGTTGGTACTGATCAACTCATCCATGGATAATATAAGTGGTACTCGACTTAGTATAGTAGAAGGTAAATATTTAAGAAAAGAAAGAATTGTGGTAGCGTTTGTAGTTTTTGGCCGAGCTTAGATTTAGTCAGTACCACGGGTGGTCGTCGTTCCCTCAGCGAAGGAATCTTGAATTGGAAGGGGAGTGAATTTGGCTTGAGGACATAATTTCCTTGTTTAGGTACACCAATAAAGAAAAGAAAATGATATATACACTACTCTACTTTAATAACTTGATGCTAGTTTCCACAAAACATTTTTAATTACATGACCCTTTTTAGTATGAGAGAAGATGGTACATGTTACCAGGGTTTTGGATGATCATTCCTCCAACTTTATTACCAGGCGAAACAATTTGATACAAGCAATGTATGAAGTCATTGTATCATATTTTTCTTTTTGTCAGTTACTCTTGGGCTCGACAATAGCCTCAAGACAGGGACCTTTTTACGAGCAAGGGTTATCTGTTCGGGCTGGCATAGCCTCGAACCAATAAGAATGATTACTTGTGTTCATTTTCATCCATATAATATACTCTCATCAGGTAATTTTCTAGAATCCAATATCAGTTCAGTACTATTTACAGTTCATAATCATCATTGCTATATAATCACTAGAAATACATAATCACTCGGGCTTGTCTAGCCTCGAGGAATAATTCAGAAAAGAAACATAATCACTAAGAATTCGTAATCACTCGGGCTTGTTTAGCCTCGAGGTACTATTCAAACATTGTACAATCACCAAGAATACATAATCACTCGGGCTTGTTTAGCCTCGAGGTTCATTTCAAAATTACATCATTGCTCACAGTCACTAAGTTCCCTTCCACGCTCCTAACTTCCTTAGTTACAAGAAAGAAAACGGTTAATGGTTTTGAATTTCGCTCTTCCGTTACCAGATTACATCACTTTCAAATTTCTATTTCTTATTTACAAAATAAAATTTACTTGATAGATCAATAATACTATTACATTTGGTTTATATAATAATTCATGGATAGTGTAATGTGTTTATGCTCAAGTCTTTGGACAATACTATGGGAAAGCCTCATGCGCACACTGACGTCGCCGGTGTCTGTGGACTGAACAAACGTCCATTATATACGACGTCTGTGCCTCAAGTGACTACGTTAAACTTTCAACAATATTACTTCATATAGTCCATGACAAGTAAGGATTAAACAAAGAAAAAGAAGGGGAGGAAGAAGAAATGTGGACGGCTCACCTGAACAAACGTCCATTATATACGACGTCTGGCCCTCGAGTGAGCTCCTTGGGCATGCCACTGCTTAGTCAAATGAGGTGGTGTTTTTGAAATATGGTGGGTTTCAATTCTCTTTACAATTTATTTAGCAGTGTACCCATGACGCCAGGACTTTTGATTGAATTGGGGAAAATTTGAGATTTATTTCTTACTCAATTTAGATACTGATTCTATCACTATCTCACTTTGAATCTGAGAGCAGCTCATGCCATCTAGTGACGGCCAAGACAAAAGGGACCTTTAAATCCTCACCAATGACATTATTTAGGCCTTTTGGACTGTTAACCTTACATATCTGGGTTCTAGCAGCTTCATTAGCAAACATTTCACAACTAGGTTACGGAAAGAATTGTATATTCATCATTATTCTGTTTAAGGTTTAAACTCGGCACCCAACAACGACAAGAAAAGTTGCGCGCATCTGTTATTCGTTACTCAACCAGACTGAGGAATTTCCATAGCTCAACATCCACAATTACATCACCCACTGCATAGATACAGAGATACATACATATAAAAAATAAAGTTAGCCCTACATTAATCATTAACATATGAATAACTATTTAGGGTAGGAACTTATAAACTAGTATTCAGGTTACACACTAACTTAAAAATTACAGTATTTCTAAACACATACATGAATATCAAATTTGTGGCACTACATCTTCCTCAAACACTCATCCACCATATTTCTTCACCTTCTACATTGGCCTACCTTGCCTCCTCCCTTCTTCAGATTCGCTCATGTATACCTTTTTCACCACTCTATTGTTATCCATTCTTTCCACATGACCATACCATCTCAGGACACTCTCTTTGATTCTGGTGTCCACCGACTTCCTCACTCAACACCTTTCACGAATCACATTATTTCGTATCCTATCCACCCTCTGTACTCCACATACATTCCTCAGCAGTCCCATCTCCACTGCTCTTACTCTTGACTTTTCATCAAGGCCGTCTTGATTTGAACATGCCCGGGTCTTCCGCCAATATCTGACTCTGACGTCACAATCGGTGGCCATTGCATTATTACGCCAACTCGTCCGCCACGTTATAAACAGTGAGGTATGCCTACAGTTCACCTACTTAATTCAAATTTTTTCCTCTCTCCTATCTGGATTTCGTTCAAGGTAAGCCATACACGTATTATGAAATATGTATAGCCATACTAGAATGCATGAAAAGCATCTTTGCCATTACTGAGAGCATTTTAAATGAGAAATTAGAAATAGACTGTCAACAGTGGATTTCTTCTAAGTTACAGTAAAGTAGTTTTCGTAAATACATTATGCAACGAAATTACAACACAGCCTAAGTTTTCAGTGTTCTTTATTAACTGTGCATAATACAGTGTAATTTGGTGGATCACATATTGAGACGTTACTTTACTTAATCATGCTTTATTTCACTCCATGCCTAGGCTACTGAATGGTAGCTTGATTTAGTCTTTTAATTCTATATAATCAATGAAATATCTAGGTAACAAGGATATCAACCGACAAGTATAGGGCGTAGACTAGGATAAGAAGAAAAATTTATAAGCCCAGCCCTGGCCTAGCAAAAGCATTTATGGGCCTTGTCTAGGCCAGGAAGAAACGTATAGGCCTAGCCCATGCCAAGAAAAATGTGCATAGGCCAAGCCCAGGCCAAGAAAAATGTGTATAGGCGTATCCTAGGCCAAGAAGGAATGTGTGTGGGTTTGCCCTAAGTCGAATGTAATGCCTTTGCTTAAATCTCTTGCCTAAATGATGACAAGAATTGTTAGCTAAATATGAATTTTAGCCAGGCAGGGGTCTGTTTTATTGATACTCATGTTTCCTATAGTTTGAAGGGGGAGACTTATAAAGAGATTTGCGCCGGTTAGAGCATAAATAAAAATGAAGATATGATACACGAAACCTATTATTTAAATGACAAATATCAGTTCGGTAAAATTTCTCTTCGGCAAGTCTTTAACTAATACCCATTATTTTGTATAAAGTTAATTTAGTCCCCATTACAGTTAGGTAAAGTTGTTGCACTGTTTTTTGGTAGATGCTATTAGATGGATAATAAACTAATCTGACCTTACCTAACAAGGAGAGGAGAAAAAGAAAAAAAAACATTACCGATGATTGGAATATAGTTATATAGCAATATGCTTATATAATTATATACGGTAGCTATAATTACCTATACCTAGCTTAAGAGAAAAAGGCACATTATATATGCAATGGTAGTCAGAAGCTTAACCTATACAACATTGGTTGATTATATATATATACTGTACATATAGTGTCTTTATTTTCTTATTCCTTTTGTGTACTGTTTCTGTTTTCTTGAGGAACTCAGTTTTTTACCTGTATGTAGGTTATTTATATCATTGTTCAAATTCATACAGATTTTCTTTTCACTTGAATATTTCTCCTGTTGAATAAAATTTCTCCAATTATTTCTTGTCTGGTTTCTTTGTACTTTTGCTGTAGACCAATTCTTGTAACAGTGTTTTATTTTGAGTATAAATTTTACAGTCAGTATAAAATGTTCTTAGTTCTCTGGACTGCTCTTCCTTATCTTCATTGTTCTCCTCAATATGCTGCTCTGTTCTTTCATTTAGTATTCCCATGAATATTTCATAAGCAATTTCTGTTAGAGCTATTGGTCTAAAGTCCCTTATCAGTGGTTTGTTTGTTTTGGGAATAGGCTAAGCAATGTGTTATCCATGAGTCTGATATTTTTCCTTCTTTAAGATTTTATTGTAACAGTCAATTAAAGTGTTAATGCATTTCTTACTTTTAAGGATTATTTTATACAACTCTGGCTTCATATTGTACGGACCTGATTCCTTATTATTTTTCAACTGAGCAATCACCTCCTCCTTACTAATATCTTTTCTGGCACTGGTGTTGTTTTGCCTTATTTTCAGGGCCATATCTAAATTGTCACAATTTTCCAGTTTTGTATTGTGTTCTTTGAATTCGTCAATGTATTTCATTCTTTCTTTGCTGTTCCAGTAATTAATGATGTTTGGATGCCTGATATACTTTTGTCCAAAATTCATCCCATTCCAACTACATATCCTCTGTTTGTAAAGTGTTATGCTAAAACGGCTACTGAGTTTAGTTTTAGTTAAATTTTTAAATGAAAATTTTATGCATTATATTGTTTTATGTATGAAAAAAACAAACAGCTTATTCCAGTATTTTTTTTTTTTTTAATACTTTAGTGTTTTTGTTAAATTATAACTTAGTCTGGTTCGGAGTAAAACTATTTTCTAGGGTTATTGGGCGTACATTTGTATGACATTTTTAAGAAAGCTAACAAAGCTATGGTGAACCAAAGCAACATTTATGATACGATAGTCTCTACCAAGTTGACAGTTCCTGTTTGACATATGGTATATGGAATGTTCAGTATGTATACTGACATTGTCTCCTATGATTTCAGTTCATTCTTGATTATAATGTCTGTCCTGTTTCTCACATTAGTGCTTCATTTCAGATGCATTAAAATCGGAAACAGCGTAATTGTTAATGTTTATCATAATAATAACAATAATAATAAATAATAATAAATGATATTAAAAATAACACTAATAATCACCAATAAATAATAATGGCCATACATAAGTAAGCAAATATTAAATGTGTACGGCTGAGAGGAAGGCAAGACAGAGAATTTGCGGCCACCGCCTGTGACGTCATCAGTCTCACATCTGGGCCTGTATATCAACACGGCCTTGCTTTTCATTTTCATGCCACATCATAGTCTCACATCCATATGTTAAAGTTGGCACTAACACTCCTTCATGTAAACCTCATGCAGCTGCAAAACTCAAGCCTCTGTTTCTTATCAAGGCCTTCATTGCACCAGCTACTTTTCTTCCTTGTGCCACTCTACTTTCAACTTCTTTTGCACATTTTCTTCTCTTTTCTATCACTGTACCCAAGTATTTGAACTCTCTCACCAATTCCAGTCTCTCTCCATTCACTGTGCCATCACACTGGGCGTCACCTTCTCAATAACCATCACTTTACACTTCTCTACATTTGCGCTCAAGGCACGGCGCTCACAGACATCAGCAACACTCTGCACTAGCCTACCAAGTTCTTGTCCGGTACTTACAAGCAGTACTGCATCATCAGCATACAACAAATTTGAGATATTCCATCTATCACCATTCATTACCAACGCCATCCCTCTCTCCATTACTCGTGTTTTTACTTCTCTCGTCATTCCATCCACATATATATATATATATATATATATATATATATATATATATATATATATATATATATATATATATATATATATTGAACAACCATGGGGACTTCACACAGCCTTGTCGTACACCCACACCGATCGTGAACCATTCACATAGATGCCCATTAATTCTTAAATATGCTTCGCTACCATTATAAAAACTCTTGACAGAACCTTGCAGCTTACCATCTACACCATACATGCGCAGAATTTTCCACACTCCCTCTCTATCTACTTTGTCGTATGCTTTTTCCAGATCCATGAGTGCCATAGACACCTTATGGTCCATCTCACAAGCCTTCTCTGCTATCTGTCTCACTGCAAATACTTGATCCATACATCTGCTGCCACTCCTTAAGCCACCCTGTTCGTCACTCATTAGGACTTCTGATATCTCTCTTACTTTCTCTATAATAATTCTTTGATATACCTTCCCTACCACACTCAATAAACTTACGCCACGATAATTCTTGCACTCACTTCACTCACATTTATTTTTGTACAGGAGTACAATCACAGCCTTCTTTCACTCTTCGGGCACAGTTTCACTCTTGCATGCCTTCTTACATATCTCCAACAAGCACTTCATTCCACTCTCTCCACTACACTTAAACAACTCTGCATACACCTCATCAACCCCAGCGCCTTCCCATTTTTCAGCTGTTTCAAAGCACTCTTCACCTGTGCGAGTGTCACGTCTCCTGGTACTGCATTCTTTCTCCGCACACCCCCAAAACCAGTCATGTTTACAGCCGCTCTGCTTTCTATATTCCCATTCATCAGGCTTTTAAAATATTCTTTCCGTCTGGTCCTTACTTGATCTCCGTGGGTTAGTAACCTACCACCTGCATCCTTCACACCATCACATTTCTTTCTGCTTTCACTTCTACATTTCTACATCTCTTTCCAGAATAACTTCCTATTTTCAGAGTAGTTCTCATTCATTATTCATCCCAGATCATTATTTACCTCCTTCTTTTTCCTCTTCACTAGTCTCTTTATGTGCTTCTTGCTCTCGATATACTCAGTTCTTATTTCAACTGAACCCCTATCCTGTAATCACTTTAGCCACTTCTTCATCTTTTCCTCCACCACTCTCTTAACCTCCTCATCCCACCATGCCGTACCCTTCTTTTTTGTTGTTACTCTTGCCACACTACACACTACTTTAGCATTCCTAACTAAGCAATCCCTATATGCATTCCACAGGCTGTCAAGATCAAATTCATTCCAGTTCACTGATTCCTACTTGTCCTCTACTTTGGTCCTGGAATCATCTGCCATTTCTTGATCCTCAGCTTCTCAACGTTCAGTCTTTCTCCCTGACTGCTCCTCTGTCTCTTGATCCACCTTAGTCCTCTTAGCTTGCATACCACGATCATATGATCTGACAGACTTCCACATCGTCCTCTCACAGCCCTCGTATCAGCAACCATTCCCATCATCGACGTCTCTACGAGCATGTAATCACTCAGGCTTCTTTCAACACGATCCTCGTTTCCTCTATACCACGTATATTTATGTGCATCTTTGTGTTTGAAATATGATTTAGAAATGCACAACCTCCTCTCCTGACACATATCCTTTAGTTGATTCCCATTATCATTTTCTCCTGGTACTCCATAACAACCCATTATGTCATCCTGGGGACCAATGCCTACTCTTCCGTTCATGTCTCCCATCATGATAACTTTATAGCTCCTGGGCATTTCTCCCACTACTTCACCCAACTCATTCCAAAACCTGTATTTTTCTCTCTCACTCCTGTCCTCACACGATGCATAGGCTATAATTACTGCCACTTTCACCTTCTCAAACTTGAACTTGACAGACATACACCTTGAGCTGACACATTTGTAGTCTCTCATTCCACTCTACCACACCTCCTTCATCAACAAAGTAACGCCTTCCTTGCATTTTCCTCTCCCATTCATTCCTGATCTTACACATTTCACACCCTACCACTCCTCCACTTCACACCCTTTCATCTTTGTTTCACACAATGCCATTACAGTATATCTCGCCCTCTTGAACACATTCACCATTTCCACCCTCTTGCTCTCCTCATTCACTCCTTTCACATTCCACATGGCTATGCGAGTCTGCCCATTTGGTTGTGGCCCTGGGCAGGTGTTGGGCCCTCCGAGGCTCTCTGAAACGACTGCCATGATTAAATTATTTTGGATAGGGGAATCTGGGGGACACTTAACCCTGCCAGAAACCCCGCTTATATGGTTACCACCCAGCATAGTCAATGATTTCCTGGGTACAGGAAACCATTTGGCTTGTCACTCTGTGTATAGCTCATATTGCATCACTCTAGATTGAGTGAGTGGATGATGGGTACCCCCACCTACCACACACACACACACACACACACACATATATATATATATATATTAGTCAGAGGCCATGCATGCATCTCAGATTATGGTGAATCAAGTGGTGATACATGAATCCATCTCATTAAGCTGCTGTCTACTGACCATCAAGTCACGGCCTTCCCAACCACAGCCAATTAAGCAGTGTATATTTCACTATGATCTGATGGATATTATGACTAAATATTATTACAGGTTGAAGAAGTTATAGTACCCACAAAATTTCAAAGAATATGCCACATAAATAAGCAAATAAGTAGGAATATGCACTTATGCTCATAAATGGCTAGAATATGCATTTGCACATGCACATATGCAAATGCATCATTATCCTAAGCCTACTTAACCCCTTAACCGCGGGGCGTCACTTTCATGACGCTTGGGAGCAAGGGATCATACCACGTGGCGTCGCTTTTGTGATTCTGTGTTATTTTGAATTCACCCGGGCTTCCAAGTGGTGGCTTGTATCATCTATCAGTACTGCCAATGTCCAACACTAGTCAGCACTCCTAATCTCATCTGTACTCCCATCCGTTGTTAACAATTTAGCCATTTCTCCCCGTTCTTGACTCCCCTCCCTACCCCCCTCCATTACCCTATCCTTTCACCTGCCCGGCCATGCTATGCTAAGTAAATCTTCCCTGGAATTTTTCACTGATTTCATCCATTGAAATAAGCCCTATGCCCTATTCTTATACCAAATAATATATACAAGAAAGAAATAAGGTAAGTGAGAGTGCCATACACCTGGAATTGGCTAATTAACACCTGACAACACCTCACGTGCACTCGTTCGCTAATTTTCGCTGTTTATTTCCCCTTGAAATATGTCGTATAATCTATTTTCGTAATAAATATACATATAAGGAGGGAAGGGAGAAGCCTAAGTGATATTTACATTCACCTGGAACTGCCTAATTTGTAATGTATTGTCTAGATTTCCTGCCGGTCATTTCACTGCTATATATTGGCTGCTGTCAAGAGGCTAACGTTGGCAGTAATGCATTTCCCTAGGTAGGCCACCACCCCGGCCCACCCTTATCAGTTCACTCTCATCTTCTAATGTGGAGGTACGTCTGTTTGTTCTTGCTAACTTCAGGGACTTTTCACCCCCATGCAAAGGGTCCTGTGACCTTTACCCCCCTACTAAATCTCGTGTGGAAAGAGGTAAAGGGCTGACAATTGATAAAAGAGTGACTACGATCTTTCTATTGAGTAAAACAGTGCAAGTGGAATTGTAAATAATGTGTAAACAGCAAGTGAAAGTAATGAATGTATATATACGCGAACAGTGGAAAATAGTTTTATAAGGTACTTCAAGTGACAGTGCATAACACAGTGTAAATAAAACAGAAATGTAAATAACGTAAATTAAATAAAGAATGTAAATAGAAATGTAAATGAGTAGTATTATAAGAATACGAGTATATATCCTAGGAGTAATGAAAGTGAAAGTTTCACTCTAGCATGTCTGAATACTATGAGTTATGAGAGTGAAGGTGAAAGTGACATTCACTCTCAGTGCTAGTATGCAGGACGAGAAAGTGATTGCTACGTATTTTACTGGAAGAAATTGAATCCCTACAGTGACAATAAATTATTACTACTGAAGGAAACTTATGGATAAAGACTGTAGATATATATAAGTGTTATATAGTAATAGAAATATAAAGTGTGAGGAGTTTTATGAATAATAAATGACAGAATACCAACAGCGAACTAGCGCAAGTGGGAAGGTCATACACGCTCGTAATTTTCATTGCTTTCACAGTGGTTTTTATTTGGAGTAAGGATCCCAAACTACTTGATAATCATAGAGTAGTGTTTATAGTGTTAATATCTGGCTGTGGTAATCATATTACGGGTTGTCGGGAAGTGTAAAGTGAAGACTTCGTTGCCCAACTTCAGAGGTCTCCACAAGTCCTACGGTAATCGACGAAGGCTCAAGAAACATCCCAGGAGAAAGCTGAGGGTATGTGCCATATGCATATGTAATTTTAATATTCTAGGACTAATAACTGATTTTTGGCAAATATTTTTTGAGAGTCTGTCAGAGCCCGAATAACACCGCTGGAGACGCAAAACATTGGGAAACATGCCCGCGGTGTAAGGGTTAAGAGTCTCTGTGAGATAAACTGAGAGAGACAGCGAGAGACCCAATATTATGCACTGCACAACACACACACACACACACACACACCGAGGCACCAAGAGAAAACAGACGCACGTCGCCAATGCTCTATACCTGGCCAACTTGGCCAGTGGCATTACCTAAATAAGTATCTTTATATGAGTCAAGCTCTGTACAAGGTTAGACTAAATGGTGTTCTAATATAAAAAGAAGAAGTTTTAAGTAAGACTTGGTCAAATAGAAAAGTAAAGAAGCATTGCAAGAATGTGCACAATCAGCTGATTGTTGTTTAGTCTACAATCTGCCCCAGGGAATGTAAGTACTATATGCACTTTTAGTACTGCAAAATGACCACATACTTTAGTAAAGCTAATCTGGAAAAGAAAAGGGATAAAGGTAGAAAGCAGGATGATGATTTCTACCAAGAACTGGTTGAAATGGAGACTCACAATAAACTGGTGGAACGAGTACACAGGTTAGAGACGGCTTTTCAAAATGAGATTAATGAAATTAAGAAACAGATGCACTTTCAAAAGGAAGAAATAGAAAAATTAGGAAAGGAAGTCAACAAGAAAGTCACAGCCATAAATGAGCTAACAGTTGAAATGGGTACACTTAGGAGGAAAATTAGTGAAATGGCAAGTACAGTAGTCAACCACGAGAGTATTATGGAAGAGTTCAAAAATGATACAGAGACAATTAGACAAGTTAGCAGTCTGATAGACCAGAGCAGAGATATTGAGGAGAAGATAACACGGGTGAATGAAGCTGTGCAAAGCTACGAAAATGATGTGGAAACCACTTATGCTGAAATGGTGAAAGTAAAGAAAGACTTGGAAAAACAAAGGGTGGAAGAAAAAAGCATCCAAAACAATCCTAAGTTAGTCAGAGATTCAGTAGATATCAACAAATCTATAGTAATCACTGGTATAGAAGAGGAAGAAGTAAAAAAGAAGATCTCGAGACAAAAAGATGGCAAATGTAATGGGCATATTGAAAGAAGTATCAGAGGAAATCTGTAGTAAAGACATAGAGGAACACAAAAGGTTAGGGAAATACGAGAAAAGCAAGTGAAGACCCCTAAAGGTGTAAACACCGTGGAGGAGATACTAAAAAAATGCAAAGAATCTTATGGAAAAAGAGGAATTCAAAAACGTATGGATAAAAAGATGCCTAACACAAGAGGAACTGGAATTACTGAAAGAGAAGAGGGAGGAAGCAAAAACAAAAAATGAGGGAAGATCAGAGGAGGAGAAGAATACACTTTTTTTACAAACTAATTGCATTGCAGGTACAAAATGGTACAGAAACAGGAGGGAATAAGAAGGAGGAAGGTAGTAGACCCAAATAATGACAAGTATATAAACAAGATGATTAAGTTGATGTACTCAAATGTGGATTGAATGGTATCTAAATTATTATAGAGATGAATGATTATGTCAGGGAAAATGAACCACATGTAATATGCCTAACTGAAACAAAATTAACACCAAGAATACCGAATGACATCCTAAACCTAGAGGAATATAATATATGGAGAAGAGATAGGAACTTAAAAAAAGAAGGAGGAATTATAATATTAACTAAGAAAAATCTAAAAGTCAAAGAAATAGAATTAGATATACCCTCACAAGTCGAACTGATTGCAGTAGAGATAAATACATCTGAAGGGAAAGTAATTGTAGCCAATTTGTACATGCAACCCAGATCAAACACATGGGAAAGAGACGAATATGAGGACCTGGCGAAGAGTACAATTCAAAGTTTAAGAGCATTACTACATAAAATGGAAGAGAAATTGAAGAGAATTATACTAACTGGAGATTTTGATACAAATATAAATTGGAATACTCTAGATATAATAAACCAAGAAAGCTGTTGGGACCAAAAGCTCCTGGATCTTGTGCAAGAGTTTTTCCTAACGCAACATGTAAGGGAAAGCACTAAAAAAAGAGGATTCGATGTGCCCTCAATGCTAGATCTCATATTACTAAGCAAGAAAACAATATTGACAATTTAATATATCACCCTCCATTCGGCAAAAGCGACCATGCAGAACTAAATTGTAAATTCAGGATTGCATATGAAATAGATAACAATAATGAAAGTTACAAAAACAGCCTAAACTATAAAAAGGGAAAGTATCATGACCTAAAGAAGTACTTCTTAGAAACTGCTTGGGAAAAGGAGCTTAGAGGACAAGATTTAAATGCTATATATGAAAAATTCTGTGAACTTTATGAAATAGGAGTCCAGAAGTACATCCTACAGCTCAAAGAAGCTGAAAAGAACATAAAGAAATGGATCAATACAGAATGTAAAAAATCAAAAGAAAAAAGAGATTTGTTGTGGAATAGATACAGAAGACACAATAGTGAAAGGGCATATAATAATTACAAACAGGCAAGAAACGATCATACAAGAATAATGAGGGAAGCCCAAAAACAGTTTGAGGAGGATATCATAAATAATAGTAGTGATCAACCAAAGCTATTTTACAGCTACATCAGCAGCAAAACCAAAGTAAAAGATAAAATACAATCCATTACGGACGAGGGAATCACCTATACACAAGAGAAGGATATTTGTGAAGCACTAAACAAGAATTTCCAATCAGTTTTTACGGAGGAAAAAAATTTTGAGAGGGATTATGTGGAAAATGCATGCCCACACATACTACCAGATATACAAACATCAGAAAAAGAAATACAGGAGGAGTTAAGTAAATTAGACAAAGGAAAAGCAAATGGTCCTGATGAAATTTCATGTTGGGTGCTAGGAGAATGTGCAAAGGAGTTAAGTAAACCATTATTTTTTTAATTTTCAAGAAATCCTTGATTCAAGGTAAACTACCTGATATTTGGAAGAAAGCAAACATTGTTCCCTTATTCAAGAAGGGGAATAGACAAAATCCTCTTAACTACCGACCAGTATCACTAACCAGTGTTGTAAGCAAGGTATTAGAAAAGCTTATAAGAAAAGCTTGGGTAAATCACCTAGAAGAAGACAGTATGATAACAGAAAGACAGTTTGGTTTCAGAAAAGGAAAATCATGTGTTACTAATCTGTTGAGCTACTATGAAAGAGTAACAGAGACATTAGAGGATAGAGAAGGATGGCTGGACAGTATCTATTTAGATTTCAAGAAAGCATTTGTCACAGTACCACACCAAAGACTTTTATGAAAACTGTACTATTAAGGTGGAATTCGAGGCAATATGTATTGGTGGATGCAAGATTTTCTCATGAAAAGAAAAATGAGAACAGTACTAAGGGGAAATTACTCATCATGGAAAGAACTGACTAGTGGAGTAGGCTACCACAGGGCTCAGTTCTGGCACCAATCATGTTTTTAGTGTATATAAATGATATAGACAGTAACACTGGAAATGAAAGCTATCTAAATATGTTTGCAGATGATGCAAAAATACAAAGGAGAATTACTAACACAGGCTCTTGTAAAGAGCTACAAGAAGAATTAAATAAACTGCATGAATGGAGTAATACATGGCAAATTTAATTCAATGTGGACAAGTGTCATGTAATCAAGTTTGGTAAAAGTGGAAAAAGACCTGATTGGGATTATACATTAGGAAATAAAACCCTACACACAGCAGAAAGAGAGAAGGACCTAGGTATGATTATCAATAATAGACTATCTCCGGCTGACCACATCAGTGAGAAGGTACGGAACATGTATACACTGCTTGCCAATATGAGAATAGCGTTTACATACTGTATATAAATGAAGACATGCTAAGAAAGATAATACCATCATTCATCAGACTAACCCTGGAGTATGCATCAGTAGTCTGGAGTCCTCCTCTCAAAAAACACATAGACAAGATTGAAAAAGTTCAAAGGGCTGCTACAAGATGAGTACCAAGCTTAAGGGATCGAAGCTACGAAGAAAGACTAAATAAACTGAATCTACCAACACTACAGGAGAGAAGGAAAAGAGGTGACATGATTATGCTGTGTAAATGCATATCAGGGAAGGAGAAAATAGACATAAAATATTACTTAACGTATGGGGAAGCATCAGCAAGAGGACACTGCAAAAAACTGCATACAAGAGAGGTGATAAAGACTTAAGGAAATTTAGTTTCCCAAATAGAGCAATTGATCAGTGGAATGCACTACCGAATGAAATAGTGTGCCAAAACAATTCACAAATTTAAGGATATGTACGATAAATATGGTTTAAGACACGGGACAGTAAGAGCTTGACTCATTCCTGTAAAGATACAATTAGGTATGAATAATTAGGTAAGAACACACACACACACACACACACACACACACACACACACACACACACACACACACACACACACACACACACACACACACACACACACAGACGCTGTTGACTGACCTGAAAACGGTCTAGGTCTGGTTTTTGCTTGAATTAGTTTGCGACAAGCAGCCAGCATGTGCTTACGATTTAGGAAATATATCAAATTCACACTGACAGCTAACAAAGATGCATTTGTCTTAAAATCTGACATACTTTAATGCCTTTTGGGGTAAAAAATACGAATGCCTGAATGAAACAACGAAGAAATGTAATATTATACATACTTTATTTTCCATACACTACATATCTACGTTACAATTAAGAATGTATGAGCAACTTTTCTGACACGTATCTGAGGTAAGCGTCTGATATTAGACTGTGTTGAAATAGGGATGTTATAGATACCGAAGGGGGGAGAGTCATTATATAATGTTACGTGTTGGTGATATTTGTGTGTTTATATCAGCTTTGCATGATCACTAAACTGACCATTAGTCATCATGTCATGAACTATCACATTACAGCTTGTTACTACTTCGTGTGTTCCCCTATCATAAAAACACATTCATTTTAAATCAAAGCATATTATGTTACATTAAATTACTACTAAACCCTTCCCCATCACTTCGCTACTCCCACTCCCATGATCTAAGAAGGGGAGGTGAGCCAGACAGGGCGCTGCGTGAGCCCGCGTGACGTCACATCCGCCCTCTGGCGAGCGGGTTCAGCTTGTCCCATTCCGTGCATGAATGAATGAATGGGGGCACCATGATCTAGATGCCACAGCATCAAGCCCTGAGAGAGAGAGAGAGAGAGAGAGAGAGAGAGAGAGAGAGAGAGAGAGAGAGAATGAATAGGGACACCATGATGTACGTGTAGACACCACAGCATCAAGCCCTGGGAGAGAGAGAGAGAGAGAGAGAGAGAGAGAATGAATATTATATACACCAGTAATGATGGTTGTATTTTTTCACGTTAATAAATGATGGAAATTACATTGGTCTCTTCATTTATCCATCTAAGAGCCATCATAAACGTTGCTCACGTTATATATACTGTATAATTATATATATATATATATATATATATATATATATATATATATATATATATATATTAGAGATAGATAGACGATAGATAGGTAAGTGTGAACGTGATCGAATGTGTATTTGTGTGTGGAGGTTTTTGTTAATTTGTTATTTTCTTTTCGTTAGTAGTATCACTACCCCACCTTGGTGGGAAGGTGCGATTAAGTAAAAAAATATATATAGATAGATAGATACGAGAAGCATAAATTAAGTCCTGCTGTGGAATGTTACAGGCGGGCGATAATGTGATTTATTGACGTATTTACTATGGTTATGGTAAATGGCTATAAAGACATAAAATATACTGTAGGAGAGATGAAGCTAGGAATGAAGCAGTGTGGTCGAATCTCTGATATCGCGTCAAGGCTTACGCCAGCCAGCTAGCCTTGAGAGCAAGGATTGGGAAGGCAGTGGGGCGCATGTGACGTCATGCTTGCGGGGATTCCCCGCTGTCTGGCTGACTTCCCCTACTTAGATCATGCCAAGTCCCGTCTCTCCCAACACACAGTTACTCCCACTACCCCCCCATCCCTCACGTCCTACCCTTCCAACAATACAGCTACCCCCACTACCCTCCCTAATACCTCACCTACCTGGCACGTCTCACCCCTCCTTTACTCCCAACACTGTTACAAGATCAAATTATTTGCCACTCCTGCTGCCTTCAATGTGGTGTCCCGCGCGGAAATTTCTCCAACTGTACATGTATTTTTTTTCCTTCACTTTTTAACCATTCCATCTTAAAAATATTTTTTTTTTCTAGTTTATCTTTTTTATGGAAGATGGCGCTAAAATACAAATTGTATACTACAATACTCTCACCTTAACTTGGCCCAGACATACATAATTTTACAGCTTATTTTACGTAGTTCAATGGCAAGATTATAAAAGATGATGCTGTGGCTTGACATCCATTCCCTGCTATTTCGTCGCGACTGTTACCATATTTTAGTGTTACTAAATTGCTACAAGTCAGCATTCAAGACGGAGAAATGGCAATTTTCGAGCTAGTTAAAGTACAAATAGCATAACACATAAACGCGTTTTTTGGTGCACCTGCCAACCCCCATATACCTGTCTTTCCCCGGGATTTGTTCCTGTTTTCACAGATTTTCCCTCTTTGACCTATTTTCACTACGTTTTTTTTTTTTTTTTTACCAACGGACCAATATTCCCCCATGAACCTGTTTTCTCTTCAGACCAATTTTCCACTCTTTGCCCTACCGTACTATGTGTTAATAACTAAAAAAAGCTTTGTCTTAACTATTTGGTTGCCATCACTATAAATTGAACATCTCTTTGGAAGGAAAAACCTACATGAGAACTACATACTATATTTTAAATTTGTGTGCCTCAATCTTTTCTCATACGAGTAAAATGAAAACCTGTACTAATAATACCCTACGAATGGAGTGATAACTGCATGCATGTTTTTCTTGCATAAAATCGGGTACAGCCACATATTAATTTGATTATTATGCAGAATATTCATATATATATATATATATATATATATATATATATATATATATAGAGAGAGAGAGAGAGAGAGAGAGAGAGAGAGAGAGAGAGAGAGAGAGAGAGAGAGAGAGAGCAAAACACACAAATTCAAGTATTATATATGATCTTTGAAGTCGATCACGTCTTAAACTTGTAAAAAAAAAAAAAAAAAAAAAAAAAAAGACCTAGCCCTACTTCATTTCACAAACTTCAGGAAGCTTTTCTTTATGCATGAATAGAGAAAAACAATGAATACAAGTCATTTTTAAGCACAGAAATAGAGTATGCCGGTAAGACTTGTATTACCGTAAATCACATACCGTTAATTTGTAAATACAGTAAGAAAAACTTTGGCCTGAAACTTTACGGCTTCAGTGTTTCAGTTCCTCCTTTTCTTAAAAATCTAATCACTTCCCCAAACCATAATCATCACATGAATTGGCAGTCAGTCATTTTGCACTATAGTTTTATTATTTTTTTTTTTTCTCCATTCGCTCACCAAATTATCTGTGACCCAAAGTCATACGTAAACAACACTTCCCCACTCTTACCGAAGGAATACAGCCTCAGTTTTCTCACAATAGTTTCTGTCATTGAGGTTGTGGTCTTCTGACTCTTGAATCCAGAAGTGTAAGATACATTCCTCTCTGCTATTTGTCCCTTAAATTCTAAGATATTTCGCCTTGTACTTGAGCCTTATCGATCTTCTTTAGAATCCACCCTTCGTTGAGTGCAGCCCTCTGGCGCTTGCTGTAGCTGGATACTGTCCCTTTGACTGTACTTCAGATCGATGGTCACTGTACAGTTTTCACTCTCCATTTTCTCAGTTTCATTCTCTATGCTACTGGCTTCATCTCCATCTTCTATGCTTTGAATATCAGGTACTGCTATCGATACAAGTAATTTCTCATCTGACTCCTCTTTTAATTCAGCGATTGCTGGATCATCTTTAACGTAACTGTCTGTCCTCTCCATAAGTATACAAGTTTACAAATTAGTAATCATCACTCACCAGCACTTAATATAGCTCCTGCTGGCAGAAGTGTTTTGTTTAACCTGGTGCAGTTATTACACCACCAGGGATGAAGATATTATCCAACCTCGGAGGAAGATAAACAAGTCTGTATATTACTATTTATTAGCTAACTGGTTATAGGTAAAAGTTAACGTGTAGAATCCATAGTATGCAAGAAAGCCTTGGTTTAATCACGCTTGTTCTAATGCTGTCCTCAACAAGGAGAGGGCCTATAAAAGGTACCGGAGCCAACCCACCCCTGAATAACATCTTTTATATGTTTATGCCCGGAATCGTGCTAAGTCTGTTCTTCGCTCTGGCAAAAAAAATTTCATCCGCACTAAATGCTCTCAATTCTCCAACTCGAATTCTTCCCGCTCCTGGCACCGTGCCAAAAACCTTTCTAACAACTTTACCTCATCATCCTTCCCTCCACTTTTCTACTCTGATGGCTCTGTAGCTATTTCTTCTACTGATAAAGCAGATCTCTTTGCTCAGACTTTTTCCACCAGTGCCACCTTGGACGATTCCGGTGCTGTTCCTCCATCACTTCCCCCCTCTGACTTCCTCATGGTTGACATTAAAATTTCTTCAGCTGATGTATTTTCTGCCATTGCTGGCCTCAGTACAAAGGCATATGGGCCTGATGGAGTACCTCTTGTTGTTCTCAAGAACTGTGCTTCTGTGCTTACACCCTGCCTAGGCAAGCTCTTTCGCCTTTGTCTATCAACTTGTACCTTTCCTTCTTGCTGGAAGTTTGCTCTCATTCAGCCTGTCCCAAAGAAGGGTGACCATTCCCAATCCTCTAACTATTGTCCAATTGCTTAAACATCCTGTATCTCAAAAGTTTTCGAGTCAATTCTTAATAAAAAATTTTTAAAGCATCTTTCCTATCACAACCTTCTTTCTGATCGTCAGTATGGGTTCCATTAGGGATGCTCCACTGGCGATCTTCTCACCTACCTTTCAGACTCCTGGTCATCCTCCTTTCGGGACTCTGGCGAAAGCTTTGCCATTGCATTTGGCATCTCTAAGGCTTTCGATCGAGTCTGGCATAAATCTTTAATTTCCAAACTGCCCTCTTACGATTTCTATCCTTCTATCTGTGCCTTCATCGCTAGCTTCCTTTCTGGTCGTTCTATAGCTGCTGTTGTAGACGGCCATCGTTCTTCTCCTAGATATATCAACAGTGGTGTTCCTCAGGGCTCTGTCATATCACCAACTCTCTTCCTTTTATTTATCAATGATCTTCTAAGCTGTACATCTAACCATATCCACTCTTATGCTGATGATTCCATCCTTTACCTTTCCATTCGGTTCCCGCAACGTCCATCTCAGCAGTTACTTCAGCAAACAAGGGATGAGGCTATGGCACACCTAATGTCTGACTTGGCTCGTATCTCTGACTGGGGTAAAAATAATATATATTTCTTTTAGTGCATCAAAGACTCAGTTTTCACATTGATCAACCCGACAGAATCTCCCACAGGAGTACCCACTAATGTTTAATAATATCCAGCTCAAGCCTGCATCATCCTTGAAAATGCTTGGGGTTTCATTCACTCGGAACTTATCTTGGAAAGATCATATTACATCTCTTGTAAAATCTGCTTCCAAGGGATTAGGTGTGCTAAGCCGACTCCATTCCTTCTTTACCCCAGCACAATTGTTGACTCTATACAGGGGTTTTATCCGCCCCTGTTTGGAGTACAACTCTCATGTGTGGGGAGGCTTCCAACATACAGCTCTTCTCAATAGAGTGGAGTCAAAGGCTTTTCGTCTGATTAACTATCCTCCTTTAACTGACTCCCTTCAACCTCTGACTCTTCGTCACACTGCTGCATCTTTATCTCTTTTTCTATTGCTACTTCAATGGTCACTGCTCCTCTGAACTGTCTGGATGCATTCCTCCACCTCTACGATGGGCGCATAGCACCCGTCTAGCAGCAAACTCTCATCCCTTTTCTGTCCAACTCTGTAATGCAAGAGTTAACCGTTCCTCCCGGTCCTTCATTTATGCAACAGGTCAACTCTGGAACTCTCTCTCTGTCTGTATTTCCTGCTTCCTATGATCTCCAGTCTTTCAAACGCAGTGTGTCCAGGCATCTCGAAATGATCGGATCTTGAATTTGGCTCTCTCTTGTATTTTGTTTTTCTCTTGGAAGGAACAACAATCGCGGGCTCTTGGCCCTTGGTTGCTTCTTCCTCGCTAAAAAAAAAAAAAAAAAGTATGCATGGGATATACAGGTTTGATCCATGTGGGCTGTCAGGGTGCCACACAAACTTATTTCCTAGCTCAATTTTTAGTGTGTGGAATGCATCTCATATTTCATTTCATCAGTCAACAATATGCAATGTAATATACTGAAAATTAAGTAAAAACTAAATCTATCGTCATAAGAAAAACAGTGTTAGAGAAAAAAAAATGAAAAGTGCCGTTTCTAAATTAAAAAAAAAAAAAGTTCCGATATTACCCTACTGATATGATAATACCCCATCATACAATAGGTTTCAACATGTACTTGACTTCCTCAATGCACCCATTTTTGCTATTTTTTCTTATTGGACCGATTTTATTCCACATTTGACCTATTTATCTTCACCAGTGGGCCTACTTTCCACTCTGGGAATATTTTCCCTCTTCACCTATTCCCCATCTTCGACCTCTTGCCATTTCATAGGCTGATTTTTACTGTGGAGCTATTTCCCCCCTATTATTGCGTACCCATGGACATACTTTCAACCATGGACTATTTTTTCCACCATGGATTTGTTCCACTATGCGCCACTTTTTCCTCCATTGACCTAATGTGGAATTAGACAACAGGAGTCCGTGGGATTTTACATATCTAAAAGGACGTCCGAGTACTATGGAAAGTTTTCAGGCTTAACTCATGTACTTTAGCTTCAATGCTGCCATTGATGAGTAGGAAACATCCCATTTGTTACTAAGTGCTTTGCTGCGGAACACACTCGGGTCCGACTTTTTGCTCTGGAGTTATGACTGATGAAAAAAGAAAGATACAAGGAAAGAACAAAATTTTTGTTATTATGACCCGAGTTCTAGATTCCTTCGAATGTTAGCGTGGATTTGCGAGTGACTTTTCATATAAATAGTTTTTTTTTTTAATAGTTTATGTGCATAAACATGGACTTCAAAAGCATTTTCATTCGTGGTCCTACATGTCTTTTTGTATGTGACGTCGCTGGAACCTGGTCCATCCCTACTCAGTAAGAGTCACCACATTTACTGGTAAGTGAGCTCCTAGGAAGCTACCTAACCCCTTAAGTCCTAATCGCATCAATTGATGCCATCCGAGATTTATGCCAAAATGCCTAATTGCATAAAGTGAATGCGGCCTGTAAAAAACTGCGGAGCGCTTGCTCCACCCCGATTATGAAGTACATGGCTTCAGGCCAATGAGAACTCGCCCCTGATGTGGCGTGAGGGGGGATCGGACCAACCCGGGAGGTGGGGGGGCACCCCCCTCTCGGCCACCTCCATGCCACCCTCTACTCCACTCCCTCACGCCCTCCTTGTCCCTCATCACTCTCCCACCCCCTCCTCGCACCTGCATCTCTCCTCCCACAGCAACCTACGTCCCTTCACACCCTTTCTTGCCCCTCCTCCCTCCCTGCTAGCCTCGTCCCCCCCCCCAAACCCCACACCATCTCTCCCTCCTTGTCCCTCACTACCCTTTCAACCCCCAACAGGCCCCCGAGTGTCAGGCCTTATAAACGTACCTGTTTCATATTATTTCTACTTCTTCCCAAATTTTTACACCTCACTCTGTTCATTTCTCATTTCGTACCTACCAGTTTCTGTAATTACGTAGTTGTAGAATGCTGTATGTTGTACTACATACGACGCATCTTATTATTAATTTTTTTTCATTCTCCCTACCTGCCCAGATTTGCACCTCTGTGTAATGTCCGTCTGTGTTAGTTTTCAAAAGACTATGAGGCCTTGTAGCGCTGCTCCCCGCACCAGTTTCATGTCCCCACACATACAAACACACCTGTTTTCATGGCTGGTGTAATAAATTCCAATGAAATGGAGAGTTTCCACAAGAGAATTTGGTTGTTGCCGAAACTGTAATGATAATTGTGATGAAGTGTAATGATAATGTGATAATTGTAATGGTGTGATAAATGTGTAACGAGAAGTTGGGACAGTAAAAAGAGAAATCGGAAACAAATTATTGCTTTTTTTCCCCTTTCTTTTGCATGCATTTACAGCATTATTCAACTTTATTTTGATGTCCTTGATGGTTATAAACTTTTACATGCGTCTGTGTTAGTTTTGGAATGACTATGAGGCCTTGAAGGGCTACTCCCCACACCTGTTTTATCTCCCCACACCTACATACACACCTGTTTTTATGTCTGGTACGACAAATCCCATTGAAATGGAGGGTTTCCACAAGAGAATTTGCTTGTTGCCAAAATTTTTCTCCCCAAGTACCACCAAGGCCTTGTAGGCCTACTTCCCACACTAGTTATCTCCCCACACCTACACACACACCTGTTTTCATGGTAGATGTTACAGAACACAATGAAGTGCTTTCTTTTCATGCGAAAAGCTGGTTATTTCCAACCCCCGTACCTATAGGCCTACTTTCCACAGCCTACCAGTACTTTATCTCCCCACGGTCTAGTATTTTCCCCACACCTACATACACTTGTTTTCATGGTTGGTGTGACAGAACAATTTGAAATGACCTGTTTCAATAAGAAAAATAGGTAGTTTTCAAAATTTTCATATTTTCGATTGTTTTCGAGGGGTAACTATCATAAACTTTTTTGGATTGATGCGCTATTGTGCGGTAACCATTAGGCCTACGGGGGTTCGGATTGCGTTGTCAGGTGTATAAATGCTTCCTCTTTAGCCAGGACACAGTCAATTTGCCCTTGGTGAAAGTCGCCAAAACACACCAGAATTGCGATTGTGGGAGGTACCCTGCCTGAAACAATTGCGGTCTTAAGGGGTTAAGCGTTCCACAAAGTTTGGTTCGAGTCGCACGAAAACGGAGTTTTTATCACACACACACACACACACACACACACACACACACACACACACACACACACACACACACACACACACACACACACACACACTCTGGAGTACACTGTAGCACCAGTCGAGCAGGGCAGTACTCCAAGGGTGGGTGGAAAGCTCATGACAGGGAGAGCTGGAGCTCCTATTTCATCAGCCCTCTGGACTAGTTCCTGACCATCCCCCTTTCCTGAACTTTTTCAGTGTTTCAGTAACACAGAGAGTAGGCCAGCATGCTCTCTAATACCTATTTCTCTAACTGTCACAGTACACACTACACATCTTTTTCAAAATTGAAAAATTAAAATGGCGTATGTTAATGATGCCTCGGAGTCCCAAGGGGAGGAGACCATAAATGCCCCCACCATAGAGGTAGGATTAGGGTAGAGGTGGCGTGAGAAGGCTTCGGTGAAGCCAGAGAACTGTCAAACGGCCATATTGGTCAAGTCAAGAGGTCACGGCAACACCTACCTGACTTGAAGAAGATTGCTGTGCACTTCTACCTCTATGGCTGTGCCCATAGAGGTAAGAGTCCTAATCCTTGAGATTATAAAGCCTTTAATACCTCCAGCTGTGTGTCCACCTGGTATTCTTCAGGGAGAATGCCAGAATCAAAGTAGACTTCATTCTACCTCTGGTTTTAGTTGTAGTTCAGCTGTGGGTGTGAGACGTTCTGTCCTAAGTTGTAACTCACCATCAAATAACCTAAGTCTCCAAAAATGCCCACCACCTGTGCCGCATTTGGGTGTAAAGAAAGAGGAGATAAGAAATCTGACCCATCCATTACATTTCACCGGTGAGTATCTTTAGAGTGAATTACAGAGACATATTTACAAGTGCGGTATTCCTATGCAGGAAAGCACTTTACAGCAAGAAATATTGCCTTAAAAAATGTCAAGAGTAGGACTGCTATGAATAAGGTAATACTGTTTAGTGGTTTATGAATAATGCATGAGTAAATAATTTGTTGCCATATAAAGTCTCAAATGTATAAACGGTTGTTTCTATATCCTGTTAGGTTAGTATGCAAATATAGATAAATAAATAAATAAAGATAATACGTATTTTTTTCTGTCTGCAACTAAGAAAACACTCGCGCCTAGTCAGCAGAACCAAGTCAGACAGCTGTCAAAGGGGTCGCCGCCATGTTGGTCGAGTCAGGTCTGTCGGCTTCACTGACCTACCCTTGGTTAATCCCTCATGCCACCTCTACCTACTCCTACCTCTATGGCCCCCACCATCCGTCCCTCTCCCTGTGACGAGTCTAAGAGCTGCCTGGAACCACTGTCTGACTCACTTCTTCATTTGTGCAACATTTGCGGCGTTTCCTCTAACTTTCTCTCCGTTGAACATCACCTTTCATTCTCTAAACCTCACCCTCTCTTCCTTACCGAGACTCAGCTGTCTGAGGCAACTGACAGCAAACCCTTTTCTGTATCCTCCTACTTTCTGTATACTCATTTCAAAGCCAAAGGTGGCTGTTGTGTATATATACGCAACGACTTATCTTGCTCTCGTGTTCCTGAACTTGATTCTTCTGAATTCTCTACACTCTGTCTTCGGCTTTCCTGTCATTCTCTGACTAAATATATCTGCACTGTTTACTTATCCTCTAATTCTACTGACTATCAAAAATTCTTTGACTATCTTACTTCTAGCATGGAACACATTCTATCCATTTCTCCTTTCTCTGAAATCTCCATTCTAGGAGATTTCATTGTTCACCACCACCTTTGGCTCTCCTCTTCTTTCACTGATCCACCTGGTGAACAAGCCTACATTTTCTCTATCCTTAATGACCTAGAGCAGCTTGTACAGCACCCTACCCGTATCCCTGATCACATTGGAGAGAGCTCCAATATACTTGACCTCTTCCTTACAACTAATCCTTCTGCTTAAGCTATTAATCTTTCCTCTCTGTTGGGTTCCTCTGATCACAATCTTATTACCTTAACCTGTCCTATCACTCCGGTACGGCCTGCAGACCCTCCAAAGAAATTCGACTGTGGCACTTTGGAGCTGCAGATTGCGAGGCCCTCTGACAGTTCTTCTTTGACTTTCCCTGGAATGATTATTGCTTCCCTGGCCGGGAACCATCTGAGTGTGCCTTGCACATTACAGAGGTTACGAGTATTCTCTCGGGCATGGAAGCATACATTCCTTTCTCATATCCATTGACTAATGCAAGAAAGCCTCAATTTAATCATGCTTGTTCTAATGTTGTCCGCAAAAAGGAGAGGGCCTATAAAAGGTACCAGAGCCAACCCACCTCTGAATCACATCTTTTTTATGTTTCTGCCCAGAATCATGCTAAGTCTGTTCTTCGCTCTGCAAATAATAATTTCATCCATACTAAATGCTCACAACTCTCCAACTCGAATTCTTCCCACTCCTTCTGGCACCTTGCCAAAAACCTTTCTAACAACTTTACCTCATCATCCTTCCCCTCTCTTTTCTACTCTGATGGCTCTGTAGCTATTTCTTCTACTGATAAAGCAGATCTCTTTGCTCAGACTTTTTCCTCCAATTCCACCTTAGACGATTCCGGTGCTGTTCCTCCATCACTTCCTCCCTCTGACTCTTCAAGGTTGACATTAAAATTTCTTCAGCTGATGTACTTTCTGCCATCACTGGCCTCAATATTAACAAGGCATACGAGCCTGATGGAGTCCCTCCTGTTGCCCTCAAGAACTGTGCTTCTGTGCATACACCCTGCCTAAGTAAACTCTTTCGGCTTTGTCTTTCAACTTGTACCTTTCCTTCTTACTGTAAGTTTGCTCATTCAGCCTGTCCCAAAGAAGGGTGACCATTCCCAACCCTCTAACTACCGTCAAATTGCTTTAACATCATGTGTCTCAAAAGTTTTCGAATCTATTATTAACAAAATAATTTTATAGCATCTTTCATATCACAACCTTCTTTTTGATCGTCAGTATGGGTTCCGTCAGGGACGCTCCACTGGCGATCTTCTCAGCTACTTTTCACGCTCCTGGTCATCCTCCTTTCGGGACCTTGGCGAAAGCTTTGCCATTGCACATGACATCTCAAAGGCTTTCGATCGAGTCTGGCATCAATCTTTAATTTCCAAACTACCCTCTTACGGTTTCTATCCTTCTATCTGTGCCTTCATCTACAGCTCTATAGCCGCTATTGTAGACGGCCATCGTTCTTCTCCTAGATCTATCAACAGTGGTGTTCCTCAGGGCTTTGTCCTATCACCGACTCTCTTCCTTATATTCATCAATGATCTTCTAAGCTGTACACCTAACCCTATCCACACGTACGCTGATGATTCCATCGTTCGCCTTTCCATTCGGTTCCCGCAACGACCATCCCAGCAGTTACTTCAACAGACAAGGGATGAGCCTATGGCATACCTGATGTCTGACATGGCTTCTATCTCTGACTGGGTTAAAAATAATCTTGTTTTTTTTTTAATGCATCAAAGACTCAGTTTTTGCACTGATCAACCCGACAGAATCTCCCACAGGAGTACCCACTAATGTTTAATAATATCCAGCTCAAGCCTGCATCATCCTTGAACATGCTTGGGGTTTCATTTACTCAGGCTTTATCTTGGAAAGAACATGTTACATCTCTTGTAAAATCTGCGTACAGGAGATTAGGTGTGCTAAGCCGACTCCCTACCTTCTTTACCCTGCACAGTTGTTCACTTTATACTCGGGTTTTATTCGCCCCTGTGTAGAGTACAATTCTTATGTGTGGGAAGACTCCCCACATAAAGCTCTTCTCAATAGGGTGGAGTCAAAGGCTTTTTGTCTCATTAACTTTCCTCCTCTAACTGGCTCCCTTCAACCTCTGTCGCTTCGCTGCACTGTTGCATTTTTATCTCTTTTCTGTTGCTACTTCAATGGTCACTGCTCCTCCGAACTGTCTGCATGCATCCCTCCACCTCTACAACGGGTGCGTAGCACCCGTCTAGCAACAAACTCCCATCCCAGTTCTGTCCAACTCTCTAATGCAAGAGTTAACCATTACTCCCAGTCCTTCATTTATGCAACAGGTCAACTCTGGAACTGTCTCCCTCTGTCTGTATTTCCTACTTCCTATGATCTCCAGTCTTTCAAAAGCAGTGTGTCCAGGTATCTCGAAATGATCTGACCTTGAATTTGGCTCACTTTTGTATTGTTTTTGTTTTTTTCTTGGACGAAATTGTTTGCGGGCTCCATTAGCCTTTGGTTCCTTCTTACTTGCATAAAACACACACACACACACACACACACACACACACACACACACACACACACATGAACGTCGAGCAAAAGAATAATGCGATCATGGATCGCGAACGCTGCCGTAATTATTAAAATGCAAGAGTCAGATTATTCTCATAACCAGGTCTGTGTGAGATACAAAATACAGTAAATGATCGTAGTATATTATAAAAGTTTTTTGGGCTCTGCCTTCAGCACGCACAACTCGTCCACTTACTGTCCCGCCAGTAAATGGATTATTAGTTGGGTATTCAAAAAAGTATTGCCCAATCTAATCATACAGACACAACTGAATACCTCTGTGCCACATAATCGAAAATCCATAACAGTAAGAGCAGTATTTTAACGGACAGAAGTGGCTTCGTAGCACCTCGTCTTTTGCGTCTTATTTGAAATATTACACCCTGCTCTTCCATGTTTTGTCACCGTTTTTAGATCGACGAATATATATATATATTTTTTTTTAAATAACAAATATTGTAAGATAAATTGACTAGGAAAAGGTGTTTCGAAATCTCCGAAGCCACTTCGAATATAACTCTGAATGTCAGGCATAATCTTTTTTCAGGTTATCTATATTAAATGTATAGCATACATTACGATGACTTTAATGTTAATCTGCCTAGCGTTATATGTTTGATCAGACTAATCTGGTCATTATATGTAATTTTAGTTCTTTTTTGCCATTTCCTGTGTGTGTGTGTGTGTGTGTGTGTGTGTGAATGAATCTGTGTGACGAAGGGCGGCAGTAAGAGAGGTACGTGACTCAAATTAATATCCACGTTCGAAATAATTCCTTCTCCACATTTCTTCCCGTTAGTCATCTCTTCGCTTACGTTCTACGTTCCTTCATTTCCGTGTGTAGTCTCCTGTTTCATATTTTTTTCTTTTCTACACTCTCTTTCCTTTAGCCTTCTCTTTCTCTATTCCTTCGTTATTCACTGGTGCTTTTCTGTATTTCTTGAATATATTTTTCTGCTCTGTTATTTCTTTTTATTAACCATTTTCTCTTTTTTTAAACTACTTTTCTTCGCCATTGTTCTTCTCCACTCCACCTGTCACCCTTTTTCACGTCTACATTTTCTTTCCTCTTGTTTTCTTTCATTCCTCCATCATTTTTTCTCTTTCCCAGTTTTCACATATCTTTCCTGCTTCACCATCATTCCTTCCATCGTACCTTTTTACCTCACTTTCTATTCCTGCAGCTCTACCTTACTGTCTTAGATAATTATCATTACCATTAATTATTTTTCTCCTCTAACTTATATTCTTAGTCTCCATTCTTTCCTTTCTCCTTCGCTAGCCGTCTCTTTTATTTTATTTTTATTTTTCACTCCTTTTAGTTTCCTCCTTAGACGCTTGTTTCTCTGGCTGTATATCTTCTTATCACAGGGTCTTTTCCGGTGTTCTTCCATGTTTAATTTGTTTTTATTGAGATTCAGTGTTTTTTCTCTTTATTTCCAGCTCATCTTTCTAAGCTCATGTACAATCCCTCTCTTCTAAGTAACTCGTTTACCTTATAATGTATTTACACTTTTTTTCTGTAATTCTCTTTCAATGTTTCTCCGTGTTCTTTCTCCTTGTCTTCGTCATTTTTGTCTCCTTTCTTTTCCGGAGATGTATTTCTTCTCATCTTGTTCCTTTTTTTTTTTTTTTTTAATCCTCAGTCAGCGTTTCCTTCTCTATTTTGTATTCATTATCTTCATCATTTTTGTATTCTGTCTCTAAAACGTCTTTAATCATGACTAAGAAATTCTTTGTGTTTCTTCTCCCTGTAATCGTCTCCAGCACATCTTCCCTCGTACACAATACTTCTTTCATCTCACCTTGCTCTTTTCATCTAATCCTGTTTCAGCGTTTCACTGGATCAGCATCTTAGTGTCAAGGCTTGCTTCAGTCTCAATGCCCCTCCTTCGCACCTGTCTTACTCTTCGCCGATTTTCCTCTCACTTGCTCATTCTCCAGTTTGTTTCATCCTCTTTCTGCTCCGCATCCCACCTCTCCTTTTCCAACTATCTTCATCTCACTGTCTTTTCATCCTTCCGTCGCAACTCCTCCCACCCACCTCTCTACATGTTCACTTCACCCGTCTCTGCACTACTGTAAGTATTACTCCAGCAACTTCACTCTCCTTTTCACCTCTCTCTCTCTCTCTCTCTCTCTCTCTCTCTCTCTCTCTCCTTATATATATATATATATATATATATATATATATATATATATATATATATATATATATACCAAGAGTATGACGTAATGGAAGTTCTGTCAGAATGTTAAAGTTTAGAGAGAAGCATGAGTGTTCCACTGTTTTCGTAGTTCGTATCATTACTGCTTTAAATTTCTCCCATATTGTATAAGCAACCTCTCGCAACCAGTAATGTATGGGTTTAACGGGGAGGAGAGAACCTCCACATCCACCTAAATTCCCTCGCTTAACATACTTTCCCTCCCTTTCCATCTGCAAACTAGTTTTTACATAATTTCATTTCCTTGCGTTTTTCTTATGCCGCCCTCCTACGTGATTTACTTCATTCCTCCTCCTCCTCCTTCTCGTCTGTCAGTCTGTCTGTCTGTCTGTCTGTCTGTCTCTCTCTCTCTCTCTCTCTCTCTCTCTCCAAAACCTTTGACCAAGACTGCACGCAAGGAAGAATATTCCTTTCTTTGCAGGCTCCTCTGTTTTTTTTTTCCTCTATTTCCATCGTTACTAATGTCACTTTTGTGTTTTTTTGTTCATCTTTTACACACACACACACACACACACACACATATACTGTACGTATATATATATATATATATATATATATATATATATATATGGAGCCTCTGTGGTACAGTGGTAGAGTGTGCGTTTCGCACGCTGGTGGGCGGGGGTTTGCCTCCCGCCAGAGTTGTAAAAACTTTGGGAAGCGTTCACCAAGCCACTTGCTACTTTGGGGGACACAGGGGGTGCTGTGGTTGAACCAGTGTCGCATACTAGTATGCTTGCACCCAATCGGCTTAAGGCGGGCTGATTACACTTGGTTCGCAGACAACACACACATCCAAAGCCACTACAACACTACAATCACACTCACAAGCACTTCTCTCCCTACATACAGTCTCTACCAGAAAGCCTAAGCCACTAGGTAGAGATATATTGGCTGTATCGTCCCTGCTTCGGTAGGGATAGGCCGGTCCTGCAGTGGACCTCAACGGCTGATGATGATATATATATATATAGAGAGAGAGAGAGAGAGAGAGAGAGAGAAAGATCAATAGGTAGATAGATGAATAGAAAGACAGTTATCCACATTCACCGTCATGCACATACACAGCCATAGGCACGTACTGTACACACACGCTAAGGACTCCGTGGCAGCTGTTCCAATATGGTTCATATTAATGGCTCTTGCATTCACCAACATTACCGCAATATATGACTCTGGAAGAGGAATCAGGCATGTGAGAGCTCCGCTTGTTAGCATCATTAGAAAAAAATAATCGGAATAACACTGAAATTTGTCTCGCCCAGGTTGCCCGTCACGTACCGTAGGATTATTTTGATCAGGATACACACATTTATAAATTTATTGGTGTCCTTTGGTGAAGTTCAGTCATTCATTCTTTTTCCAGCACAGTGGAAAAAATTACCAGGGGCCAAAATCTGTTTTTGAAATATTACTCAGTACTGGTCGTTGTTGATTTGATTATAAGGGGCATCACAAAACGACTGGCGGGGAGAGAGAGAGAGAGAGAGGTGTGTGTGTGTGTGTGTGTGTGTGTGTGTGTGTGTGTGTGCTCCGGTGAGTATGAGTAGGGATGAGAGCGGGGATGTGGGTGGGAAAAGGAGTTGAACGCGTGAGCTGTGTGGATTGTGATTGCTGAGAATGGGAGGATGAGGGTCAGAGTAGGGTGATGTGGTGTGGTGTGTTCTGAGAGTGAGGGAGGCATGAGTCCTCAACATACTGCATCAGAAATTACTGTATTATTCTGGGTTATATTAATGTCCATCATGTTGAATAGCTCACTTATTCGCCAGAACTGATGATTCTGGTCTTGATTGTGAGCTATTTGCAGACTCATTTAATCTCACCCAGTTAGTCAGTCAAGCCACCCGTGTACTAGACAACCCCGATCAAAATCTCCACCTAATGGACTTGATTCTATCAACCAATTCAGATAATCATAATGTCGAAGTGAAGTCCCGCCTCGGATCCTCGGATCATTGTCTGATTCAAGCCACCATTTTAACACCTACCACACCCTCCTGCTCTGAACCTGTCGTGGTGACTAAATGGCACTAGGATAGGGCAGACTGGGAGGGGCTCCATAATTTTTTCATGGATTTTCCTTGGACATCCTTTTTCTCCCAAGATGCGAATTCCACATTGGGCCACATACAGGATTTCATTAAAGTTGGCATGGAAACATTTATTCCCCATCATAATTACAGAAAGAGATGTAATTCTAAATGGTTTGACCACAATTGTGCTAGCTTAATAGAACATAAAAGAATAGCCTATAACACTTATACAAGGACCAAAACCAAAGAAGCCTTTAACTATTACAGAATATCAGAAACCATGCCAAAACTATCATCAATCTTTCTAAATCAAACATTCTACATAGACAGGCTAACAAACTACTAAACAACCCAAATGATAACAAAATATTCTGGTCAACCCTTAATTCATTCAAAACTAACTTCATTACCACCTCTTCCATTCCACCTTTACAGTCCCCCAATGGAAATCTACTAAGTGACCCATGTGGAAAAGCCAAACTTCTTGTTAACATTTTTTCAACAAACTCAACCCTGAATACAGAAAATCACAATATTCCTGTACTTGATTTTGATTCCCCTCAAATACCTCCTTTCATGATTCACACCAGATGAAATTCCTTCAATAGTACTTAAAAATTGCTCCTCAGTGTTGGCTTCTGTATTGGCAAAATTTTTCCGCTTATGCATCCATACCTCAAGTTTTCCAGCCTCTTGGAAAGAAGCGAATATCCATCCTGTTCTTAAAAAGGGGGCAATTTCTGATCCATTAAACTATAGACCAATTGCAATAATTAATCAATGGGTACAAACAAATCTGGTCTCATTTAATGCTCAGAAAACTAAATACATTAATTTCTCCAACAGAAAGAATCCCTCAGACTCTCACATAATTTTAAATGATGCCAATATTCCTATACACACTACAATTGATATCCTAGGTGTTACATTAAACCCCAGCCTAAACTGGACAGCTTATGTTAAATCCCTTGCTAAAAATGCTTCCCAAAAATTGGGACTTATATAAAGAGTTCGTGAGTTCCTCACTGACGAGCAGATGACCACAATATACAAAAGTCATGTGCGTTCTCAGATCGAATACTGTTCACCACTGTGGAGTGGATGTGGAGCGGTTGGACTGAGGCAGTTGGACAAAATTGAAAATAAAGCCATTAGATTAATCAATAATCCTGCCATTACGCAAAACCTTCCTCCATTATCAGTACGCAGAGATGTTGCACCTTTAGCATTATTTTATCGATATTTTTACCGTAAGTGCTCTGATGAACTGGCTTCAATTGTGCCTCCCCTTCACATTTTCTCCCGAAATACTCGGGCAGCTGGGAGCGCCCAGAACTCTGTCCCCCGCAATGCAGAACCTCTGCTTATCAAAATTCATTTATCCCCAGGACTACTACTCTCTGGAATTCATTTCTTGGGAGTTGTTTCCCACAAACATTTAATCCACTTCAATTTAATCCAGTTTTTATAAATATTTTATGAATGGAGGATGTCTTTAGGGACATGGACTTATTTGTTTTTCCTTTGTTTTCCCTTCCTTCATTCATTATCTAAAAAAAAAAAAATGGATGGGTGGTGGTGTTTAGTGCGGGTCGATGAGCGTTTGGGAAGGTGAGGTACATTGTTTTGAAAGTGAGGATGTGTGTGAATAAGTAGCATGAAGTTTTGGGTGGTGGATCTGAGAGAGGGAAGGTGAATGTGAGGGGAAAAGGATGGTGTGAGTTTTGCGGTGTTAGGGTGTGAGCGAGATGCTTAGATGTTAGGATGATGGAGGGTTGTTAGTGAGCCAGCATCGTGTGGATTTACCACTGGCTCTCACTCTCTTTCCAAAGTGATGCTCTAGGCCTGAAAGACTCTCTAACCTAGTCTGATGCGATTACAGACGGAAGACCGCATTTCATGTATCGGAGCAGGTTCGTAACATCTCATCCCTACTGATTTAGTTTACACATCTCACCTTAACATTCCCTAGCATGTTAGTTATGTCGGTTTTTATGGACATTATTTGCATAAACGGCAGAAAGGAGGATACTGAAGTGCATTGCAGATTAATGTTGCTGAGGAAGAAATGTTAGAAAATCACCAACGACACTTAAAGTACGACCCACAGACATCCTGTACACAAGCGTTATCAATATGGTCTGTTTGTGCATTGCATATCTATTACATTAGGATACAGACGCATGTACCGACTAAGAGTATAAACTTACCCAGATTATATTCACCTCCATAGCATGAGTCATTCAGTCATTCATATTTGGAACTGTTCAACTCTGAAACTGTCTTCTTCAATCTATTTTTCTTTCTTCCCCCGACATTTAATCTTTCCAAATTTTTTCTATCATCTGGATTTCCCTCCCGTCCGGGAAATCCAGCATACTGGAAACATTGCGTCTAGGCATTTCAAAATGAATGGATATTACTTTGGTTCGCAAGAGTTCAATTTTTTTGGGAAACAACCACTTTTTCGCAGCCTACCAACTCTTGTTTCTTTCTATTTTCACAAGAAAAAAGATACAAATGGGGAAACACACACACACACACACACACACACACACACACACACACACACACTATCTATCTATCTATATATCTGTCTGTTGCCAGACTCCTTAATTCCGTAAAGGTGGCCACAAACAAAATCGCCTCCATTTCATTGCCCCGCCATTTCATTGCCCTGCTCCCAGCCCACACCCTCCTCTCTCATATACCTCTCCATCCCTCCATCTCACCCATGGCCTCCCCCTCCCTCTCCTCCCCTCCACCTCACTCTCCATCCTCTCCACATGTCCAAACCACCTCAGTGTGTTTCTCCTATCGGTTCCCATCACATCCATATCCACACCACAACGCTCCTTCATTTCCTCATTTGTCAGTCTGTCTGTCCATGTGACGCCACATGCTCCTCTCAAATAACTCGTTTCCATTGCTCTCACTCTTGACTTCTGTCACTCTAACAAGGTCCAAGCTTCACTTTCATACATCAGAGTTGGTATCACAATACTGTCATGTAGTAGCCTTTTCACTTCCATGCTCACTTCCCTGTTTCTTATCACTGCTTTCAAGGAACCAGCAACCTTTCTTCCCTGTTGCACCCTTTCAAGCACTTCACCCTCCCAACTTTTATCCTTACTCATCACACCACCTAAGTCCTTAAACGCACTAACATTTTCCATTTCCTTCCCATCCAACCTCACTGTACATTCACTTCACTCAAAGACTGTAACTTTACCCTTCCCTACATTCACCTTTTGCTTCTGTTTTTTACACACTCTCCCAAACTCATCTACCAAGCCTTGCAGCTCCCCTTCGACTTCAGTTAACAATTCAGTATCATCTGCAAACAAGAGTACAGGTAATTTCCAAACACTGCCCACTCTCACTAGGGCCGCTCCAACATCCACTGCTCTACCTTGTATCTCTTTTTTATCCTCATCCATGTACAGACTGATCAACCATGGAGACATGACACATCCTTGTTTCAATCGAACCTTCAAATAGAAAAATTCACCCAGTTCACTATCCACACGCACTGCAGCCTTAGCACCCTCATACATACTCTTCACGGCCTTCAGCAACGTCCCTGTCACGGGGTTTTTATAATATCACGGTAATTTTGAAATAAATGGTTAAATATTATTTAATTTGATAATAATATTCAATAATATTGAAGAGCAAAGACAATGATTGTCTTGCTACATCAAGCAACGATTACTTTACGCTGACTTGCTAAGATTCTCAAGAACGAGAATTTATAAACTTTCTCAACAGTACACAGCAGAGACTAATTACTCACAATTGCTGAATTACTGTACTGTTAGCCTCTGGAGAAAGTTACATCACCCCTGACAATAAATAACTAATACTAATAATAATAACATCAGGTTCTTGCTGATGCTTAACTCCTATGGCACAACGGATTTTACGTTAATACAACAAGACTGGTCTAAGTACCAGTTATGAAAGCAAACGTTTATGCAAGCTAGGAGCTATATGGAAAATAAGCTTAATTATGGAGAAATGAAACAAGATTTTTACTTTACAATAAGCTCGAGAAAGGAACTGTTAAATTTATTAATTACAAAAAATAAATTTAACGTTACATTTCAAATCAATGAGACGCACTCACTCACTCTCACACGAGCTAAATACTTACGTCTAAAAAAAAAACACCTTAATCAAACTCTTATAACTAGAAAATACACAAAAGAAATACTATAATCGATGAATGCTGCGTATCACCAGATGGGTGAGAAGACTGGACTAACTGTGAAGTGGAGTTTGGGTACTAGCTGACCTCTCACACTGCGGCACAGGTCCTTCCTCCGTCACATCAATCAAAAGACTGACTAAGTCGTGGGAAAGCGGAGCACTCGGCCGCATTTTTTTAACGGTCGAATGAGGAAGCAGAGGCGAACAATAAAAAAACAATAGTATCGCTCAGTACAGCACTTAGTGACGTGCATTAAATCGGTCACTCTTTGAAAACGGTGACGAATTATTTGAAAAGTATACTCCGATAATGGAGGGAGAAACGGTTAGCTGAGCGATACACAGTGAGTTTTCCACTAATAGTTCGTGGTTTCTCACAAAAAGGAAATGTCGCGAATTGATTCGTGACATTACGCCCCTAGAAAATTAAATCTTTCTTCCTTCAGAAGAAAGATTTCAATATACATACATATACATCCTAACTCAGTCACACAAGATTCACACTGTGGTGTGTGTGCTATCCTGCTACAGGAGTATGTCGCAGTCGCCAGTGAGCGAAAAAACCTCGTATTTACGTTAATAGAAACAAGCTTGAGGGAAAAACTCCGTGACGACTGTGAAAATCCTGTACTCAGGTCAAACTGAGCGAAAGTTCGCTACATTTACATTAACAACTAATTGTTATGTAGTGTAGTGTATGTAATACACGGTGTAGGTGTGACAGTTGTAGTGTAACTGTACCTACGTGTAAAATGACACAGTAATACAAATTCATAGTAAAATAATGATAACGAGGCAGAAGAGAAGGGGCGGCAGCATGCAACAGGAACGGCCAGCTGATCTGCACGGCAATGCTGCACCCACCAGCTACCCCTGCGAAAAGAATTAAGGTGGAGCATCAAAACTGTTATTTCTCTCTCTCTCTCTCTCTGCCTAGCAATCAGTACTTGTCATTATTAACCAGGAAACGTAATTCTTGAATTCACAAATTGCTTAGAACCCTTATAGCTTACTGGTTAACGCTTTCATTATTAACCAGGAAACGTGCCAGTTCTTGAATTCACAAATTGCTTAGAACGGGCAGTTTACTGGTTAACCTAACATTATTAACCAGGAAACGTGCCAGTTCTTGAATTCACAAATTGCTTAGAACGGGCAGTTTACTGGTTAACCTAACTCTACACTTACGAGTAATACAGGAAGCTGAAAATCGCTACGCAATCTCGGGCAGGTCACGTTTTAACACCCACCGTGGGTGTGAACACTCATGTGGGTAATGTGCATTCTCCGGGAATCCTCAGAGAGGCCCACAGCTCGAGACATTCCACAAGGTAATTCATACACAGCCTCGGACTGTCTCTGCAAGGTTCTCAAACTTCCCCCTTAACTTATGGTATACATGTATGTACAAGCCCTGGATATACTGTGTCCTGTAGGGCCAACGAGTGAGACGTCTGGTCTACACTTTTAACTGGGAACCAGGCTGGTCCTTGGATTACTCAAATCGCTTAGGATGCCTGTTACGGAACCCAACATACAACAGTTGCTAGTAAGCAGCTAGTAGGTGAGACATCAGGTCTACACCCACATTACCACTATCCTGTCTCTCAACTGACTCAGAGATTACAGGTGTGGTTAGAAACGGCTCAGGAAGGGCATGTCCCTGATTAGTGGTGTTACTTTGACACACACTGCAGGAACGGACAAAACTATCTATGTCTCGTCCCATCCCTGGCCAGAAAAAGTCAGCTCGGATACGGCCCTGGGTCTTCCTTTTGCCCATGTGACCTCCTGAGGCTGAACAATGACCCCATTGTAACACTGCTAGGCGGTACTTGGCGGGAACGACAAACTGCAGTCGAACCTCGCCCTCGGGTGTTCGTGACTCACGGTAGAGCCGTCCTTGTTTACGAAGGAACTTGGCTCGACCTCCCCGTGAATACTTTATCACTCGACCCTTTTGTTTGTTCCGCACGGTAGCAAGTGTTGGGTCAGAATGTTGTTCTTGCACAACAAGTTGACTGCACATCAGATCTTGCGGCGATTCAATGATCACTGGGGTGACACAGTCTGGAGCCTCAGTCATGGCTCGTGTTACCGCAGCAGCCGAAGTCTGAGCAGCGTCATCGGAGCAACTATCCTTGACTCCATTAATATTTCCAATGATGAGTTCAAATAAAGGTTCTGGCATGACAACTGCAAGTGTCATACCAGTATAAAATGGAGATGCCACCTGGATACATGCCTCAGGGAACAATCTCACTGATCCATCAATAAGGCTTGCATGGATCTGTCGACCTGTATACTGCTCAGGCCGAACTAAACTCTGCTTGACAGAGCAACCTGAGGAACCATTGTCTCTCAGGACCTTCACAGGAATGCCTCCCACAAACCCTGGCTGTACAAGGAAGGTACTGTCACCTGTGGTGGGGCCTGTGGAGGAAGCAGCTAGCCACTCATGAGGCTGCTGAATTGATGTGGCAAACATTGTGCCTTGAGGGTTATATTGGGAAGATGGAACATTGGCCATCTGTGGAGGGGGGTTCACTGTCACTGTGGGACTAGTGAACTGTGGGGAAGTACCCACACTGGTAGGGACGTGACCACCGTGCTGCTGCTGAGGAATGAAGGCTGCATTCGCTTCCTGCCTCTTTTGAGCTGGTGGTGAAAAAGTTTGTCCCAAAGGTCGGTTGCGTGGCTGATACTGCTGTTGGTTAGGGTACTTGTTGTACCTCTTCCACTCATGTTTCTGAGTGTTTTGCCCCTGGTCCTTCCACTGCGGTTTTGGACCTTGGCCATTATTTTGAGAACGGCCTTGGTGCTGGGATTCAGTCTGAGACGGCTTCCCAGACTTGGCAGTATCTTTCCTGCTCCAGGTATTTTGCTTACGAGCTTGATACCCGTATGCAGTAAAGAATGCGTCAGCCTTCTCTACCATTTGGCTGGCATCTTTCACCTGGCAGATCTTAAGCTGTGCTATGAGCTCAGCAGGCCACGACCTCTCTAGCTGTGTACGCAGCATAAGGTCAATTATCCCCTCACGCGTGGAAGGAGTTTCGTCTTTCTCCATCCACTCACCTAGGTAAGCAGTGAGACGGTCGAGGAACTGAACAGCTGTCTCCTTGTCTTGGAGACGAGCTCGCATGAACTGAGCTTTGGCGTCGTCTACTGTGAGACCATACGCCTTAATGAGTGCAGCTTTCATCACTTCATACGTGAGATTGTCTCCACGAATTCTGTGGAGAATATCGAGGGCAGGGCCCTCAAACAGGCTAAGAAACTGAAGCCGCTTAGCTGCATCATCGAGCTGGTAAAGCTGAGCCATGTCTTCAAATCGAGCTATGTATGGCTCGATTCGCTCGCCATCTTTGTATGGGGGAAGCTTGATGTGTGGGGTCGCCATAACATGTGCAGGGAGAGCGCTCGTGGAGCTTGAACCAACTGCACCAGATGTGTCTGAAGCCAAGGAATCTCGCTTGAGCTTCAGCACTTCAAGTTCATGTTTCTCGCGTGCTTCACGTTCGGCACGTTCATATTCACGTTGTTCCCGCACGTGTTCTAAGTCGAGTTCGCGCTGTTTTTGCTCGTGTTCACGCTGTTCTCGCTCTTTTTCTAACTCGAGCTCGCGTTGTTTTTGTTCGTGTTCACGCTGTTCTCGCTCGTACTCGCGCTCCTTTTCGCGTTCCTCACGCTGTTCTCGCTCGTATTCGCGCTGAATCCTACGCTCTTCACGAGCATCTTTCTCACGTTCTTGCTCGTAATTGAACCGTGAGAGAACGTAACTCTGTATTTTCTCTGGGTCTGTGAGACCCATATCTTTGGCTTCCTGTACAAATACGGTGGTAGCCATGTCGCTAACTCAATCTAAATAACTAGCGACTCAGTACTGATTGCTGCTTCGCAAACGAATGCTAATAACCACAAGTAAAGAGTACAGACACAAGCTAGTGGTGACCAGTCTTATCCAGTTAACTGGCAAAGAATAAATCAAAAGTGTAAATGACTGGGAAGACTCAATAATAAACACAATGGGTACGGCGACTTCCCAGAAGCGAATAAAATCGTCTGGCGTTACCAAAATAAACTAGAGTTAAGTACTCTATGGATTGATAAAGCAAAATTCACTTGCTAAATTAACGGTAAACACCAGTAAGCTTGTGTCTATAAACTTTAATGATAAATACCTAAATATGAATGAGTGAGCACTATCTCGTGAATAGCTTTAGAGCTAGGAGTTAATATCCTGGAATGAGGTCGCCAATTGTCACGGGGTTTTTATAATATCACGGTAATTTTGAAATAAATGGTTAAATATTATTTAATTTGATAATAATATTCAATAATATTGAAGAGCAAAGACAATGATTGTCTTGCTACATCAAGCAACGATTACTTTACGCTGACTTGCTAAGATTCTCAAGAACGAGAATTTATAAACTTTCTCAACAGTACACAGCAGAGACTAATTACTCACAATTGCTGAATTACTGTACTGTTAGCCTCTGGAGAAAGTTACATCACCCCTGACAATAAATAACTAATACTAATAATAATAACATCAGGTTCTTGCTGATGCTTAACTCCTATGGCACAACGGATTTTACGTTAATACAACAAGACTGGTCTAAGTACCAGTTATGAAAGCAAACGTTTATGCAAGCTAGGAGCTATATGGAAAATAAGCTTAATTATGGAGAAATGAAACAAGATTTTTACTTTACAATAAGCTCGAGAAAGGAACTGTTAAATTTATTAATTACAAAAAATAAATTTAACGTTACATTTCAAATCAATGAGACGCACTCACTCACTCTCACACGAGCTAAATACTTACGTCTAAAAAAAAACACCTTAATCAAACTCTTATAACTAGAAAATACACAAAAGAAATACTATAATCGATGAATGCTGCGTATCACCAGATGGGTGAGAAGACTGGACTAACTGTGAAGTGGAGTTTGGGTACTAGCTGACCTCTCACACTGCGGCACAGGTCCTTCCTCCGTCACATCAATCAAAAGACTGACTAAGTCGTGGGAAAGCGGAGCACTCGGCCGCATTTTTTTAACGGTCGAATGAGGAAGCAGAGGCGAACAATAAAAAAACAATAGTATCGCTCAGTACAGCACTTAGTGACGTGCATTAAATCGGTCACTCTTTGAAAACGGTGACGAATTATTTGAAAAGTATACTCCGATAATGGAGGGAGAAACGGTTAGCTGAGCGATACACAGTGAGTTTTCCACTAATAGTTCGTGGTTTCTCACAAAAAGGAAATGTCGCGAATTGATTCGTGACAGTCCCATCTACTCCATATATTCTTAATACTTTCCACAGTCCTTGTCTATCCACCCTGTCATATGCTTTCTCCAAATCCATGAAGGTCGTATACGACTTCTTTCCCTTCTCTAGAAACTTTTTCTCTAAAGATCTAAGAATGAATATCTGATCTACACAACCTCTTCCCTTCCTAAAACCTCCTTATTCTTCTCCAACTAATTCCTCTGTTATATCCCTAACTCTGTCAAAAAGTATCCAACCATATAGTTTTCTTATTAAACTTATAAGACAAATGCCCCTATGATTACCACGCACTTCTTTTTCCCCTTTTCCTTTGTACAGGGGAATAATTATACCTGACTTCCAACCCTCCGGGACACTACCTTCCTCGCAGGCCAGTCTGCACATCTTCCACATTCATTCTACTGCTATCTTTCCCCCGTGCTTCAGCACTTCCATCCTACTGATTTCTTCCTCTCTTTTTCACATCCCTCCTTCTTCCAGCCATTCCCCACCCACTTATACTTGCATTACTTTCATTTTCTATGTTCAACAATTCCTTAAAGTGTTCACTTCATGTGCTCACTTTTTCTCCCATCTCCGCTTGTAATCTACCATTTTTTTTAACCTTCCACTCCCCGACTAACTTCTTCAACACCCTGTCTTACTCTGTTTACCTCTTTCCAGAATATTTTCTTACATTCCTTCCACTTTACACTCGAATTCCTTCCAAGTTTCTCATCCACTCTCTTCTTACTCTCTCACTAATCTTTTCATCTTTCTCTTCCTGTCTACATATAACTCTCTCTCTCTTGTGTCTCTCAACTTCCTCCACACTCCTGTTTCTCATGCACTCACTATATGCTTTCTTCTTTTGTGCCACAGCCTGTCACCCCTCTTCATTCCACCATGCTGTTCCTTGCACCCCTTTTCGTCTTCTCTTCACCCCACACACCACCTCACATGCGTCACAGATTTCTTCTATATCCTGCACACGCCTTCCAAAACATTCTTACTCAGTCGCTTCTCCACTTCTGTATTATATTCTGCCTATTTTCCATCTTCTTGTTACCTTTCCACCCTCCTTGTACGAACTAGTTCCTCCTGTCCTTCCCTACTTCTGTTCCTCCATTTCATTTGAACCTTGGCTCATACCACCAGCAAGTGGTCGTCAGAAAGTCCACTCACCCAACGTCTATATGCTCTTGCAACCATTACACACCTTCTTCTTATATCATCCACACACACATAATAAGTTATTATATAGTGTTAACATGTCTACTTAAACTTAACTCTGGTGCGCACGCGCGCACCCGCACACACACACACACACACACACACACACACACACACACACACACACACACACACACACACACACAATATAAATCGGGCTGATATGTTGGTGGCCCCCACAGACATACCTATGCCAAGCTGATAAATCTCTCTCTCTCTCTCTCTCTCTCTCTCTCTCTCTCTCTCTCTCTCTCTCTCTCTCTCTCTCTCTCTCTATCCGTGGAGGTCTGCTGCTGCAGTGGAAATACTATGGAGTGATGCTGATACGGACAGAGTGAAGTGTATACTTTACACGACAGTTAAAAGGTCTAGCCAAAGTATACCAAATGTCTACTGACAGGAGAAATGACCCAATTTCCAGCACTGCTACATGTTATTGTAGTGTTGTGGAAGTATTATCAAGGATGGGGTGAGAAATGGGAGAATGTTGTGTTGGAATGGCATTTATTGCAAGTAGGTTCTGTAAAATCACCTCATGAAAAGAACCTAGATATGATGCAGAATTGTGAGAATACGTATGACGCATGCTAGTGTGTATACTTAAATGGGCATTCAGTTGAATTTCCACCCATTTAAATGTCCACCCACATAAATATTCACCTACCTAAATGTCGACCCACATATTGCTTCCCAACTTACATGCTCACCCACTTAAAAGTCCATCCATTTGAATGTCTCCATCTAAATGTTCATCATCTTAATGTCTCTTCAGTTAAATGTCTACCCATTTAAGTATCCCATCACTTATATGTCCACCCACCTAAATATCCATGCACCATAACATCTATCTATCAGTCTATAAACTTTTTGCCAGATGCCTTATTCTACTAAGGGGCAGCCAGAAACTATTCACGTTGATGTCACCATGTCCTCTGCTATTTAGCTGCCCTCCTCCCAACTCAAGCTCCCCTTTCCCATTTGTCTATCCACTTTATACCTCTGTCTTATCGTTGGACTCCGGTCGTCCTCTCCTTAACCACCTCACTCAAATAAACTCTTCTACTTAGTCTCTCATTCCCCCTCCTCCCCAGTTGGCCAAACCATCTCAAAGTTCTTCACAAAACATTTTCAATCACATCCAAATCAACAGCACAACTCTCCTTTACTTTCTTATTTATCTGTATCTCCATGTTACGAGACATGCTCATATCAGATACCTCATTTGCAATGCTCTCACAAGGGTAGATTATTTTTGCAGTTTGTTTTGACATTCAAATCCAACAGTGCTCTGAAGTTCCGTACTCATGAGAAGAGGATCACAGTGAATCAAAACGGTTCTGCAACAATATCTTCTGCCTCTCCAACGTGTATTTTGAATGCCTATGACATGCTGCTGCTTCTTCGATCCTACCAGGACAGTTATATTGGAGTAATTGGGCCATTGCAATAGCTATTTTGCACGCATCAAATTGCAACTGTGATTTAATGTCTGCTCCGTGCTCAGTCATGCAGATAAATTGGAAAAGTGTTGTAGGATCTGATTCAAGACGTCCTGTTTGGAAAATCTCCATCAATTTTTGGACTTGTGACCGTGCATGCTCCTGTAACAAGAACAATCTCCTCAGGGTAGACACGAGCATCACATAAATCAAAACCAACGTCTTTGTGAAAGGCAAGGAGTACATCTCGCCCTTTGTGATGAGCTTCTAGTTCAGGCATATGTGTCATAAATTTGTCCTTCAGCCTGGAAGAGTTGACATTTTGGCCCTTCAATCCCATTGTTCAAGTCGCTGTTTGTGCAGTGTAGTCAACTCAGCGAGTTTGAATATTGCTGGATCAGTATCCCCACCAACAGATTTTGTTTCACATACGTATGTAAACAGTTCAGAAATTGCTATAGCTTTGATTTCGAGGCCACGCGATGTTTCATTTTCGTTTCCTAAACTTGTTTCCTGAAACGAGCCCTCTCTCTGTTGTATAAAGCCACCACACAAGCAGGGTGATACCTAATTCCAGGGCCACAACATCTTCTTTACTGGGCTTCGCTAACAGTCTTCCATCACCCAGATTTCGAGCACATTTATTCAGTCTCTCACTCAATTGCATTGTTTAAGCGATGGACTAGGTTTCTTTTTCTCGCAAAGAAAGCATTCTGAAACATCTGACATAGTTCTCGGCAATTTTGTTTGAATTTCTCCCCTTGTTTTAGTTGTTGCTGTTCTTTTTCTCACCCTTTCCAGCTTTTTATTGTTAAAAATGAGCCAACAGCTTTCATAATATTTTGTCTTGTACCTCCTCAAACTTGCCTCATTACTGTCACCTTCGTCTAATCGGACAGGATCAAGCATGATTGGTAAAGCATTCATTGCCTGAACTGGGGGACATTTTTGCAGTCATGTTGTAGCCATCTTGTTCTGTAGTGTATGAAATTGGTGGACATGTTGTAGCCATCTTGTTCTGTAGTGTATGAAATTGGTGGACATTTAAGATCTTCTTTTGTCCAATTGACAAAGACAGCACTTGTTCCAATCTGTTCGCCCCTTGGACGAAGATTCTCCAATGTCAGCCATATTCAAGAATATATGATTAACAATTAAAGGCCGAAGGTTTATCCTTTTACCACCTGAATTGTGAGCACTTTCTTGTGTGGAATACAGCTAGGTTCATGCAATAAACTGCTCTACACCTAGCCCGATTGTTCATCCAGCGTCATTCAAGTCCCGTGCGATCCGTACACCATCCAAATGACTAAAGCTCCATCATCCTTGGATCGGCTCTTTCGGGCTGGAACATCCTGTCAATTAAGGGGCGGATATCTAACTGGCATGTGGGCTAAGTAGATATCATTTGAAACACTAAACTGTATTACTTTGCAGAAGCTGACCTGAGCTTCACGCTGAGTTTCACAGCAGTGATGTCATCAGTGTGCTCTGGTAGTGCATGACATTCACTCATATAATTACCATTACAGGTTGATTTTCAAGTGGCTAACATTACTTTTATATCAACTAACCTTTGATGAGTCCCTTTGCGAAATTTTGTGTTTGTATCACGAAGTGAACGATTGTGCCAAAATTAACACTTAGCTGCCCCACTGCAGCCATTCCTCAATCTTTCTTGCTTGTTCTGCTTTCGATCACTGTTTCAGCAATTCTTTAATTGTACTTTACTCGTAATCTACTCTTTAGTTACACTTTCTTACTATTATTTTTATCTCTCTCCTCTACCTACAAGTACCTTTCGGTCTCTCCACATTTTCCGTTTCTCTACTTCCAATCCAGTCATTATATGTTTTCCTCTTCTGATGTGCCACAGCTCGTTTCATTTTTTCTTTCTAGCATGCTGTTCTCTGCATTCCCTTATCTCTTCCTCACCTATCATTGTACATCACACGCTGCGCAGATATTACACATGTCTTCCACCTCCTTTACTGCTTCAAATCATATCTGCCCAGTTGCTCCTCTAATTCTCCTTTGTATTCACCCCTTTTTCCATCCACCTACAGTCTTTCTACTCTCTTTGTGGGAATTGTTTCCTCATGTCTTTCTCTTCTATTGATCCAACACTTTTGCTCCACTGTCTTGGACACTACAATGTAGCGATCAGGTATTTCATTGCCTCAAACTCTTACAAAATATCGATTCCAGCACAGACCTTCTCATTACATCATCCACACACTTTATCAGTCATTACCTTACTTTGATCCAACTCACCACCCATTCTCCTTATCATTCACCATGATGTATTCCTGTGGAACATTTTGCACCTAAAGGAGTTACCTTTCTTTCATCCAGCTCACCACCCATTCTCCTTACCATTCATCATGATGTATACCTGCGGATCATTTTGTACCTAAAGAAGGTACTGGTTATTGCCAAACGTTCTCCGCACAGATGTCCACCAGAGAATGACCCTTCCCATCAACCAACCCAGCTACCCTGACATTCCTCACTTTTCCATTCATATCTCCATTCAGATACATTCTGTCAGTCCTCTCAAACTTTTCCGTGCAGTCTTCTACTTTAGCCCAAAACTCATCCTTCGATTAAGTCACAAAATCCAATTTAAGGCATATATACAAATAATTTCCCATTCTTGTAGTCCCATTTTCATCTTACCCAAACAGTGTTCATCAGTCTAAATATCCACCCAATTAAACGTCCATCCACATTAAATGTCCAGTCACCTAAATGTCTTTCCAAATAAAAGTCATTCTACCTAAATGTCCATCTACTTAACCATCCACGTAATTGTTCACCCACCTAAATGTCCATCCACTTAAATGTCCATTCACAGATCGACATCAGTCGTAAACAAACACGCTAATACCCGGCTGGTGAGGTGAAAGTTGGAGGAGGACCAAGTGCTGAGGTTGAGCAGCGAACCGATGTGTGGAGGCAGTGGCAGGACTGGCCGGTGTGATGGACATTTGTGTAGTTTATTTGCTTTAACAGGGTTAAGACTGCCGTCTCTCCATGCTGAATGCAGAGTTAAGGTAAGAGATTTACTGGAACATAGCACTAGTCACGACGTGCCATGAACTGAATGTAGAGCTGTATGTTATTGTCATATTCTTGAACTCAGCAACAGGAAATGTGATGCAAAAGGAGGAAAGTATCCAGTCGTTTAGATAAATGAACTGTAGTGAGCAACAGTGCAATTTCTAGCAATGTTACCCAGGGATCTCAATCCTGATGGCGAATATTCCGGGGTTGTTGATGACTATTCCTGGCGCCTGCGATGTGAATGCTCGTGTATGCAAAGAATGTAATCAAGACAGATTTGCCAGGGAAAAGCTGCTTTACAAAAAAACTGGTGTGACACCATCCTAGGAGGAAGACACGATAACATAAAATTATCATGTCCTTTACCTTCTCTCACTGACCCAGCCAGAGGAATTAAAAGGGAATGAAGCTTATAAAGCACTCATCTCCTGGGATTTGTTGGCGTGGCGGAGTGACGTCATTATGAACACATACGTCTCACTTCTGTGTAGCGTGATGGGTGGGGGCAGAGCTCCAACAAATGGTAGCACACATATTCACATAACATCATATTGGCGCGAAGGATCTTATCATTCTGTATTTTGTTATTCTTTTTGCAAACTAATGATTTTAGTAATTGCAATCCCGGTGGTGGGAAAGCAGTAGCAATTTTAATTATAGTCTTTTCACTTTACATTCACCTATAACTGAAATATCTCCATCGTGGATGGCTAGTTGTAGCAATAGATTAACACCAGAAATTAACACTAATCACACAAAACATGCTTTGGGAGGGATGTAGAAAGCTACGCTGAGTGAGCTATGATAGGAGGAAATCTGAACCATACAAAGGTGAAAGAACTGCAGTGTGGCATCGAAGGTTTGTACTACTGATCGGTTAGCAGAGGCAATTGCCTCGGCTATAAAGACCATGGGCACTGGTGAAAAAAAAGTGGGATGGTCTGAGGCAGGTGGGTGAAACAGACAGGGTAGCAGGTGAGTGAGGCATTTGGGTGATTCATGTGAGTGAAGCAAGTGGGTTGAAGGTAGTGGATGAGGCAGGTGAGGTAGGCAGGTGGGTGAGTCAGGTAACATGATGGAGTCAAAGGATTTTTGTCTCTTTAACTCTCCTCCTCTTACTGGCTCCTTTCGCCCTATGTGTCTTCGTCTCACTGCTGCATCTTTATCTCTTTTCTATAGCTTCTTGAGTGGTCACAAGTCCTGCTACTATCTGGTTACATCCCTCCACCACTACGGAGGGCAGATACCACCCGTCTGTCAACAAACTCTCATCCCTTTTCTGTCCAGTTATCTAATGCAAGAGTTAACCGTTACTCCCAGTCCTTTATGAATGCAACAGGTCAAATCTGGATCTGTCTCCCTCAGTCTATATTTCCTGCTACCTATGATCTCCAGTCTTTCAAACACAGAGTGTCTGACCTGTTAATGAACCAGCCGCGGATTGAACTCGGGTCCTTTCGAGAAGCAGGCGATTACTCTAAGCACTCGACCACCATTTCTTGGTTGTGTAGTTTACGTTGGCTAGGTGAAAGTGCTTGTTTATTGTTCAGAAATGTATTCGAATTCTTACTGTAGGCAAGTCTCCACTGCCGTGAATTATTATTGGAAATTACTCATTGGTATCCCCCAGACCAACTATTTAACATTTTCAGTTCGATGACGTATTCACTTTTACATATCCTCGTTGTTTTCGACCATCTTATGCAAGCTATTTGAGTACGAGCTTACAAAAATTGTTTGTTGGAAAGAAGAACGTAATACAATATACATGTTGCTGAAGGAGTGATTTAAGGAGTTTTAATCAGGTTAAGAGAACACTGTAGTACCGAAGGGGCTTATGAAAACTCTATGCAATTCTCAAGCTCAAAGAATTTCTCCTAAGTTGTTTTTAATTATCTGATATTTATAAAAATATAACACTATGTCAAGTGAATGAGCGTGTTTATAAAATAATAAGGTGACTGAGATGACTCACATTGGCTGCTTGACCCACATTATAATTATGTACCCGTATGAAGGAACACAATATACTATTCTTCATCCACCTAGCCATGCCCGACATTTCCGTCCTTTTGCAACTCGTTGTCCATAACTCATTACCAGATTAGGACACCACTACGGCTTTACATACTTAACACATCTTTCTGTGTCAGAAAAGATTAGTCTATTCTGAGATGAGTCGTGTAGCTGATCGATGTCAAGTAAGCAATAGAGACATCTGCTCCATTGTGAATGCAGCACCGAAAGATATGAACATTCTTTGTGAAGAAAATACAGCTGATCCCAGTAAACTCCACCGTCAGAGGAAGTACTAGAGAGAGGTCACATTGCAACAACATAAAAATGACTTGAAGATCGTTTGCATCGGTTTCGATGAAAAAGTCGATTAGACGCTCAAGAACACCCCAGATTTTTTTTCTTAATGCAAGAAAGAAGGAACCAAAAGGCCGGAGCACACAAACAGTTCGTTCCAAGAAAAGACAAATACAATACAAAAGAGAGCCAAATTCAAGATCCGTTCATTTCGAGATGCCTGGACACACTGGAGATCATGGGAAGTAGGAAAGACAGACAGAGGGAGACAGTTCCAGAGTTGACCTGTTGCATAAATGAAGGACTGGGAGTAACGGTTAACTCTTGCACTACAGAGTTGGACAGAAAAGGGATGAGAATTGTTGCTAAACGAGTGCTACGCGCCGTCGTAGAGGTGGAGGGATGCAAGCAGACAGTTCAGAGGAACAATGAATATTGAAGTAGCGATAGAAAATAGATAAAGATGCAATAGTGCGGCAAAGACAGAGGTTGAAGGGAACAAGTAAGAGGGGGAGAGTTGACGGGACAAAAAGGCTTTGACTCCACCCTATTGAGAAGAGCTGTATGTGGGGAGCCTCCCGACACATGAGAGTTGTACTCTAAACAGGGGCGAATAAAACCCGTGTATAAAGTTAACAACTGTGCAGGGGTAAAGAAGGTGCAGAGTCAGCTTAGCACACCTAATCTCTTTGAGGCAGATTTTACAAGAGATGTAACATTTTCTTTCCAAGATAAATATCGAGTGAATGAAACCCTAAACATGTTCAAGGATGATGCAGGATTGAGCTGGATATTATTGAACATTAGTGGGTACTGTGAAAGATTGTGTCGGGTTGATTGGTGTGAAAACTGAGTTTTTGATGCATTAAAAACAAGATTATTTTTACCCGAGTCAGAGATAGAAGCCATGTCAGACATTAGGTGTGCCATAGCCTCATCCCTTGTTTGTTGAAGTAAATGCTGAGATGGACGTTGCGGGAACCGAATGGAAAGGTGAAGGGTGGAATCATCAGTGTATGAGTGGATAGGGTTAGATGTACAGCTTAGTAGATCATTGAATAAAAGGAAGAGAGTTGGTGATAGGACAGAGCCCTGAGGAACACCATTGTTGATAGATCTAGGAGAAGAACGTTGGTGCCTACAACGGCGGCTATAGAACGACCAGAAAGGAAGCTATAGATGAAGGCACAGATAGAAGGATAGATACCGTAAGAGGGCAGTTTGGAAATTAAAGATTGATGCCAGAATCGATCGTAAGCCTTTGAGATGTCAAGTGCAATGGCAAAGCTTTCGCCAAAGTCCCGAAAGGAGGATGACCAGGAGTCTGAAAGGTAGGTGAGATGATCGCCAGTTGAGCATCCCTGACGGAACCCATACTGACGATCAGAAAGAAGATTGTGAGAGGAAAATTGCTATAAAATTTTTCTACTAAGAACTGACTTGAAAACTTTTGAGACACAGGATGTTAAAGCAACTGGACGATAGTTAGAGGGTTGGGAATGGTCACCCTTCTTTGGGACTGGCTGAATGAGTGCAAACTTCCAGCAAGAAGGAAAGGTACAAGTTGATAGATAAAGGAGAAAGAGTTTACCTAGGCAGGGTGTAAGCACTGAAGCACAGTTCTTGAGGACAACAGAAGGGACTCCATCGGGCCCATATGCCATGTTGTTATTGAGGCTAGTGATGGCAGAAAATACATCAGCTGAAGAAATTTTAATGTCAGCCATGAGGAAGTCAGAGGAATGAAATGATGGAGGAGCAGCACAGGAATCGTCTAAAGTGGAATTTGAGGAGAAAGTCTGAGCGAAGAGGTCTGCTTTATCGGTAGAAGAAATAGCTACAGAGTCATGAGAATAGAAAAGATGAGGGAAGGATGATGAGGTAAAGTTGTTAGAAAGGTTTTTGGCAAGGTGACAGAAGGAGTGGGAAGAATTCGAGTTGAAGAGTTGAGAGCATTTAGTACAGATGAAATTATTTTTAGCAGAGCGAAGAACAGACTTAGCACAATTTCGGGCAGAAACATAACCAAGATGTGATTCACTGGTGGGTTGGCTCTGGTACCTTTTATAAGCCCTCTCCTTGTTGCAGACAGCATTAGAACAAACGTGATTAAACCAAGGCTTTCTTGCATTAGTCAAAGGATATGGTCAGAGAATCGTGAAGGAATATCACTACTCAGTAGCTGTTTTTCCTGACGCCGTTTACATCGACCACGTTTCTCCCGAAAGTGGAAGAGCAGCAGATATTGTCAAGGAAGTCATGTCTTTCATTCGAGAAACAGATTCAACAGATTCGTTTCAAGCTATCGTCTGTGATGGGACAAATATCAATACTGGAAAGAGAAATGGAGTGATCCTTGAGCTCCAAACACAGCTTGGCAGACCACTTCAGTGGCTTGTTTGTTTGTTGCATTTTGCTGAAAGCATTTTCCGAAGGCTCGACAGCAGTACCACGAGGCTGCGGAGGAGAATTAGGCCAATCACTTGCATTTGATCCAAAAGATCTTCCAGTTGTTGGTTATAAACATGTTGCTGGAAAAACTTCCATTTTACCAGAAGGAGTTGTAAGTGATCTCAGCAAAGATCAGGGCTACCCCTAACGTGCATGTTTGGCAGTGCAATTGCCAAGTGGAGATACTAATGATTGTGGGACCATCTGCACAACCTGGAAAGCTAAATCATGCCAGGTGGCTTATGAAAGTTAATCGTGTACTACGACTTTCCATGTCAAAGGAGCAACCATCACCAACCCTAAACCGTCTCGTTTCATTCATTGTGAACTACTCTGCTCCTGTGTGGTTCAGGGTGAAAGCCAACAGCTCGTGTCAGGATGGAGCCGAAAATTTCTTCTTCATGGGGAGCTCCTTCAAAAGTCTTTGGAAGATCAGGCGATTATTCGTCCTGTGCTTGCCAATAACAGCTACTTCTGTCACCCATAGAACATCCTATTGTCGGCTGTTTCTGATGAAGATGTTGGCGTGCGCTCGATGACGATCAAGTTGATGAAACAAGCACAGATGAATGAGAATGATGACCAAGCCTCAGTTAGAATATTTGAAATCTCGGCACTGAAGGTAAACTTCGATGCCAAGAAGTACACTGGGCTGGTAGAGCTTTCTTCTGCTACAGTCCTCCATTTCTGAAGAACAGGTTGGACCAAATGGACGAAAACCAACCCATAGTACTGGACTTGTACCCTTTCCATTCCCAAGGACTGGAACACTGCGTCAAGGACGTTACATCCACAAGTAAAGTATTTGGGCATGAATCACGTCATGGTATGCTCGTCCTATGTAAGCGATCTCGCAGCGTGAAAGTAAACAAGACTTTCGATGTGTTCAACTGTTCATGCAATTTCTACTGCTCTTTTCTTTTTCATGAAATAATGCTTTTTATATGATTTGAATACATTTATTTCAACTGTTCCTTTAATTTTTAAAATTGAAATTTAAGACAAATTGCATTTTAGTTCATCCAAAAAAACAGGATGTGTTTCAAAGATTTTTGAGAAATAACTCTATTTTTAGATCCAAGTTGCTGGAATTGGCACGCATATATCGAAATATTTTTTTCGTAGTGTTATTGTCATTGTAAAGGAGCACCATTCTGACTATGTTTCAGCCAAAATCCACCTGGCAACCCTAAGTTGCTTAATTTTCGACCCGCCGTCCAATTCTATCCTCTTAAAATGCCGATTGACTGAGCGAGTGTGTAGGCTTTAGCACCACCCCTGGCCTCTCGCATGTCAGAGAGAGAGAGAGAGAGAGAGAGAGAGAGAGAGAGAGAGAGAATAGAAATTATCAAATATTTAGATTTAGTCTCCTTACATGTCTTTCAGTGTGTTGTCCAATTAGCGCCAGTATTATGCAAAACGGTACTGGGGTGCAATGTGAAGTTTCAGTAACTAGGAAATAGGTGTTACGAAGTATCATAAATCATGCAGAATAAGACCCTAAAACACGCTTTCTACCATATTAAGAAAAGACACATATTCGAGGAGGTTATATGATAAGCAAATCTCAACAGCTGATAAGTATGATCAGGGAGTGTAATCTGTGTCGTTGCTATAACTATAATATTCACTCAAATTTGGGTGTGATGTGGCTGATTCATGTGTTAGCAGGATCCACGTATTAACAAGAAGGACCACCGAAAGAGTGCAGCAACCACGCCTTCCAACGCATGTAAGGTCCGATTTGACTTACACCACCTGAAAACAGGACAACTGAGACGAAGTTCCGAGAAGTGGTTGGTGAGTGGGTGTGGTAGGGAGAGATGATGAGGTCAGGAAGCATACGATATATATATATATATATATATATATATATATATATATATATATATATATATATATATATATATATATATATATATATATATTGTTACGGAACAGAGAGAGATAATGAACACTTCAAGTGAGAATACAAAAATCGCTACTGTCCCGCAAATTTCCAGGTTCAAAACAAAAGAGTTAGGTAAAATTATAAGTTAAAGTTTAATGCTCAAACTAACAACTAAACATTCATGACTCAGAAGGATAATGTAATGGCAAAAAACAGGTTAAATATATGGTTAACTGCAATAGCCTCTATTAACACGAAATTAGCAAGAGTAAATTTATCTAAGTCAGCCCTGATAAAATGAGAAAACCGGATAATGCTCAGTTAATGGAAGATATATTATTACAGATACAAAATATTATTAATAACGGCTGACATCAAAAACTCCACACGAATCACAAAACCCCACCAGGCCTACGAACCAACACCTTATGCTATACAGTACAAGAAAAAAATGTAATAACACTTATTCTCAAATTACACAGCAGCTAGATAGTTGGAGACTTCCAGAGCACTCACATAATAACAACTGTAAAGGGGAGGACAGAGATGTGAACAAAATGAGGAGTAGATCTTAGTGGCAATAATGCAGAGCTTGATACAACTTGTAAGAAGGACGCGCAAATGAAGCCATACGGGACTAAGAGTTGACACTCCTGCTCTGAACAACAGAAGAACGACTTACTCTACTATAAGGGAGGAGAAGGGGGGAGTGAGGTAGAACATGGAAGCTTGGTCACTATGGAAGCCACGAGGCGAATCGTGATCAAACATGCAGCATACTGTACGTTAGAATTATACAAAGGATGATGAAATCATAGGCTATGTAACACCTCCCCACAAAAAAAAAAAAAAAAGAAATTTACAAAGGAAATTTCTTATTACTCTAAAACAGTCTGTCTAAAGTCTAGATAAGCAATCTGCAATAACATTTTCTTTCCCCTTGACATGTTGTATGTCTAGTGAATACTCCTGAAGAAGTAGACTCCATCTTGTCAATCTCTGATTTTTATCTTTAAACTTACTAAGGAATTTCAGTGGGTTATGATCGGTATGAATGACTATGGGGTCATAACCAGAACACAAATAAAATGAAAAATGCTGTAAACCTAAAATCAAGGCCAAAAGCTCTTTCTCAATAGTTGAGTAGTTCTTTTGAGGTGGAGTGAACTTCTTACTGTAATAAGATACAGGGTGTTCAATACCCTGATCATCCTCTTGCAGCAAAACAGCCCCAGCTCCTGCATCACTTGCGTCAACAGCCATCTTAAAAGGCTTAGCAAAATTTGGAGTAGCGAGCACTGGCTGACTTAATAGGATAGCTTTAAGTTTGCTGAAAGAGGATTCACAGTTATCGGTCCAGACAAATTTAACTCCCTTTTTCAGTAGGTCTATAAGTGGTGATACAAGAATTGAAAAGTTAAGAACAAATCTCCTGTAATAACTTACCATTCCCAAAAATCTTTGTAGCTCTTTCCTACTTTTAGGTCTGGGAAGATCACTTATAACCTAAACCTTACCTGCGGGTGGTGCAACGTGTCTATCACCAATTACGTACCCAAGGTACTGATCTTTAGCTTGACATGCAAAAGTCTTTCCTAGTGTTACAAAACCTGAGATCTCCCTAGCACGTTCAGTCATAGGTACTTGCCAGTATCCCTTTAACAAATCAAACTTACTTATGTACCTAGCCTTTCCGATCTTGTCTATGCAATCTTCCACGCGAGGGAGAGGGTAAGTGTCTGTTTTGGTTATCTGATTAACACGTCTGTAGTCGATGCAAAGCCGCTGTGACCCCCCTGGCTTAGCGACCAGAGTGACAGGAGAACTCCACTCGCTCTGATAGGGCTCAATCATCTTGTGGTCCAACAGGTAGACAAGCTCCTTCTGAATGAGAGGAACTTTCTGGGTTCACACAGTAAGGAGGCAGTTTAATTGGCTTTGCGTCTTCAACATCGACATCATGCATCAACACAGTGGTTCTTCCTGGAGTGGCACGGAACACTTGCGGGTACTCCTGCAGTAATGCCGAAAACTCCTGCCTTTCCTCGGGAGCTAGATGAGAAAGCTTAGTCTGGAGATCATTCATGATATCAGGATTCTTCCCCAAACTATCACTCAGGCTCATGCTGCATGGGAGAACTTCACTTGCAGACTTGGGTGGAATAGCTACAGTGCAGACTGGGTTATTTTCGTCCCGCCTGTGATATAACTTTAGCATGTTGATATGACAAAGTTGCTTGTTCTTTCTACTATCTGGTGTGGCGATGACATAGTTGACATCACTGAGTTTCTTCTCCACGAAATAAGGACCACTAAACTTGGCTTGAAGAGGTTGCCCATGCACTTGTAGCAGAATCAAAACCTGATCTCCTGGCTGAAAGTGGCGTAACCTGGACTTCTTATCATACCAAGTCTTTATCTTCTCCTGAGCAGCTCCTAAATTCTCTCTCACCAGCTGTAAAGCATTGGACAGCCGTTCTTTGAACTTCATCACATACTTCAGCAGGTTGACGTCATTTTCCTCCGACAGCCAGCATTCCTTGAGTAGCTTAAGGGGTCCTCTTACTTCATGACCAAACAGTAGTTCAAAGGGTGAGAAGCCCAGTGATTCATTTGGAGATTCTCTTGCGGCAAATACAACGAATGGAAGACCTTTATCCCAGTCTTTCTGATGTTCCAAACAGTATTTCCTGAGCATTGATTTGAGTGTTTGATGATATCTCTCCAACGCTCCTTGGGTCTATGGATGGTAAGCTGAAGACGTGATCTGGGTGATGCCCAACTCTTTCAGAGACTGCTTGAAAACATTTGACATGAAATTACTTCCCCAGTCTGACTGTACCTCCTTGGGCAGACCAAACTTGGTGAAGAACCCTAGATTTTCCTTAACCACGTTCTTTGCTGAGGTATTTCTAAGTGGAATGGCTTCAGGATAACGAGTAGCCATATCAATCAGGGTCAACACATGAGAAAATCCTGAAGAAGTCTTAGGAAGAGGGCCCACAATATCCACCAACACACGGGTGAATGGCGCCTCAAAAGGAAGAATGGGAACTAGAGGTGCAACCTTTTCGGTCTGATTACACTTCCCCACAACTTGACAGGTATGACAAGACTTACAATACCAGGAAACATCTCTGAAGATACCTGGCCAGTAGAAGTGTTTCAAAATGCGTGCCACAGTCTTCCTCATTCCAAGGTGTCCTGCCAAACTGGAATCATGAGCCACTCTAATGATATCCTGCCTACAAACACGAGGGATGACAACTTGATGTACAACCTCCCATTCACAGTCGGCTGATGCTGTTGGGGGTCTCCACTTCCTCATAAGTACTCCTGACTTAATATAATAACAAGTAGAAGCACCGGCTGACTCTTCCTCACTGCAAGCAGAGTTAGCTAGACCTTTCAACTCAGGGTCAGCAACCTGGAACTCAACCAACTCTTGATGAGACAAATTATCAACACTACGGGGCACTGCCTCATTTGATGAGTGGTCCAAATTAGCAAGAAAAGTGTCAGCTAGGATAACATCATCATCATCATTATCATCTAAGTCACCAGTAACTTTAGACTTAGCCCTAGTGAAGGCACATGCAGAGAACACATCAGGGATATCACAATCCTGGGTCGTAGTCACTGGTTCACTAGACAACTGAGGAGCTGGACACACTTGACTTCCACCAATATTATTTCCAAGTAAGAAAGTTACACCTGACATTGGGAGTGTCTCAACCAACGCAACCATAACGGAACCACTAACAAAACCAGACTCTAAATTCACTCTGCACAGAGGGACAGAGAAGTAATTATTCCCTACACCTTGTAAGATTACAGTTTCATCAGAGGAATTAACATTAGAGCCTAGAACACTGGTCAGCATAAGGGATTGACAAGCACCTGTATCACGATATATTTTAACTGATTTCCTGTCATTACTGTCCAGAGGACTGACAAAACCATCAGACAGGAAATTAGCATATGAACTCTTGAGAGTGTCACCCACATTACTGCTCAAAAGAGGAGCTTCATCATGAGAATTTAATTTACCCCTCAAAGCAGGTTCAGTTAACTCGGTTAAAGAATTCTGGGAACTCTCAAGGGTGGACACTAGACCAATTGACTGAATATTTAAAGACTCCTTTTTGTTCACATCACGCTGTCTCCTGAAACATTTCTCCGTAGTATGACCAAGCTTACTACAACAAGTACATTTACTTTTTTGAAATCTAGAGGGGGAGCTGGTATTTACTTCCTGAGAAACATCATCTTTATTCTCTTTCCTGTTACCTGTACTCTGAGTAGAGGCAACGTACTTACTCTCAGCTTTCCTTTCTTCTTTAGAATATCTCTTGTGAGTGAGAACATATTCATCAGCTAAAACTGCAGCATCAGACAAATTATCTATTTTTCTTTCATCAAGATATAGGCTTACATCATTATTAATACACCTTTTGAAGTTCTCCAGCAAAATCATCTGCTTAAATTTATCAAAATCAGAATTTACATTCTTAGAATTTAACCACTGCTCTAACAGATCTTCTTTGATTTTTGTATACTCTGCGTGGGATTTGCTTATCTTGCTTATAAGTTGTCCAAAATTTTACTCTATAGGCTTCAAGAACAAGCTCATAGACCTTAAGAATCAAGCTCTTAACTACATCATAATTATCAGATTGATCCTGAGGCAAAGATTCAGAAGTTACTTGTGCTTTACCGGAGAGAACAGTTTGAAGGAGTACTGGCCAATACTTTTTGGGCCAATTAAAACCTGTAGCTACCCTCTCAAACAACTGAAAATACTTTGTTAAATCAGAATCATTAAAAGGAGGGACAAGTTTAACATTTTTAGCCACATCAAAATCATCAGAGCTAGATGATCCAGTTCCACCTTGTTTCATGCGATACTCATGGTCTGCCTGAATTCTAGCAAGTTCAACTTGTGCCTGAAACTCAGCCTCCTTAGCACGAGCCTGAAACTCAGCCTCCTTAGCATTTGCCTGAAACTCAGCCTCCTTAGCATTTGCCTGAAACTCAGTCTCCTTAGCACAAGCCTCCTGCAGGGCTAGCTGTAACTTAGCTATTTCAATCTGCGTTTGCTCATCTGGAGGAGTTACATTAAACAAGCTTTCATTAATCATGTCAACAATTTGATCTTTAGAATGATGAGAGTGAACAGCAATTCCCAATTGTTGAGCAACAAGCTTAAGTTCATTCTTTGTTCTGTTTTCTACATCACACACTGTTTGCACATTTGACAAAAAATCTTTGGCTTCATGAAGCGTAGTAATAGTAGATATCATGAATAAATCACAGTCACAAAATATCAACTAATATCCTTATGATAATATCCTGAATATCCTGATAAGAGGTCGCCAAATTTATGTTACGGAACAGAGAGAAATAATGAACACTTCAAGTGAGAATACTAAAATCACTACTGTCCCGCAAATTTCCAGGTTCAAAACAAAAGAGTTAGGTAAAATTACAAGTTAAAGTTTAATGCTCAAACTAACAACTAAACATTCAGGACTCAGAAAGATAATGTAATGGCAAAAAACAGGTTAAATATATGGTTAACTGCAATAGCCTCTATTAACACGAAATTAGCAAGAGTAAATTTATCTAAGTCAGCTCTGATAAAATGAGAAAACCGGATAATGCTCAGTTAATGCAAGATATATTATTACAGATACAAAATATTATTAATAACGGCTGACATCAAAAACTCCACACGAATCACGAAACCCCACCAGGCCTACGAACCAACACCTTATGCTATACAGTACAAGAAAAAAATGTAATAACACTTATACTCAAATTACACAGCAGCTAGATGGTTGGAGACTTCCAGAGTACTCACAAAAATAATAAAAACTGTACGGGGGAGGACAGAGATGTGAACAAAATGAGGAGTAGATCTAAGTGGCAATAATGCAGAGACTGAGCTCATTATATAGGGGCCGGCAGAGCTTGATACAACTTGTAAGAAGGACGCGCAAATGAAGCCATAGGGGACAATGAGTTGACACTCCTGCTCTGAACAACAGAAAGAACGACTTACTCTACTATAAGGGAGGAGAAGGGGGGAGTGAGGCAGAACACGGAAGCTTGGTGACTATGGAAGCCACGAGGCGAATCGTGATCAAACATGCAGCATACTGTACATTAGAATTATACAAAGGATGATGAAATCATAGGCTATGTAACAATATATATATATACTGTATATATATATATATATATATATATATATATATATATATATATATACTTTATATATATATATATATATATATATATATATATATATATATATGTGTGTGTGTGTGTGTGTGTGCGTGTGTGTGTGTGTATGTGTGTTTGGAAGTTTGAGTAATCAATGATTTCATGACATACCTACGGAGTTCGTGAAACGAGTTTAAACTGGGATGGATTAATTTAGGTTACAGTATGTTTATTTAGGCTGCAAGTGTGTTAGGCTGGAGTAATCTAGGTTTATTTTAGGTTATGTTAGGCTAAGTTAGTTAGGTTAGGTTTGGTTAAATTAATTTAGATCAATGTTTAACATAACTAAGCGTTCATCAAATTAATCTAACATAAGCTAACCTAGCCTAACCTAACCTAAACTTAACCTACAATAACCCAGCCTAACCTAACTGCAGCTTATATTTACCTAACCAATATTAACCCATCCTAGTTTAAACTCATTTCTCGAATTGTCTAGGGATTTCATGAAATCAGTGGTTACAAAAATTCTTTATAATATATATATATATATATATATATATATATATATATATATATATATACAGTATATCTATCTATCTACCTATCTATCTCTATCTCTATCTATATATATATATATATATATATATATATATATATATATATATATATATATATATATATATATATATATATATGTTACTTGTCCGACCCTGGGCAAAGGTTTCAGGGCCTATTCCCAAGTCGTAGCAGTCCTCCTTGGGGCCCAGTGGTCCTCCTACATCTCCACATGTCACCATTTCGGCACTAACACCCACCATCCATACTGAATATATGCTAGGGCTGTCTCATACAGGACTTGTGTACTGGTATTAGCCGTGGTACTTTTATGACGTGTCGGCGGATCATGTGGTAGATCAGAGAAGTCTTCTTTTTAAGAAATTGAAATCCTAAACTGTTCCCTGTCCCAGCCGGGATTCGAACCTGAGTCCAATAGGACTGCAGGCCGCCTCTCTCTCTCTCTCTCTCTCTCTCTCTCTCTCTCTCTCTCATTCTGTGTATATATATATATATATATATATATATATATATATATATATATATATATAAATATATATATATATATATATATATATATATATATATATATAAATGTTTAATATTTACATGGATGGTGTTGTAAGGGAGGTGAATGCAAGAGTTTTAGGTGGAGGTCTGAGTCTGGTGAATGTTGATGGTGGAGAGTGGAATCTGAAGCAGCTGCTGTTTGCAGATGATACTGCACTGGTGGCTGATTCAGAGGAGAGATTGAGACAGTTGATAGAGGAGTTTGGAAGGGTGTGTGAAAGGAGGAAATTCAAATTAAATGAGAATAAGAGTAAAGTGATGAAGTGTACGAGGTTGGTAGAAGGCAGGGGGATGAATATAGTTTTGAATGGTGAGTTGCTTGAGGAGGTAGAGTGTTTTAAATATTTAGGGTCACATGTTGCTCTGGATGGAAGAATAGATGCAGAAGTGAAGTTTAGAATGAATGTAGTAGGAAACGTGCTGGGAGGAAAGAAAAAGGTGTTTAGATGTCGTTCGCTTAGAATGGATGTAAAGAGAAGGCTGTATGAGGGTGTTGTGGTACCAACTGCATTATATGGAGCTGAAACATGGAATATGGGTGTAGCAGAGAGGAAAAGTTTGAATGTAATGGAGATGAGGTGTCTGAGAAGTATGTGTGGAGTGACGCGTATGGATCGAGTGCGAAATGATGAAGTGCGAAGGAGAACTGGAGTTGTTCGGGAGATGGCTGATCGAGTTGAACAGAGGGTGTTGCGATGGTCTGGGTATATGGAGAGTATGGATAATGAGCGATTGGTGAAAAAGATAACTACATCTGATGTGAGAGGTGTAAGGCTGAGAGGGAGACCACGAATAGGATGGAGGGACAGTGTGAAGAGAGCGCTGGATGTGAGAGAGATGTCTGTTGAGCAAGGAAGAGTGGCTGTGCGTGACAGAAATAAATGGAGAGAAATCGTGAATGAATAAATGATGACGCTGCCCTGAGGGGATATTCTCCCGCATTTGGTCTGATCAGCTAGTCATGTCAGGTGTGGGTAAGCGGATGGGTCTATTATGATGTGGCAGGGGTAAACCAGCTCTGCAGTCGGGCCCTGCTGCGGACGTCACCGATTGCACTGCGCAGTTGACCCTTGTGCTGTGTGGTGCGGTGAAGATCTGTTCCTTCTCCCCTTTGGGGCTAAGATGAGAATGAATGTGTTTGAATGGATGAGTAAATGGAGAGTGTGTCGTCCTGTCTCGGCTACCTCCCTTTCTTTGGGGGAAGCAGCGAAGGTATATATATATATATATATATATATATATATATATATATATATATATATATACAGAGTGAGAGAGAGAGAGAGAGATCCTCTGTGGTACAATGGCAGAGTGTGCATCTTGCACACTGGTGGACCCAGGTTCGCCTCCAGCCAGAGTTGTAAAAACTTTAGGAAGCATTTACCGAGCCACGGACCGCTTTGGCGACCATAAGGGGTGCTGTGATTGAGCAAGTGTCACATACTACTATGCTTGCACCCAGTCGGCTTAAGGCGGGCCGATTACACTTGGTTCACAGACTACACACACATCTATAGCCACTCGAACATTACAGTCACACTCACAAGCACTTCCCACCCTACATACTGTGTCTGCCAGACAGCCTAAGCCACTGAGTGGAGATCTATCTATCTATTGCCAGACGCCTCAATCCCGTTTGGGGTGGCCACAAACAAATCGCCTCCAAGTCGCCCTGTCCCCCGCCATTTCACTCCCCTGCTCCCAGCTCACACCCCCTCTCTCATATACCTTTCCACCCCATCCCTCCATCTCATCCTCAGCCTCCCCCTCCCTCTTTCCCCCTCCACCTCACTCACATACACTCTCTTCGTCAGTCTTTCACCCTCCATCCTCTCCACATGGCCAAACCACCTCAGTGTGTTCCTCATAACGCTTCCTATCACATCCACATCAACACCACAACGCTCCTTTATATCCTCATTCGTCAGCCTGTCTCTCCATGTGACTCCACAGGCTCCTCTTAAATAACTCATTTCCACTGCTCTCACTCTTGACTTGTGTCCTTCCAACAACGTCCAAGCTTCACTTCCGTACGTTAGAGTTGGTATCACAATACTGTCATGTAGTAACTTTTTCACTTCCATGCTCACTTCCCTGTTTCTTATCACTGCTTTCAAGGAACCAGCAACCTTTCTTCCCTGCTGTACCCTTTCAAGCACTTCACCCTCCAAACCTCCATCCTTACTCATCACACTACCCAAGTACTTAAACGTACTCACATTTTCCAATTCCTCACCATCCAACCTTGCTGTACATTCACTGACTTCACCTCTCTCAAAGCCCATCACTTTACTCTTCCCTACATTCACCTTTAGATTCCGTTTCTTACACACTCTCCCAAACTCATCCACCAAGCCTTGCAGCTCTCCTTTGTCTTCACTCAACAACACAGTATCATCTGCAAACAACAGTACAGGGAGTTTCCAAACACTATCCTCTCTCACCATGGCCACTCCAACATCCACTACCCTACCTTGTACCTCTTTTATTACCCCATCCATGTACAGATTGAACAACCATGGAGATATGACACATCCCTGTTTCAACCCAACCTTCAAAGAGAAAAATTCACTTAGTTCACCATCCACACGCACTGCAGCCTTCGCACCATCGTACATACTCTTCACAGCATTCAACAACTTTCCATCTACTCCATATATTCTTAACACTTTCCACAATCCTTGTCTATCCACCCTGTCATATGCTTTCTCCAAATCCATGAATGCCGCATACAACTTCTTTCCCTTCTCTAGAAACTTTTCCACTAAAGATCTGAGAATGAATATCTGATCTACACAACCTCTTCCCTTCCTAAAGCCTCCTGTTGGTCTCCAACTAATTTCTCTGTTCTTTCTCTAACTCTGTCAATAAGTAACCTACCATACACTTTTCCTATTATACTAAGAAGACAAATGCCCCTATGGTTACCACACACTTCTTTTTCCCCTTTTCCTTTGTAAAAGGGAATAATTATACCTGACTTCCAATCCTCCGGGACTCTACCTTCCTTCCAGGCCAATCTGCACATCTTCCACATCCATTCTACTACTATCTCTCCCCCATGCTTCAGCATTTCACCACACACTCCATCAATTCCTGGGGCTTTCCCAGATTTAACTTTCTTCATTGCTTCCACAACTTCTATCCTACTGATTTCTTCCTGTCTTCTCACCTCCCTCCTTCTCCCAGCCATTCCCCAGCCACTTATACTCGCATTACTTCCATCCTCTACGTTCAACAATTCCTTAAAGTGTTCTCTCCATCTGCTCACTTTTTCTCCCTTCTCCACTAGTAGTCTACCATTTTTATCTTTCACTCCCCTGCTAACTTCACTTCCACCCTGTCTTACTCTTTTCACCTCTCTCCAGAACATTTTCTTACAGTCCCTCCACTTTACACTCATATTTCTTCCAAATTCCTCATCCACTCTCTTCTTACTCTCTCTTACTAATCTTTTCACCTCTCTCTTCCTTTCTACATATAACTCTTTCTTCCGCCTCTCAACCTCTTCCACGCCCCTATTTCTCATCCATTCATTGTATGCTTTCTTCTTTTGTGCCACAGCCTGTACATATATCAATATCTCTCTCTCTCTCTCTCTCTCTCTCTCTCTCTCTATATATATATATATATATATATATATATATATATATAGGCCGACACATGCAAGCGTGTTGGAGCCTTTAAAAACGAAAACGATATATATATATATATATATATATATATATATATATATATATATATATATATATATATATATATATATATATCATTTCCTGTGGCACCCTCGGGGATGCATAGGGCCTCGATGAACTCACACCACCACATCCTATCTTGTGCTAACTCCTCAAGATCTCCTCAACACTCATCTCCAGCTTCCCGTCTCATTGTCCTCACCCACGTCTCTTTTGGCCTTCCTCTACCTCTCCTACCAAGTGCCACCCACCCTAGTGTACCTCGTACTATTCCCTGTCTCCTATACACATGTCCTAGCCACTTCCATCGTGAGAACCTAACATATTCATCGACCGGCTGCACTCCCGTTATTTCTCTAATTCTACTATTTGGTATCCTTTCCCACCACTTAACTCCTAATATTCTTCTAAGTGCTTTGTTTTCAAACACCAAGAATTTATTTTCCATAGTCACTGTGCTGTACCAAGACTCGTGTCCATAAATTAAGATACTCCTAACCATTACCTTATAAAGTTTGATTTTTGTATGCACAGAAAAATTTTTATTATTCCAAATATTTTTAAGCATTCCCATTGCCTGATTAGCCTTCTTTAACCTTTCCTCGAATTCAAAGTTCAAAGACCCATCCTTGGCTAAATAAGTACCTAAATATTTAAAACTATCAACTTGCTTTACAACCATACCTCCAATTACACATTCCTGCGCATTTTCCATATTCATATTGATTATTTCAGTTTTTCCACAATTAATAACCAAACCCACCTTGCGACCTTCACTCACCAAACAGTCCAACACTCTCTGCATCTCTTCTGGCGCATCACAAATCAAAACTATATCATCTGCATAATCTAAATCCAAAAGTTTCCTGTTCTCTCCCCAAAGTATACCTGCACCGGTTTCTGTTCCAACGCATTTCATAATGTAATCAATGACCAATATAAATAGTAAAGGCGATAGAACACCACCTTGAATTACTCCGGACTTGACTTCAAACGAATCACTCAGACAACCATCAACCATCATTTTACAAAATGTGTCCTCATGCATGTTCATAATGACCCTCACAAACTCCTCTGGTATTCCATAATGTCTCATGATCTTCCCCATAGTCTCTCTCGAAACACTATCAAAAGCCTTTTCAAAATCAACAAAACAAAGACTTAACGGTACTCTCATTTCATTAACTTGCTGCATCAAATGCCTAACTATAAAGATCTGATCATTGCAACCACGTCCCTTTCTAAAACCAGCCTGTTCATCCCTCAGAATACCCTCAACCACCGGCTCCAACCTATTTAACAACACTCTACTGAAAACTTTCAAAGCTATCGGTGACAAAGAGATTCCCCTCCAATTACCACATTCACTCAGGTCTCCCTTCTTCGGAACTTTAAGAATTACACCATTCTTCCAAACTGATGGTAGTAACCCCGTCACCCATATCTTATTGAATAGCTTGGTCAAGATCATTATTAATCTATCCCTCTCCACTTTAAACATTTCCGGAAATAAACCATCCTCCCCTGGTGCCTTATTATTCTTTAACTGTTTTACTGCTTTCTCCACTTCTGCAAGCCTCAACTCTCCTGTTTCTATATTTAAATCTTCCTGAGCAGACGGTATATCCTCTTCTGGTGGTATTGGTCTATTAAGAACTGTCTCAAAATGCTCTTTCCATCTATTTTTAATATCTCCATCTTTGGTCAATAAATTTCCTGCATTACCACTCAGTTCTCTAATCGATTCATATGCTATTCTTTGACTATGTCCATCATTTTTGTTTATTAAGATTTCAGTCTCTGCAACCTTTTCATCCACACATCTTCTTTTATCTCTCCTAGCTAACCTTCTTACTTCTGAATTCAAACTCCAGTACGCAGCTCTTGCTAATTCAATCTCTCGTTCATCAACGCATTGCATCTCACTCCTCAATTTAGCCTCACCTCTCTTTTTTATCATATCCCACGTTTCCTCTGATATCCATTTCTTTCTCCTGAATCTATGTCTCCTTCCAATCGTACATTCAGCAGTCTCATGCAAAACTTTGTTCACATCCTCCCACATCTCATCTACACTTCTCTCCCCCTCTTCCAACGTTTCCAACACCAAAAACCTATTTCTGCATTCTAATCTGAATTCCTCCTTTTCTTCTCCTTCCCTTCTAAGCTTAACAATATCGTATCTACCAACACCAGATTTTTCCTTCTTCTGATTTTTAAGTTTAAACCTTATATATATATATATATATATATATATATATATATATATATATATATATATATATATATATATATATATATATATATATATATATATATATATATATATATATATATATATATATATATAAAATCTTTATCTCTTTTCTATCGCTACTTTAATGGTCACTGCTCCTCTGAACTGCCTGCATGCATTCCTCCACCTCTACGACGGAAGCGTAGCACCCGTCTAGCAGCAAACTCTCATCCCTTTTCTGTCCAACTCTCTAATGCAAGAGTTGTCCGTAACTCCCAGTTCTTCATTTATGCAACAAGTTAGCTCTGGAACTGTCTCCCTCTGTCTGTATTTCCTGCTCCCTATGATCTCCAGTCTTTCAAACTCATTGTGTCCACGCATCTCGAAATGATCGGATCTTGAATTTGGCTCTCTATTGTATTTTGTTTTTCTCTTGGAGGGATCTGTTAGTGCGGGCTCATGGCCTTTGGTTCCTTCTTCCTCGCATTGTATATATATATATATATATATATATATATATATATATATATATATATAGAGAGAGAGAGAGAGAGAGAGAGAGAGAGAGAGAGAGAGAGAGAGAGAGAGAGATTTGTATATGTTGCAAGGCTAGCACTTAACACATTTTTAACCTATAATGAATTCATCTAAATCTTCCCTTTGAGCATTGAAATTGATCTAAGGGGGTTTATTTTAGTTAAAATTTTGGACAAAAATCGTCGAGAATTGGAATTTTGCGATGTTGAATATCCTTCACTGATTTGTCTTACCCAGTAAGAGCTATAAAACGATTTCCGAACCCTAAAAACCCACCCAAACATTTGAAACATGGAAATTTACCATAAAATGAACTATTAATGCTATTTTTTAAAATTATAGCTCACATGAAGCAAACCTGTTACAATTATAGCATCAAGTAACAAAGAAAAATATTTTTTCAGTCATAATCAAATCTTGCTCAGAATCACCGATATGTAAGACATTCCTGTGAGCAAGGGTAACTCTGATGAAACCATGTCTTCTCTCTTCTCCATAAACTGTTGCAGATGCTTTGGTGACGTCTTGAGCACATCTTTCAACAGATTGGCCGTGGGCAGGAAACTCTAGAACCTTCATGGGGTCGACCCTCAGGTTAGAAAGTTCCTCTCTTGACAAGGAACAGGTGAGTAGAGACTCTTGAACATCGCTGGACCAGTTAATAATATCAACAAGTATGGTTGCAGTTGTATTCAGCTCTGGATTCTTCCTAAACCTCACACTTGTGTCTCCAAACTCAGAGTCACCACAGAGTTTCAAAATTGTTTCCACTGCAAATTCTCGGTCTCCAGGGTCAGAACTGCACAACAATATTTGAAAAACGTTTTCACTGTGAGCATTACAAGCTGATTACTGCACATAGGGGATCACAATACTTTGAACTTCCTGTATGTGCTCGCAAACAAGTTGCAGTTGCTTCAAGATGTGATAAAGGCCTTCGGTCCACCTGTGCTTTACCTTAAATCTAAGCCCAATGCGGTGAATACACTCCCACAGTGAATACAACTAAAGTCTGAGATTCTGTGCAACATCTTGGGGGAGATGGTGTTCTGAGCACCAGACCCTGCACATTCTGTTAGCTAGGTTAAGCCATCTTGCACGACTGTGTGGTCCAATCTCCTTCTTTTTCAGGTAATAAGGAAAGGTTGCAGATCTGACTGCTTTTATGATCTCATAGAGGTACTTCAGGTCATGTGAAAGATTTTACTATTTCTGAATCCAGCTCATTCAGGTCTATTTCAACATCCAGTTTTCGTATCTCATCTTTGACTTTGAGGGAGGTAACTTTACTCAAGAGCTTTCCAATTGTACCCAGGACCTTGTCTGAAATGATCTTACCATCTAGGTCAAGCAACAAATGTCTCAGGGGCAATTCGTTTGTGTGTAGAGCACAAATGAGCCAAATAAGTTTCATACCTAGTTTCTTCTCAAGAAAGTGTATGGTGCCTCCCTTCCTTCCACTATTTGCATTAGTGGAGTCACCTCCTATAGCAGGTAGAGATTCCTCCATACCATGGTCCACAATCCATTCATATAGCAAAACAGCTATTTACTCTGCAGCAGTTCCTGTCCACTCCTTAGGATCAATTGTAAAGTGGAACAGATAGTTGCCCCCTGGCTCTGAACATACTGAGTAGTGATTTTCCTAATTCTCAGATGGATGGAGTTTACCATCCTCACCTTCCTTCATGAACTTTGTCAAATCCTTCCTTCCATCAAACAGTATCCCCTGAATATTAGATTCTTCTAAATTCAATTCATCTTCCACTCGTTTTTCTCTCATTGCCTTTGTTTTGGATCTTCTTATTTTGTTATAATAAATTAGAATATGACAATCTTCCTTGAGCAATTGAGCATCACTGGCAGCGGCAAGGTTTGCAGTACTGAGAGCTGCTGCTGCTCTGTTTGAAACAATATACCTCTCTGCAGCTGAACTTATTCTTGAAACACCTAAGTTGTTACGTAAATATGCTCTGTCAAACATAACATCTGGATCATCCTTGTTGTCATGTTCATCCTGGAAGTCCATTTCTTCTTAATTTTCCTGATCTGTCTCAAGCAAAACTTCATCACTGTTTCTCTTAGCTCTCTTGGGATTAGATTCTCTTTCTCTTCTTTCCAACAATCTGGTCTATCTTCCTGATTCAGAGGCGTCCAAAGAACCTATCTGCATATCACTTTTATCCTCAACTTTGTTTCTTTGGGATTTCATGAATTTCAGCTCCATTAGGGGAGGCTTCTCGTTTCATGAACAGGTACAAATCACATGAGCTTGATACTCACAGCCATAAAAGGATTGCTACTCGTACATTTGCACTTGCAAAGGTCAAACAGTTTATCCAGGCTGTCACTGAACTGAGAAACTAATGCGGACTTTGCAGTCTCTTTGGAACAATCTTTGGCATTGTTCCATTCCTTTACCAGTTTATCCGAACCATATTGTTCACTAACCAAAGGTATTCTGGCAATTGCTGTATTTAAACAGTTATCACCTCAGATAAAATAATTCTACACATTTCTCTTATAGTCAAATCTTCCAGTGATCTTTCACTTAATAGCAGTCCATATCTCAGGAGCTGTCTCAATGTGGGTTACTGAATGGCATAGCTCTGAACCATTTCCCAACAAGTCATACAACGTGGGGAATTTTGCAACTTTTTGGGCCCTTGTTGCTTGCGACATAGTTTGAGAACAACTGTTGTAACACGTGTTGTAACAGGATCGTTGACATACTGGTGCTGCCAGTGATCAACAGCATAATTTTCTTAAGAACTCTGTCAGCCTTACTTCGCGCACAGAAACGCACATTAAAGAAGATATTCTGCCATAATTATTATTGACTGGCATTATACAAAATCTTTTATACCTTAAAATTCACTTATTATGATTTTCTTTGTTAATTACAATGGTAAATACATCTGAACAGTTAGTAGATCGCAGATACGGACAAGTGGTCTAAAATATTTTAATTTATCCGATTATTATTATTATTATTATTATTATTATTATTATTTTTATTATTATTATTATTATTATCATCATCATCACTTACTTACTTAGTTATTAATTTTATTTTATTATCATATGAGGGGGTCATATCACCCCCCTAAAACATTATTTTTGTACATACAAAATGTGTTTATTTTATTTATCACATCAGAATACAATAAAAAAAAAGGTAAGCCCAACCAAACAGCCCACCAAGATCCACCCAAATATATATATAAATATATAAAAATATATATATATATATATATATATTTATATATTTATATATATATATATTGTTACATAGCCTATGATTTCATCATCCTTTGTGTAATTTTAACGCACAGTATGCTGCATGTTTGATCACGAGCGTGTTCTGCCTCAGTCCCCCCCTTCTACCGTTATAGTAGAGTAAGTCGTCCTTTCTGTTGTTCAGAGCAGGATTTTCAGCTCTTTGTCCCCATGGCTTCATTTGCGCGTCCCTCTTACAAGTTGTATCAAGCTCTGCTGGCCCCTATATAATGAGCTCAGTCTCTGCATTATTGCCACTTAGATCTGCTCCTCATTTTGTTCACATCTCTGTCCTCCCCTGTACAGTTATTATTGAGTGCTCAGGAAGTCTCCAACCATCTAGCAGCTGTGTAATTTGAGTATAACTGTTGTTGCATTTTTTTTTTTGTACTGTGTAGCGTAAGGTTAATTCTTAGGCTTAGTTAGTTTTTGTAATTTATGTAGGATTCATTTTGTCAGCCAGTTTTAATATTATTTTGTATCTGTAATAAGTTATCTTGCATTAACTGAGCATTACCCAGTTTATTTTCATTTTATCAGGGCTGACTTAGATAAATTTACTCTTGCTAATTTCGTGTTAATAGAGGCTATTGCAGTTCTCCATATATTTAACCTGTTTTTTGCCATTACATTTTCCTTATGAGTCCTGAATGTTTTGTTGTTAGTTTGAGCATTAAACTTTAACTTGTAATTTTACCTAACTCTTTTGTTTTGAACCTGGAACTTTACGGGAGAGTAGTGACTCTTAGTATTCTCACTTAAAGTGTACGTTATCTTTCTCTGTTCCGTAACATAAATTTCGCGACCTCTTATCAGGATATTCAGGATATTATCATAAGGATATTGCTTAATATTTTGTGACTGATACTTATTCATGATGACTACTATTACTACACTTGATGAAGCCAAAGATTTTTTGTCAAATGTGCAAACAGTGTTGGATGTAGAAAACAGAACAAAGAATGAACTTAAGCTTGTTGCTCAACATTTGGGAATTGCTGTTCGCTCTCATCATTCTAAAGACTAAATTGTTGACATGATTAATGAAAGCTTGTTTAATGTAACTCCTCCAAATGAGCAAATGCAGATTGAATTAGCTAAGTTACAGCTAGCCCTGCAGGAGGCTCAGGCTAAGGAGGCGGAGTCTCGTGTTAAGGAGGCTGAATTTCAAGCAAATGCTAAGGAGGCTGAATCTCAGGCTCGGATTCAGGAGGCACAGATACAGGCACAAGTTGAACTTGCCAGGATTCAGGCAGACCATCAGTATCGCATGAAACAATGTGGAACTGGATCATCTAGCTCTGATGATTTTGATGTGGCTAAAAATATTAAACTTGTCCCTCCTTTTAATGAATCTGATTTAACAAAGTATTTTCAGTTGTTTGAGAGGGTAGCTACAGGTTTTAATTGGCCCTAGGAGTATTGGCCAGTACTCCTTCAAACTGTTCTCACCGGTAAAGCTCAAGTAACTTCTGCATCTTTGCCTCAGGATCAATCTGATAATTATGATGTAGTTAAGAGTTTGATTCTTAAGGCCTATGAGCTTGTTCCTGAAGCCTATAGAGTAAAATTTAGGACAACTTACAAGCAAGATAAGCAATCCCATGTTGAGTATGCAAAAATCAAAGAAGATCTGTTAGAGCAGTGGTTTAATTCTAAGAATGTGGATTCTGATTTTGGTAAATTTAAGCAGATGATTTTGCTGGAGGACTTCAAGAGGTGTATTAGTAAAGATGTAAGCCTATATCTTGATGAGAGAAGAATAGATAATTTGTCTGATGCTGCAGTTTTAGCTGATGAATATGTTCTCACTCACAAGAGATATTCTAAAGAAAAAGGGAAAGCTGAGAGTAAGTACGTTGCCTCTACTCAGAGTACAAGTAACAGGAAAGAGAATAAAGATGATGTTTCTCAGGAAGTAAATACCAGCTTCACCTCTAGATTTCAGAAAAGTAAATGTACTTATTGTAGTAAGCTTGGTCATACTACGGAGAGATGCTTCAGGAGACAGCGTGATGTGAACAAAAAGGAGTCTTTAAATATTCAGTCAATTGGTCTAGTGTCCACTCTTGAGAGTTCCCAGAATTCTTTAACTGAGTTAAGTGAACCTGCTTTGAGGGGTCACTTAAATTCTCATGATGGAGCTGCTCTTTTGAGCAGTTACGTGGGTGACACTCTCAAGAGTTCATGTGCTAATTTCCTGTCTGATGGTTTTGTCAGTCCTCTGGACAGTAATGACAGGAAATCAGTTAAAATATATCGTGATACAGGTGCTTGCCAATCCCTTATGCTGACCAGTGTTCTAGGCTCTAATGTTAATTCCTCTGATGAAACTGTAATCTTACAAGGTGTAGGGAATAATTACTTCTCTGTCCCTCTGTGCAGAGTGAATTTAGAGTCTGGTTTTGTTAATGGTTCCGTTATGGTTGCGTTGGTTGAGACACTTCCAATGTCAGGTGTAACTTTCTTACTTGGAAATGATATTGGTGGAAGTCAAGTGTGTCCAGCTCCTCAGTTGTCTAGTGAGCCAGTGGCTGCGTCCCAGGATTGTGATGTCCCTGATGTGTTCCCTGCATGTGCTGTCACTAGGGCTAAGTCTAAAGTTACTGGTGATTTAGAGGATAATGATGATGATGATGTTATCCTAGCTGACACTTTTCTTGCTAATTTGGACCACTCACCAGATGAGGCAGTACCCCGTAGTGTTGATAATTTGTCTCGTCAAGAGTTGGTTGAGTTGCAGGTTGCTGACCCTGAGTTGAAAGGTCTTGGTAACTCTGCTTGCAGTGAGGAAGAGTCAACTGGTGCTTCAACTTGTTATTATATAAAGTCAGGAGTACTTATGAGGAAGTGGAGACCCCCAACAGCATCAGCCGACTGTGAATGGGAGGTTGTACATCAAGTTGTCATCCCTCGTGTTTGTAGGCAGGATATCATTAGAGTGGCTCATGATTCCAGTTTGGCAGGACACCTTGGAGTGAGGAAGACTGTGGCACGCATTTTGAAACACTTCTACTGGCCAGGTATCTTCAGGGATGTTTCCTGGTATTGTAAGTCTTGTCACACCTGTCAAGTTGTGGGGAAGTGTAATCAGACCGAAAAGGTTGCACCTCTAGTTCCCATTCCTCCTTTTGAGGCGCCTTTCACCCGTTTGTTGGTGGATATTGTGGGCCCTCTTCCTAAGACTTCTTCAGGATTTTCTTATGTGTTGACCTTGATTGATATGGCTACTCGTTATCCTGAAGCCATTCCACTTAGAAATATCTCAGCAAAGAACGTGGTTAAGGAAATGCTAGGGTTCTTCACAAAGTTTGGTCTGCCCAAGGAGGTACAGTCAGACTGGGGAAGTAATTTCATGTCAAATGTTTTCAAGCAGTCTCTGAAAAAGTTGGGCATCACCCAGATCACGTCTTCAGCTTACCATCCCCAGACCCAAGGAGCGTTGGAGAGATATCATCAAACACTCAAATCGATGCTCAAGAAATACTGTTTGGAACATCAGAAAGACTGGGATAAAGGTCTTCCATTCGTTGTGTTTGCTGCAAGAGAATCTCCAAATGAATCACTGGGCTTCTCACCTTTTGAACTACTGTTTGGCCATGAAGTAAGAGGACCCCTTAAGTTACTCAAGGAATGCTGGCTGTCAGAGGAAGATGACGTCAACCTGCTGGAGTATGTGATGAAGTTCAAAGAACGGCTGTCCACTGCTTTACAGCTGGCGAGAGAGAATTTAGGAGCTGCTCAGGAGAAGATGAAGACTTGGTATGATAAGAAGTCCAGGTTACGCCACTTTCAGCCAGGAGATCAGGTTTTGATTCTGCTACCAGTGCATGGGCAACCTCTTCAAGCCAAGTTTAGTGGTCCTTATTTCGTGGAGAAGAAACTCAGTGATGTCAACTATGTCATCGCCACACCAGATCGTAGAAAGAACAAGCAACTATGTCACATCAACATGCTAAAGTTATATCACAGGCGGGACGAAAATAATCCAGTCTGCACTGTAGCTGTTCCACCCGAGTCTGTAAGTGAAGCTCTCCCATGCAGTATGAGCCTGAGTGATAGTTTGGGGAAGAATCCTGATATCATGAATGATCTCCATACTAAGCTTTCTCATCTAGCTCCCGAGGAAAGGCAGGAGTTTTCGGCATTACTGCAGGAGTACCCGCAAGTGTTCCGTGCCACTCCAGGAAGAACCACTGTGTTGATGCATGATGTCGATGTTGGAGACGCAAAGCCAATTAAATTGCCTCCTTACCGTGTGAACCCGGTGAAAGTTCCTCTCATCCAGAAGGAGCTTGTCTACCTGTTGGACCACAAGATGATTGAGCCCTATCAGAGCGAGTGGAGTTCTCCTGTCACTCTAGTCCCTAAGCCAGGTGGGTCACAGCGGCTTTGCATTGACTACAGACGTGTTAATCAGATAACCAAAACAGACACTTACCCTCTCCCTCGTGTGGAAGATTGCATAGACAAGATCGGAAAGGCTAGGTACATAAGTAAGTTTGATTTGTTAAAGGGATACTGGCAAGTACCTATGACTGAATGTGCTAGGGAGATCTCATGTTTTGTAACACTAGGAAAGAAAATGTCATTGCAGATTGCTTATCTAGACTTTAGACAGATTGTTTTAGAGTAATAAGAAATTTCCTTTGTAAATTTCTTTTTCTTTGTGCGGAGGTGTTACATAGCCTATGATTTCATCATCCTTTGTGTAATTTTAACGCACAGTATGCTGCATGTTTGATCACGAGCGTGTTCTGCCTCAGTCCCCCCCTTCTACCGTTATAGTAGAGTAAGTCGTCCTTTCTGTTGTTCAGAGCAGGATTTTCAGCTCTTTGTCCCCATGGCTTCATTTGCGCGTCCTTCATACAAGTTGTAGAGCTTGGCCCCTATATAATGAGCTCAGTCTCTGCATTATTGCCACTTAGATCTGCTCCTCATTTTGTTCACATCTCTGTCCTCCCCTGTACAGTTATTATTGAGTGCTCAGGAAGTCTCCAACCATATAGCAGCTGTGTAATTTGAGTATAACTGTTGTTGCATTTTTTTTTGTACTGTGTAGTGTAAGGTTAATTCTTAGGCCTAGTTAGTTTTTGTAATTTATGTAGGATTCATTTTGTCAGCCAGTTTTAATATTATTTTGTATCTGTAATAAGTTATCTTGCATTAACTGAGCATTACCCAGTGTATTTTCATTTTATCAGGGCTGACTTAGATAAATTTACTCTTGCTAATTTCGTGTTAATAAAGGCTATTGCAGTTCTCCATATATTTAACCTGTTTTTTGCCATTACATTATCCTTATGAGTCCTGAATGTTTTGTTGTTAGTTTGAGGATTAAACTTTAACTTGTAATTTTACCTAACTCTTTTGTTTTGAACCTGGAACTTTACGGGACAGTAGTGACTCTTAGTATTCTCACTTAAAGTGTACGTTATCTTTCTCTGTTCCGTAACAATATATATATATATATATATATATATATATATATATATATATATATATATATATATATATATATATATATATTTATATTTATAAATATGTATATATATATATATATATATATATATATATATATATATATATATATATATATATATCCCTTACGGGATTAAAGCGTCTGGAAATATATATATATATATATATATATATATATATATATATATATATATATATATATATATATATATATTTATATTTATGTATATACATATATATATATATATATATATATATATATATATATATATATATATATATATATATATATATATATATATATATATTTCCAGACGCCTTAATCCCGTAAGGGTTGGCCACAAACAAATCGCCTCCATGTCGCACTGTCCTCCGCCATTTCATTGCCCTCCTCCCAGCTCACACACACCCTCTCTCATATACCTCTGCACTCCATCCTTCCATCTCATCCTTGGTCTCCCCCTCCCTCTCCCCTCCTCTGCCTCACTCACATACACTCTCCTCGTCAGTCTTTCACTCTCCATCCTCTCCACATGGCTAAACCATCTCATTGTGTTTCTCCTAACGCTTCCTTTCACATCCACATCCACACGACAATGCTCCCTCACTTCTTTATTTGTCAGTCATTCTCTCCATGTGACTCCACATGCTCCTCTCATATAACTCATTTCCATTGCTGTCGTTCGTGGATTCTGTTCCTCCAATAAGGTCGAAGATTCACTTTCATGCGTTAGAGTTGGTATCCCAGTACTGTCATGCAGTACCTTTTTCACTTCCATGCTCACTTTCCTGTTTCCAATTACTCAAGCACTTAAATGCACTCACATTTTCCATTTCCTCCTCATCCAACCTCACTGTACATTCACTGACTTTCCCTCGGAGACCATAACTTTACTCTTCCCTACTTTTACCTTTAGATTCCTTTTCTTACACACTCTCCCAAACTCATCCACCAAACATAGCAGCTACCCTTCGTCTTCAGTTAACAACACAGTATCATCTGGAAACAGCACAGGGAGTTTCTAAACACTGTCCTATCTCATTAGGGCTGCTCCAGCATCCACTGTCCTACTTTGTATCTCTTTTATAACCCCAGCCACATACAGATTGAATAACCATGTAGACATGACACATCCCTGTTTCAGTCCAACCTTCAGATAGAAAAATTCACTCAGTTTACTATCCACACATAACTCAACCTCAGCACCCTTGTACATACTCTTCACGGCGTTCAACAACTTCCCATCAACTCCATATAATCTTAATACTTTCCACAGTCCTTGTCTATACACCCCGTTATATGCTTTCTCCAAATCCACGAAGGCCACATACAACTTCTTTCCATTCTCTAGAAACTTTTCCACTAAAGATTTTAGAGTGAATATCTGATCTACACAACCTCTTGCCTTCCTAAAACCTCCCTGTTCTTCTCCAACTAATTCCTCTGTTATTTCCCTAACTCTGTCAATAAGTATCCTACCCTATACTTTTCCTATTACATTAAGAAAACAGTTGCCTCTATGATTACCACACACATTTTTCTCTCCTTTTCCTTTGTACACGGGAATAATTATACCTGACATCCAATCCTCCGGGACTCTACACTCCTCCCAGGCCAATCTGCACATCTTCCACATCCATTCTGCTACTATCTCTCCCCCATGCTTTAGCATTTCCCCACACACACCATCAGTTCCTGTGGCATTCCCCATTTTGACTTTCCTCATTGCTTCCGCAACTTCCATCCTACTGATTTTTTTTTTCCTCTCATCTCACATCCCTCCTTTTCCCAGCCATTCTCCAGCCACTTATACTCGCATTACTTTCATTCTCTATGTTCAATAATTCCTTAAAGTGTTCTCTCCATCTGCTCACTTTTTCTCCTTTCTCCACTAGTAATCTACCATTTTAATTTTTCGATCCCTGACTCACTTCTTTGACAGCCTGACTAACTCTCTTTATCTCTTTTCAGAACATTCTCTTACATTCCCTTCATTTTACACTTGAATTCCTTCCAAATCCCTCATCCAATCTCTTCTTATGCGCTCTTACTAATCTTTGTACCTCTCTCTTCCTCTCTACATATAACTGTCTTTTCCGTCTCTCAACTTCTTCGACATCCCTGTTTCTAATCCAGTCGCTATATATTTTCTTCTTTTGTTCCACAGCCTGTCTCACCTCTTCATTCCACCATGCTGTTCCTTGCACCCCCTTTCGTCTTCTCTTCATCCCACACACCACTTCACATGCTGCACAGATTTCTTCTGTGAATATCTTGTACACACCTTGCACGTCATCTATCTGCTCTAATCCATGTATACCCAATCGCCCCTCCACTTCTCTCTCATATTCTGTTGTTTATTTTTTTTTTCCAATCCCCTTGTAACCTTTCCACCCTCCTCGTATGAACTACTTCCTCCTGTCCTTCCCTCCTTCTGTTCCTCCATTTCATTTGGACCTTGATTCTCACCACGACCAAGTGGTAGTCAGAAAGTCCACTCCCCCTGCCTCTACTGTATATGCTCTTGCATCCATTACACATCTTCGCATCCTTTCATCCACACACACATAATCAATCATTGACCTCCTTTCATTCAGTTCACCATCACCCTTTTCATCACTCGCCACGTCTACCTGTGGATCATTGTGTGCCTAAAGTGGGTATTGGCTATCACCAACCCCCTCCCGGCATAAATTTCAACTAGAGCACTACCATTCTCATCCGTCTCTGCAGGCACACCCCACTCACCAACTACCCCATCCACCTTCACATTCCCTACTTTTCCATTCATATCTCCAATCAAAAACATTCAATCCTTTCAAACTTTTTCATGCACACTTCCACATTTGTCCAGAACTCTTCTTTCACTCTGCTTGCACGATCTTGCGTTGGCAATATACAGTATATATATATATATATATATATATATATATATATATATATATATATATATATATATATATATATATATATATATATATATATATTGTTATGGGGGTGTATATTACGGTGCACTCTTAACCCTTAATTAAGCACCAAAAGTGATAAGATAAAGTTTGCAAGAATTCTAACTTACCTTTACTGTACACTATAACATACACAACCAAAGAAGAAACCAGGGTTCGTTTTACAAAAGGGAGGATTCATATAGGCCTCAGGATACAAATATAAAACAAGTTATTTCTTACCTAACCAGAAAACACTCAGTGGACTAAGTACTCACAAAGCTCGAGGAAACATGGAGACTTCGAAGGTTAAATCCAGATATAAATCACACACTAGTGTAAATGGAGGAGTGGATCAAAAACAGGAAATGGTGCACAAACAGTGTGTTTTGTAAACAAAGCCACGTATTGAATAGTGTTGGGGAAAAGTGCAACACAATGTGACAAAAGTGTAACGTGACAGTAAATGTGTACAAATGTGTACAAATGCCAAAAGGTGTACAGGAATATGTGTGCAAAATGAGACTAAATGTGTACAGGGATGTGTGTACCAAATAAGACAAATTTGTCCCTTCACACTTTCCTGGAGCCTATAAAGGAGACTTACTCCGCCTTTCTCAGCTAATTAACCACTAGGCTGTCTTAAAAATAATCTCTGTCCATACAGAAACAATAGAGGCACCTGCTACCAATGAGGGCCTCATACACTCCACAGAGAACCAATTGTGTGCCATCAAGAAAGTGACGAAAGCGCCATTTAAGCTTCTAATTGGCAAATATCCTTACTTTGCTCCTCCTACATTATGTCACACCAACAGTTCAAGGACAAGAGGAACTTTCTGTGTAATTCGTGAGAAAAACATCTGGTGTGTTATCAGTTGAGAAGGCAAAAGTTGACCGCTTGGGAAAATAAACGTGGGGACTACGGTTACCCTTACAGGCAGCAAAACTGATAAGAAAAAAGAATTATGTTCTTAATGGCTCGCTTCTCTATCCTTTCATTATCAACTTATCTTCTATTTCACCCATTCGCTACAGGGGTAACTACGCCAGTGACTATATATATATATATATATATATATATATGTGTGTGTGTGTGTGTGTGTGTGTTCTCACCTAATTGTTCTTACCTAATTGTATCTTTACAGGAATGAGTCAAGCTCGTACTGTCCCGTGTCTTAAACCATATTTATCGTACATATCCTTAAATTTGTGAATTGTTTTGGCACACATTATTTCATTCGGTAGTGCATTCCACTGATCAATTGCTCTGTTTGGGAAACTGATTTTTCCTCACGTCTTTATCACCTCTCTTCTTATGCAGCTTTTTGCAGTGTCCTCTTGCTGATGCTTCCCCGTATAATTTTTTTTTTTTTTTTTTTTTTTTTTTGTCCGACTCAGGGCATAGGCTGCACAGCCTGCTCTCAAGGCCCAGTAGTCCTCCTACATACCATACTCCTCTCTACATTCACCACTTCGGCACTAACACTCACCGTCCAAATTGAATACATGCTAGGGCTGTCTCATACAGGACTGGTGTATTGGTATTAGCGGGGGTACTTTTATGACATGTCGGCGGGTCATCTGGTAGATCAGGAAAGTGTGCTTTCATGAAATTCAAATCCTTAAACTGTTCCCTGCCCCAGCCGGGATTCGAACCTGGGTCCATCAGGACTGCAAGCCGCCTCTCTACCGATTCAGCCACCGCCAAGTAATCATTTATGTCTATTTTCTCCTTCCCTGATATGCATTTATATAGCATTATCATGTCACCTCTTTTCCTTCTCTCCTGTAGTGTTGGTAGATTCAGTTTATTTACTCTTTCTTCGTAGCTTCCATCCCTTAAGCTTGGTATCCATCTTGTAGTGGCCCTTTGAACTTTTTCAATTTTGTCTATGTGTTTTTTGAGATGAGGACTCCAGACTACTGATGCGTACTCCAGGGTTGGTCTAATGAATGATGTTATTATCCTTCTTAGCATGTCTTCATTTATGTATGTGAATGCTATTCTCATATTTGCCAGCAGTGTACGTATACATGTTCCGTACCTTGTCACTGATGTGGTCAGCCGGAGATAGTCTGTTATTGATAATCACACCTAGGTCCTTCTCTCTTTCTGATGTGTGTAGGGTTTTATTTCCTAACGTATAATCCTAATCAGATCTTTTTCCACTTTCAGCAAACTTGATTACATGGCATTTGTCCACATTGAATTCCATTTGCCATGTATTACTCCATTCATGAAGTTCATTTAATTCTTCTTGTAGCTCTTTACAAGAGTCTGTGTTAGTAATTCTCCTTTGTATTTTTGCATCATCTGCAAACATATTTAGATAGCTTTCATTTCCAGTGTTACTGTCTATATCATTTATATACACTAAAAACATGATTCGTGCCAGCACTGAGCCCTGTGGTACTCCACTAGTCACTTCTTTCTATGATGAATAGTTTCCCCTTAGTACTGTTCTCATTTCTCTTTTTTTGAGAAAATCTTGCATCCAACAAAACAGTTTCCCTTGAATTCCTCCATGATGGTACAGTTTCCATAAAAGTCTTTGGTGTGGTACTGTGTCAAATGCTTTCTTGAAATCTAAATAGATACTGTCCACACATCCTTCTCTTTCCTGTATTGTGTCTGTTACTCTGTCATAGTAGCTCAACGGATTAGTAACACATGTTTTTCCTTTTCTGAAACCAAACTGTCTTTCTGTTATCATACTGTGTTCTTCTAGATGATTTACCCAAGCTTTTCTTAAAGCTTTTCTAATACCTTGCTTACAACACTGGTCAGTGATACTGGTCGGTAGTTGAGTGGATTTTGTCTATTCCCTTTCTTGAATAAGGGGACAATATTTGCTTTCTTCCAAATATCAGGTAGTTTACCTTGACTCAAGGATTTCTTGAAAATTAAAAATAATGGTTTCCTTAACTCCTTTGCACATTCTCGTAGTACCCAACATGAAATGTCATCAGGGCCATTTGTTTCTCCTCTGTCTAATTTACTTAACTCCTCCTGTATTACTTTTTCTGATATTTGTATATCTGGTTGTATGCGTGGACATGCATGTTCCACATAATCCCTCTCAAAATTTTTTTCTTCTGTAAAATCTGATTGGAAATTCTTATTTAGTGCTTCACAAATATCTTTCTCTTGTGTATAGGTGATTCCCTCGTCCGTAATGGATTGTATTATATCTTTTACTTTGGTTTTGCTTCTGATGTAGCTATAAAATAGCTTCGGTTGATCACTACTTTTATTTATGATATCCTCCTCAAACTGTTTTCAGGCTTCCCTACTTATTCTTGTATAATCGTTTCTTGCCTGTTTGTAATTATTATATGCCCTTTCACTATTGTGTCTTCTGTATCTATTCCACAACAAATCTCTTCTTTCTTTTGATTTTTTACATTCTGTATTGAACCATTTCAGTATTTTCTTATCTGCTTCTTTGTGCTGTGGGATGTACTTCTGGACTCCTGTTTAATAAAATTCACAGATTTTTTTATATACTGCATTTAAATCTTGTCCTCTAAGCTCATTTTCCCAATCAACTTCTAAGAAATACTTCTTTAGGTCATGATAATTTCCCTATTTATAGTTTAGGCTCTTTTTGAAACTTTCATTGCTGTTAACTATGTCATATGCTATCCTGAAGTTATAATTTAGTACTGCATGGTAGCTTTTGCCGCCGAGTGGTGGGTGATATATTAAACTGTCAATATCATTTTCTTGCCTAGTAAATATTAGATCTAGCACTGAAGGTACATCAAGTCCTCTTTTTCTGGTGGTTTCCCTCACATGTTGCGTCAGGAAAAACTGCACGAGATCCAGGAACTTTTGGTCCCAACAGCTTTCGTGGCTTATTATTTCTAGAGTATTCCAATTTATATTTCTATTAAAATCTCCAGTTAGTATAATTCTTTCCGATTTCTTTTCCATTTTATGTAGTAATGCTCTTAAACTCTGAATTGTGCTCTCTGCCAGGTCCTCATATTCGTCTCTTTCCCATTTGTTTGATGTGGGAGGCATGTACAAGTTGGCTACAATTACTTTCCCTTCAGATGTGTTGATCTCTACTGTAATCAGTTCCACTTGTGAGGGTATATCTTGTTTTATTTCATCGACTTTTAGATTTTTTTTAGTTAATATTATAATTCCTCCTCCTTTTTTTAAGGTTCTATCTCTTCTCCATATATTATATTCCTCTAAGTTTAGTATGTCATTTGATATCCTTGGTGTTAATTTTGTTTCAGTTAGGCATATTATATGTGGTTCATTTTCTCTGACATAATCATTTATCTCTAATAATTTAGATACCATTCCTTTCACATTTGAGTACATGAACTTAATCATCTTGTTTATATACTTGTAATGACTTGGTTCTACTACCTTCCTCCTTTTTATTCCCTCCTGGTTATGTACCACTTTCGTTCCTGCAATCCTATTACTTTGTAAAAAAAAATGTGTTCTCCTCCTCTGATCTTCCCTCATTTTTTGTTTTTGCTTCCTCCCTCTTCTCTTTCAGTAATTCCAGTTCCTCCTGTGTTAAGCATCTTTTTATCCATACATTTTTGAACTCTTTTTCCTTAAGATTCTTTGCATTTTTTTAGTATCTCCGCCACGGTGTTTACACTCTGGAAAGTCCCTTTAGAGGTCTTGACTTGCTTTTCTCATATTTCCCTAACCTTTTGTGTTCCTCTATGTCTTTACTACAGATTTCCTCTGATACTTCTTTCAATAAGCTCATTACATTTGCCATCTCCTTTTTGTCTCTTGAGATCTTGTTTTTTACTTCTTCCTCTTCTATACCAGTGATTACTATAGATATGTTTATATCTACTGAATCTCTGACTAACTTTGGATTGTTTTGGATTAGTCTTTTCACTTCCTTTTTAATGCTTTTTTCTTCCACCCTTGTTTCTAAGTCTTTCTTTACTTTCACCATTTCAACATACGTGGTTTCCACATCATTTTCGTAGCTTTGCACAGCTTCATTCACCTGTATTATCTTCTCCTCAATATCACTGCTCTGGTCTATCAGACTGCTTACTTGCCTAATTGTCTCTGTATCATTTTTGAACTCTTCCATAATACTCTCGTGGTTGACTACTGTACTTGCCATTTCACTCATTTTCCTCCTAAGTGTACTCAGTTCCACTGTTAGTTCACATATGGTTGTGTCTTTCTTGTTGACCTCCCTTCCTAGTTTTTCTATTTCTTCCTTTTACAAGTGCATCTGCTTCTTTATTTCATCATTTTCATTCTGGAAAGCCATCTCCAGTCTGTGTACACGCTCTACCAGTTTATTGTGAGTCTCCATTTCAAGCAGTTCTTGGTAGAAATCATCATCTTGCTTTCTACCTTTATCCCTTTTCTTTTCCAAATTTGCTTTACTAAAGTATGTGGCCATTTTGCAATACTAAAAGCACAGAGTACTTACATTCCCCGGGGCAGTTTTAGTCTAAACAATCAGCTGACTGAGCACATTCTTTCGCTACTCGGTTCTCTTTTCTGTTTGAACAAGTCTTGTTTAAACTTCTTATTTTTTTTTTTTTAATAAAAAACCATTTAGTCTAACCTCGTGCAGAGCTTGACTCATATAAAGATACTTATTTAGGTAATGCCACTGGCAGTGCTGGCTCGGTATGGAGCGCTGTCGGCCCACGTCTGCTCTCCTTGGTAGCTCCTGTGTGTGTGTGTGTGTGTGTGTATTGGGGTAGGTGGGGGTGCCCTCCATACACTCACTCAATTAGTGTTACTTTGTGTGTCTGCCCTTTCTTCTCTTCCTTCCTTCCTCTGCAATCTTTCTTTCCATCATTCTTTCCTCTTCCTTCTGCCTATGGGTGACACTACACTGAGTGAGAAGCCAAATGGTTTCCTGGGCACCAGGAAACCATTTACTATGCAGGGTGGCAACTATATAATCAAATTATGGCACCTGGTGGTTTAGTGGGTAATTAAGGCACTCCACTTGGATTGAGCCTGTGTAGGTTTATATCCAAGGGATGGTTGGGGTTTATTGTTCATATTATTCCACTCAGGGTTGATTGAGGCTGGTCACTCTTATCTTAAATGTCAGGACTAAATTGCATAACCCCGGGCTCCTTTGCTTGTCATGGGGTAACATCGGATTGGATGCTGGATGGATGAATATACACTAACAAACCTAAACCAGTTTTTTTTTATGTTGATTTTTATGCTATTTCTGATCAATGTCAATGCATAGATTCCAAATATGCTACTTGTTTTTGTGTAAATCTAGAGTTACAGGAATTATACAACAACATATACAGTGGAGTCTCTTTCATCCATAAATCATGGGACTTTCAAAGCTTCGTTTAATCGATTTTTTCGGATAATAGATACTGTAATTATATGTAGGATACAAGGGAACAGTATTGCACTCACCCATCATGCATTTCTGGCGACGTCTAGCCCACCACTACCACCAGCACCCCAAAGGCCACTCAACCATCACCAAAACACTTAATACACTGTAGTAACTATGTATTTAACTGCACTTTTGTAACTGTAATAGAAACTGTCAACTTAAAAAAAATAATCACTCAAATAAAGTTAAATAAACCTTCACCAAAACAATTACATAATTTACTGTAAGCAATTCGAACAAATAGTCTTAAACCTAGCTGTTTTTTCATATTTTCTGTTTCCTTAGTCATCATTTCCACATCATCCACATCATCCAAAAAGACTGGGGGGGCTGGCGCAACCAACCCTAGCGGAGCAGGCATAAACTAACGCTAGTGGTGCGAAACAAGCCCGCGGTGTTTGATTTTTTGGATAGATTTCAGATTTTTGCGGTTAATCGAAATGAGAACCTTTTAGTAAAACTTACAGTTAATGGCATATTACAGTTAAAAGAATTTCGGATAAAAGAGACTCCACTGTGTATCGTACAAGAACAGGAACTTGTTACCATTTCGAATATAATAAGTATGTCAAAGAATTTATATATTTCTGGGTGTATACAATGGAGTCTCTTTTATCCGAAAATCATGGGACTTTCAAACTTTCGTTTAATTTATTTTTTCGGATAAAAGATACCGTAATTATATGTAGGATACAAGGGAAGAGAATTGTCCTCACCCATCACCCATTTCTGGCGACGTCTAGCCTACCACTACCACCAGCACCCCAATGGCCACTCAACCATCACCAAAACAATACACTGTAGTAACTATGTATGTAACTGCACTTTTGTAACTGTAATAGAAACTCTCAACTTAAATAAATCTTCACTCAAATAAACTTAACCTGCCCCGTCCTGACCACTTGTCCACCACTGACTCCCCCCAATCCCGACCAATTTTGGATAAAAATTTTTTTTGGCTCAAACCTCCACTTTTGGTGAGAAAAAATGGAAAATCACAAAGAAAGTGGTCACCGGGGTCCATAAGTGGCCTAGACAGGTATACCTTTGTTTCACCTGGTACCGTGTTCTATGGTGCTCTGCGGCTGTCACATTTTCTGTGGTAGGGATTAGTATAGCAAACCATTCACAATAGGTAGATATTTATTTATTACAAACAAAAAAATATGTAGTACACTAGTATATTGGTTTTTATACACAATTAGAGGTGAAATAAGCATTGGTCCATCGGGCGAACCTAGCGAAATCGCCCAAACTGTTCACCGATGATTTGCTAACATTGTTGTTTCATCATACATTTAATTCTTTCAACTTACATAATACTTTTCCAATAACATTATACCCTTTTCCACTTTAGAGAACTGTTTTCACATATTTACAGGCCTTACGGTAATATTTTGCGTAATGTTAGCGCATATTTACGTAGTGAGTGAACTCGCTGTGACTGTTGTTTCAACTCACATTCTCTATTTTCACCTTACATAATACTTTTCCAATAACATTGTACCCTTTTCCACTTTAGAGAACTGTTTTCACATATTTACAGGCCTTCAGATAATATTTAGCGTAATATTAGTGCATAATTACATAGAGAGTGAAGTCGCTATGACTGTTGCTTCAACTTAAACTCTATTTTTCAACTTATATAATACTTTTCCACTAACATTACACCCGTTTCCACTTTATATAATTGCTATCACACATTTACAGACCTTACTATTCTACTGAGCGTCACAGTATCACATATTTTCAAAGTGAGTGAACTTGCGATATCACTTGTTTCAACTTAAACTAATTTTCAATTTATATATTACTTTCCCACTAAGAATACACCCGTTTCAACTTTATATAATTCTTATCACATACCTACGGGCCTTACCATTATACTGAGCGTCATATTATCGCATATGTAGGCTACAGGCGTTACTTCTACAGTGAGCGTCATATTATCGCTATCACACACAGTATCAGTAATGTAGGAAGTTGTGATATTCCTTGAAACATGGCTCAAGGCACAACGCTATGTTGCAGTCAACACACTCGTATTTTGTGTCTTTTCTCTGAGTGGCTGGTTTTACTGTTGAGTGTTTGCATACATGGCAGTGGTGCTGGTGTCTAGGATGGTTTGGTTGAGGAGGGATGCTGCTCGGGTAGTGGCGTCCTGCGAGGCGTAGGAGAGTCTGGGCGGCACTGGGGGTGCTGGTGTGGTGTGGGGCCCTGTCCTGTGCGTACCTGGCGATAATTTCACGAGACAGCTCCCTCACAAACCCCGCAAAGGTCTCAGAGATTCCTGTTGTCATGGCGTGGAGGAAGTGTGCATTGAGGACCGTGATGTCAAGCAAGTGGAAGAAGAGCTTTTGGTACCACTTCATCATGATCCTGGCACACGGCACACTAGAAATCATGGAGTCAGACTGATCCACTTGCCTCATGTTGATGTTGTAGTCCAATACCAACTCTAGTTTCCAGACATTGCGCCTCCTCTTGCTGCAGTGATCCACAGAGTCTGTGCAGTGCATCAGGGGGCGTGTACAGTTAACAGGAGGCAAACTTCCCTGTTGTGGTTCCCAAGGCTGGGAATAGCGCCGCTATTAGTAGAGGCGCTACATAGCGCACTACTATTTTGATAGCGATGGTGGTAACGCCATTACTTTTTTCAGCCAGTAGCGGAACTGAGAGCACAGCTTCTTTTTGGCTGTAGTCACTCGTTACCGCTGTCCTCACTACTCACGTGACGAATACAGGTCCAGAGTCAGTGAGTACATACATATATGCTGACGGTTTGGTTGTATTAATTAGTGACGAAAAATAATACTTTCATCAGTTCTGTCAGTTAAGATGTCAGCTAGATGTAGGCAGTGCTAACACACACACACACACACACACACACACGCACACACACACACACACACACACACACACAAAGAGCCTAAACTATAAAAAGGGAAATTATCAAGACCTAAAGAAGTATTTCTTAGAAGTTGATTGGGAAAATGAGCATTGAGGACAAGATTTAAATGCTGTATATAACAAATTTTGTGAATTTTATAAAATAGGAGTCCAGAAGTACATCCCACAGCACAAAGAAGCAGATAAGAAAATACAGAAATGGTTCAATACAGAATGTAAAAAATCAAAAGAAAGACGAGATTTGTTATGGAATAGATACAGAAGACACAATAGTGAAAGGGCGTATAGCAATTACAAACAGGCAAGAAACGACTATACAAAAATGAGGGAAGCCCAAAAACAGTTTGAGGAGGATATAATAAATAAAAGTAGTGATCAACCAAAGCTGTTTTACAGCTATATCAGAAGCAAAACTAAAGTAAAAGATATAATACAATCCATTACGGACGAGGGAATCACATATACACAAGAGAAAGATATTTGTGAAGCACTAAATAAGAATTTCCAATTAGTTTTTAGAGAAGAAAAAATTTTTGAGAGGGACTATGTGGAACACGCATATCCACACGTACTACCAGATATACAAATAGCAGAAAAAGTAATACAGGAGGAGTTAAGTAGATTAGACAGAGGAAAAGCAAGTGGTCCTGATGAAATTTCATGTTGGGTATTACGAGAATGTGCAAAGGAGTTATGTAAACCATTATTTTTAATTTTCAAGAAATCCTTGAGTCAAGGTAAACTACCTGATATTTAGAAAAAAGCAAATATTGTCCCCTTATTCAAGAAAGGAAATAGACAAAATCCACTCAACTACCGACCAGTATCACTGACCAGTGTTGTAAGCAAGGTATTAGAAAAACTTATAAGAAAAGCTTGGGTAAATCATCTAGAAGAACACAGTATGATAACAGAAAGACAGTTTGGTTTCAGAAAAGGAAAATCATGTGTTACTAATCTGTTGAGCTACTATGACAGAGTAACAAACACAATACAGGAAAGGGAAGGATGGGTGGACAGTATCTATTTAGATTTCAAGAAAGCTTTTGACACAGTACCACACCAAAGACTTTTATGGAAACTGTACCATCAAGGAGGAATTCGAGGCAAACTGTTTTGTTGGATGCAAGACTTTCTCATAAAAAGAGAAATGTGGACAGTACTAAGAGGAAACTACTCATCATAGAAAGAAGTGACTAGTGGAGTACCACAGGGTTCAGTGCTGGCACCAATCATGTTTTTAGTGTATATAAATGATATAGACAGTAACACTGGAAATGAGAGCTATCTGAATATGTTTGCAGATGATGCAAAAATACAAAGGAGAATTACTAACACAGACTCTTGTAAAGAGCTACAAGAAGAATTAAATAAACTTCATGAATGGAGTAATACATGGCAAATGGAATTCAATGTGGACAAGTGTCATGTAATCAAGTTTGGTAAAAGTGGAAAAAGACCTGATTGGAATTATAAGTTAGGAAATAAAACCCTATACACATCAGAAAGAGAGAAAGACCTAGGTGTGATTATCAATAACAGACTATCTCCGGCTGACCACATCAGCGAGAAGGTACGGAACATGTATTCACTGCTTGCAAATATGAGAATAGCATTCACATACATAAATGAAGACATGCTAAGAAGGATAATAACATCATTCATTAGACCAACCCTGGAATATGAATCAGTAGTCTGGAGTCCTCATCTCAAAAAGCACATAGACAAAATTGAAAAAGTTCAAAGGGCCGCTACAAGATGGATACCAAGCTTAAGGGACCTAAGCTACGAAGAAAGACTAAATAAACTGAATCTACCAACACTACAGGAGAGAAGGAAAAGAGGTGACATGATAATGCTATATAAATGCATATCAGGAAAGGAGAAAATAGACATAAATGATTACTTAACATATGGAGAAGCATCAGCAAGAGGACACTGCAAAAAATTGCATAAGAAGAGAGGTGATAAAGACGTAAGGAAATTCAGTTTCCCAAACAGAGCAATTGATCAATGGAATGCACTACCGAATGAAATAGTGTGTGCCAAAACAATTCACAAATTTAAGGATATGTACGATAAATATGGTTTAAGACACGCGACAGTACGAGCTTGACTCATTCCTGTAGGTAAGAACAATTAGGTAAGAACACACACACACACACACACACACACACACACACACACACACACACACACACACACACACACACACACACACACACACACACACACACACACACACACACACACACACACACATACACACCTCTAATTATCCCTGTCTCTAACTCCCGCTTTCTACCTCACTCTCTCTTTCAACCTAATTCTTACTCATTACGTTATTATTTCGTAACGGTATGTTACTTTCAGTTTAAAGTAATGGAAAAAAAAAAACATTGCTATTGTATAAATAGCCTTTAAAAGAAAGCCCCAGTTAATTTTTACTCTCGTTTCCGCACATATCTTAAATAGGTATCATTGAAAATATTGTACATCTATATTATGTATCAATGGTAGGCCACATTTTTTTGTCTTTTATTTACGTATGTTACTTGCAGTAGGTGTACTAGGTAACAATGTAAAAGAACATTTGTTATATTATACAGTAAATAGCTTTTTCCTGTACCATCGGCTCTAAGCTTCATTAAAGTGACACCAACAGGTATATGATGTTTTTGTTTTATTTTCAATATACAGTAAGTATATACTGACATTACTGGTACACAACATAACCACTCAGACTGACAAATATTATCAAAACAGTATATAGTGTATTGCTATAGCACAGATTTTTGTTAACCTTTCCTTCGTGTACCTTTCTCTTATCTAAAGTAGCGGGATTGGGAGCGGGAGCACCGCTATATTTCGTATCAAGTAGTGAACCAGTAACGCCACTACTTTCTCGAGCTGGTAACGGGAATGGGAGCGCCGCTACTTTTTATTGGTAGCGTTCCCATCACTGGTGGTTCCACAGGTTAGCATGGATGTTATTTGCCTGAAAAAAAAAAAAAAAAACTCGTTCTTGTCAAGTTTCCTTCCAACCTTGACCATATGGCGACGGTTTCTCTTTACTGTACCACAGACTCTGGTGTCGTGTTGGTGGAGGAACCGAGCGAGAAGAGGGCTAGTGTACCAGTTGTCCAGGTACAGGACATGACCACGATGAAGGTACTCCTCTATCATTGTCTTCACCACGGCCCCTGAGAGTGTAATACTACGATCTTCTATTATGTCTGTCTGTGCGCCCATGTACAAGACTATGTCTTGCACATAACCAGGCTTACAGTCACACATAACAAAGATCTTGAACCCGAAACGGTGTCTCTTGCTGGGTATGTACTGGCAAAAGGAAATATTGCCTCTCCACAACAAAAGACTCTCATCTATGACGAGGTCTCTGTAAGGATAAAATAACGAAAGGAACATTTCCCGTAGGTGATCAAAGACAAGCCTAATTCTCCTAATTTTATTTGTTATTAGCATTAGCAGGGTCGTCTGCATCATAAAAGTGGAGGCAGCTGAGAATTTGCTGGAATCGATTACAACCCATTACCTTACCAAAGAAAGGTGTGCTGGTCATTGGGTCCGTGGTCCAGTATGCAGGAATTTGATTTTTTTGTACTACACCCATCACGAGAACCAGGGCCAAAAATACGAATCTCTCATCTAGGGCTGCGGGATAGCCATATTGCTGGGAGTGCCTGCTCGTTATACCTTCACACTCACTTTCACGGCACTGGCTGCTTGCAAATAAGTTTGTTTGCTCCACTATGTGGCCCACAAACTCCTCTGCAAAGAACAGGTGGAAGAAATCCACCCTGGTGGAGCCCGCATGGATACCTGGAGCCGTGCAGCCAGACTGCCACTCCTCAGTGAAGGGGTGAATGATGGGAGTGAAATTACTCCCATCTTCCCAGTCCCACGACACACTACTGTCTCCAGCCTTGTCCCCATCGTTGCCTTCGTGAGGGTGGGAAGGGGAGGGTGGTGGGGGAGGTTGGGGAGGTGGAGAGCGGCGCCCTTCCCCACTCGCTCTCCTCTTCCCTCTCCCTTTTCCTTTCCCCTTTACCTTTCCTTTCCTTCATTTCCCCACATCATGGGGCTGTGGGGAGGAAGTGTGGGAATATTGTGGGGTGAAAGACGTGCTAGGGAGCAGCTCCACCTCGCCTCCCTGCTGCCCATGTACACCATATGCTCGTGCGGCCTCCTTCACACCACTTTCCCTTCCACCGGTCACTCCCGCCACACCACTCTTCCTTTCACCCCTCACTCCCGCCATATCACTCATGCCTTCCCCGGACAATACAGAAGGACCATACCTGATTTTCCTCCTCACCACACCTTCGGATCCTCGTGGTGAAATTTTCTCCTTCCCCAACCACGAGGTAACATCACGTCCTACGCCGCCATCCTCGTCCTCATCTGACTCTCTGTCTATGGGCTGGAGAGAGGTCTGGGCATGTGCATGAGGTCCAGCTGGCCTTCCCTCATCTTATGGTATGTAACATACCACACTTTCCTTGGCAAAGGGACCTCCTCATCACTGCTACTTGTTTCCTCCTCAGGCTGCACATTATCCCTATCCTCCACATAGTCATCCAGTGGAAAATCACTGTCACCTGTGATGGTGTCCAGGGCAGATTGAATTTCGTCCTCAGAGAGACCTCTGTGCGCCATGTCTGACCTGGGTCACTGCAAACAGGTGGGTGACCAAGACAAGGGAGCAAGCAGGTCACGCGGAGTCTGGGATCGGGCCTGCCTGGTGGCAGTTAGGGGAGGCTTGCTTGAGTGTGTACCAAAAATCACGCTCGAAATTTGAAAATTGTGCAAATTACGGATCTTGCAATTGAGGCGCATTTATATATGTCAACGAGACTGGCAGTGACAAAATGTGTGGACATATATATACGTCAACGGGACGCGGCAGGTTAAATAAACCTTCACCAAAACAATTATGTAACTCACTGTAAGCAATTCGAACAAATAAAGTCTTAAACCTAACTGTTTTTTCATATTTTCTGGTTCCTTATTCAGTAATTTCCACATCATCCACATCATCTCCCACATCAATCAAACAGACTGAGGAGGCTGGCGCAACCAACCCTAGCGAAGCAACCATAAACTAATGCCAGTGGCATGAAACAAGCCCACCTCGTTTGAATATTTGTTTAGATTTCAGAGTTTTGCGGTTAATCGAATTGAGAACATTTTAGTAAAACTTACGGTTAATGGCATATTACTGTTAAAAGAATTTCAGATAAAAGAGACTCCACCGTATTGTGAACATAACTAGAAAATGAGCAAACAGTAACATCACAAGGAATGCAGGGCACATAGTATCTAGAAAGGCACTTTTGATCTTGACTTTCTTCTGTAGTTGTGATGACAATTGAGCAATAATCCCCAAACGTAATCACCCATCATCGCCTTGTCCCACGTGCCCTGATATCTGGTTTCCATCAGCAGAATGTCCTGGTGGAACCATTCGCTATGCTTCTCACTGACTTCACCAAAGTTGCTTCTGAAGATATGAGAGTGGGAATGCAAATAATGCACCTTGATTGACTTCTGCACCCAAGCCAATGGAATGCGCTGATCAGGCCATCGACAAGCTGTGCAGAATTTGCTCTCATCTGGTTGCCAAGAAAATCTTCCACAACCCCTCTGAAAGCATTCCAAGTGCTCTCTTCATCATCGGTCATTTTACCCTGGAGTTTACGACTTGCAAGCATTTGTCGAACTTGCAGCCTGATGAATATGCCAGCCATGCCTTTGCCACGCTTAACATGGGAAACATTCATCGGATATGCAGAAATGCATCGCCATCCTTGTCGATGGCTTTCAAGAATTGTTTCACAAGACCAAGTTTCATGTGTAGCAGCAGTAGCAATACCTTCTCTCTGGAGATCAGTGGAGCTCTAAGAACGTTCCACGAGCCTGGTGTGAGACTCTCACTGAGAGGCCAGTCTCTCCTTACAAAATGTTCTGAATTACTCTGGCTGTCCCACAAGCATAAGAAACATGAGTATTTCGTATAACTGCCTTGCATTCCAAGTAGAAATGATATCATTTTGAAATCCCCACAAACATCCCAATTGTGATCTGAGTACTTGATCTTAGTCAGACAAATCTTGGCATTCGCATAGCCTTCTTTCATTTCCACAGATTGTGCAACTGGAACTGATGGGAGTTCATTGCCGTTATGCAAAAGTACAGCTTTTAGGCTCTTCATGGAACTGTCTATGAAGAATCACCATTCTCAGACCTTGCAATCCACTCCCATGGCTTGGAACAAACCCCAAACATCAAAACAATAACTCAACGAGGTTTCTTCACAAAATATGAAGAAGGATGCAAACTTGCCGTGGCAATTCCTGATCAGATCTTGAATTTGGCTCTATATTGTATTTTGTTTTTCTCTTGGAGGGAACTGTTACTGCGGGCTCATGGCCTTTGGTTCCTTCTTCCTCGCATAAAAAAAAAAAAAAAAAAAACTCAGCTTGCAACTGGGATCCAAGAAGTTCCATTCACTTGGACATGACGCCAGTGACTCAGCAGTGGACTTGGTGGGTCCTAAATCTCTGACCAAGTCATCCAGTTTCTGCTGATTGGGAAAGTGTGGAGTGTCTCTGGAACATTCTCCAACATACGAGTCATCATCACTTTCCCCTGTCATTGACAATGTCCTGACGGTCAGAGACAACTTCCATGTCCGCAGGAGGGACAGGAATCAGCAGCTCATCATTGTGAGGGACCGGAGAGATCGAAGAAGGCAAATCTGGATATACAATGTTCTTTCTGCCCTTAATGCTCTTCACACCACATATATCAATCATGCAAAAATAACAATCATGATGGTGATTTGAAGGCTCTCGCCACACTCTTGGAATTGCGAAAGACATCTTCTTTCTCACTCCTCGTAGCCAAGATTCAAGCGCAGAGCAGCAACTACCACAAGCGTAGTGTGGAGCCCGATCCTTATCTTGATCCCCCATTGCCACGCCAAGATATGCTTTGTATGCACGAGCAAAATTGGTATCAAGGTGGATTTTGTGTTTGTTCATGTTCGGTCCAATATAGTCTCCACACAGAAAACAAAATTTATTGGCTGACACCTTGCAAGGATGTATACTGGTCATTCTCATCAATACAAACACTTTTAGGAACAGCTCATAAACATGTTGACCAGCAAAACTAGCAACGCGAAACTAACTCATTGAATTAACTGTCTTGATCCACATTGCATGATGCAATAATGGTCACATCAGCGACAAATGCATGGACACAGATGGCGTGTGTGTGTGTGTGTGTGTGTGTGTGTGTGTGTGTGTGTGTGTGTGTGTGTGTGTGTGTGTGTGTGTGTGTGTGTGTGTGTACTAAGCAATACGTCAGCCATCGTATCGGCACGTGGTAACAGGACTCTGGAAATAAACAATTGTTGACAAAAACCTAGAGATGGACAAACAAAACATACATCATTGGAATCAGAGTGGAAAACTGAATCTAAGAGCAAAAAAATTGAATAAACATATTCTTTGTTATACAGTATATATATATATATATATATATATATATATATATATATATATATATATATATATATATATATATATATATATATATATATATATATATATTGAACGAAGAAGGAACCAAAGGTTGAGCCCGCAGAAGTTCCTTCCTAGAAAAAAAACAAAAACAATACAAAAGAGAGCCAGATTCAAGATCTGTTCATCTCGAGATGCATGGACACACTGCGTTTGAAAGACTGGAGCTCATAGGAAGTTGGACATACAGACAGAGGGAGACAGTTCCAGAGTTGACCTGTTGCATATATGAAGGACTGGGAGTAATGGTTAACTCTTGCATTAGAGAGTTGGACAGAAAAGGGATGAGAGTTTGTTGCTAGACGGGTGCTATGCACCCATCGTAGAGGTGGAGAGATACAAGCAGACAGTTCAGAGGAGCAGTGACCATTGAAGCAGCGATAGAAAAGAGATAAAGAGGCAACAGTGCTGTGACGAGACAGAGGTTGAAGGGAGCCAGTAAGAGGAGGAGAGTTGATGAGACTAAAAGCCTTTGACTCCACCAAATTGAGAAGAGCTGCATGTGGGAAGCCTCCCCACACATGGGAGTTGTACTCTAGACAGGGGCGAATAAAACTCGTGTATAAAATCAACAACTGTGCAGGGGTAAAGAAGGCACGGAGTCAGTTTGGCACACCTAATCTCTTGGAAACAGATTTTACAGGAGATGCAATATAATCTTTCCAAGATAAGTTCCGAGTGAATGCAACCCCAAGCATGTTCAAGGATGATGCAGGATTGAGCTGGATATTATTAAACATTAGTGGGTACTCCTGTGATAGATTCTGACGGGTTGATAGGTGTAAACACTGAGTCTTTGGTGCACTAAAAAAAACAAGATTATTTTTACCCCAGTCAGAGACACGAGTCAATTCAGTCATTAGGTGTGCCATAGCCTCATCCCTTGTGTGTTGAAGCAACTGTTGAGATGGACGTTGCAGAAACTGAATGTTAAGGTGAATGGTGAAATCATCAGTGTACGAGTCGATAGGGTTAGATGTACAGCTTAGGAGATCATTGATGAATAAAAGGAAGAGAGTTGGTGATAGGACAGAGCCCTGAGGAACACCATTATTGATAGATTTAGGAGAAGAACGTTGGCCGTCTACAACAGCAGCGATAGAACTACCAGAAAGGAAGCTATAGATGATGGCACAGATAGAAGGATAGAAGCCGTAGGAGGGCAGTTTGGAAATTAAAGATTTATGCCAGACTCGATCGAAAGCCTTTGAGATGTCAAGTGCAATGGCAAAGCTTTCGCCAAAGTCCCGAAAGGAGGATGACCAGGAGTCTGAAATGTAGGTAAGAAGATCGCCAGTGGAGCGTCCCTGACGGACCCCATGCTGACACTCAGAATGAAGGTTGTGGTAGGAAAGATGCTTTATTTTTTTTCTGTTAAGAATAGACTCGAAAAGTTTTCGGACACAGGATGTTAAAGCAATTGGACGAAAGTTAGAGGGCTGAGAATGGTCACCTTTCTTGGGGACTAGCTGAATGAGAGCAAACCTCCAGGATGAAGGAAAGGTACAAGTTGAAACACAAAGGAGAAAGTGTTTACCTAGGCAGGATGTGAGCATGGAAGCACAGTTCTTGAGGACAACAGGAGGGACTCGTTCAGGTCCATATGCCTTGTTAGTATTGAGGCCAGTGGTGACAGAAAATACATCAGCTGTATATATATATATATATATATATATATATATATATATATATATATATATATATGTGTGTGTGTGTGTGTGTGTGTGTATCTATCTATCTATCTATCTATTTATCTATGTATGTATCTATCTATCTATGTATCTATGTATATCTATCTATCTATCTATCTATATATATATATATATCTATCTATCTATCTATCTATCTATCTATATATATATATATATATATATATATATATATATATATATATATATATAATAATCATCATCATCATCAGCCATTTGAGTATCCATTGCAGGATCGGTACACTCTAACCTTAATTAATCTCCTAAAGGAGTAAAGTAAAGCTCACAAGAAAACTTTCTTTTCACTGTAACATACACAGAAAAAGAAACCAGGATTCGTTTACAAAAAAGGTGATTCACATAGGCCTAATACTATAAATATTAAATCGCGTTCTCTTGCCTAACGAAATTACAATCAGTGGAGGCTATTTACTCACAAAGCTTTAGGAACTAAGATATGTAATGCAGATATAATGCGGATATAATCGACACACTAGTGTCATATGGAGAAGTGAACCAAAAGGGAAATGGTACACATGCATTGTTTTGCAATCAAAGTGAAAAATGTGTCTGATGGGAACTGTGTCCCGAGGCAGTAGTAACAAAAGCAGTGACCAAATGTGTGTTATAAAGTGTACCGAAATGTGTCAAAAATGAGACAGTCTCGCTATTTCCTCAAGCTTTATAGTAGCTTTACTCCGCCTTTCCGGACTAACCGGTCACTATGTTGTCTTAATTAAATCTACAGCTATTCACACATAATAGAGGCTTTTGCTGCCAATTGCAAGCTAACACATCCTAAACCCTATCCAACAGAGAGTGTCACAATGCGAAGCTAATTAGTGGTGGTTACATTGTTAGTTGCTCCTCCCACATTATATGTCACACCCACTTATGATCACGGACAAAGGTGTCTCCTGCGTAGATCAGGGAAAATATTTACTGTTGTTCTGCCCAGAAGCGTAAATACTTTAGAGATTTATTCATCTTTCTGGCAGCTGAGCAAACAGAGGGAAAACAGTGAGGTATTAAATTCTTCAACTCGGAGGAGCAAAACTGATGAGGAAACCCTCGAAAAATTATTTAACGTTCTTGACAGCTAGGCTTGTCTTATCTCCCTACTTTATCTTCACATCTTCTGCTTCACCAATTCGTTACTGGGTAACTGCACCAGGGACTGTATATATATATATATATATATATATATATATATATATATGAGATAGAGAGAGAGAATCTAATCAGGTTATCGGTAATGGACCAATTTCGCTGTAATGTCCATCTACGGCAAGTAAGGATAGAGATGACGCCAGCCAGCATTTTCCTTTGATATTATGCACCAAATTTTCGAGCACCTCACGTGGCCATTATCAGGGTACAGATGGGTGCATGCCCTTTGGTAGGAGCCTCCATCTGTACCCTGATGATGGGCACGTGAGGTATCCGAAAAAAAACGTGCAATATATCAGAGGAAAATTCTGGCGGGCGTCATTTCCATCTTGCATTATTTATTTATCTGTCTATCTATCTCTCTACCTATATATTTATCTGTTTATCAGTCTATCTACTACCCTATCTATCTATCTATCTATCTATGTCTATATAAATATACTTATATTTATGTATATAAATCTATCCATCTAGTGCTAGACGCCACAATCTCTCAAGGGGTAGTCTTTTGAGTTTGAGTTATTTGTTTGACAGGGAGGGGCACTAACCCTCCGCCAACCCACTTGTTGAAACTTAGGGAAAACGTATGGGTTGCTTATATGGTTACCACCCAGCGTTGTAAAAGGTTTCCTGGCTTACAGGAAACCATTAGGCTCGTCACTCAATGTAAAGCCACATGAAAAGGAAAGAAGAGTAATAGAGTGACAGGAGAGGTGGGAAAAATAGGAAGAGGGCAGACACAGAAAAAGAATGAAGAAGTAGGCAGCACTATATCAAAGTGAGTGGATGACGGTCGCCACCATCTACCACTAATATATATAAATAAATATTTTATTTTACGGTCGGCGTTCACCATACACTCACTCGGTGTAGTGCTGTTCTCAGGTGTCTGCCCTTTCCTCTCTTCCTTTCTTTTTTCCTTCCTTCCTCTTCTGTCTTTATTTCTTTCATTCTTTCTTCCTCCTTCTGCCTATAGGTGAACTTACATTCCCTCCTCTGACTTACTTCCCTTCATTCTTTCCTCTTCAATCTGCCTACGGGTGACTTTGCACTGAGTGACAAGCCAAATGATTTCCTGTACACCAGGAAACCTTGTACTACGCTGGGTGGTAACTATATAACCAAATTATGGCGCCTGGTGGTTTAGTGGGTAATTAAGGCTCTCCAATCGGACTGAGCAGTTGGAGGTTTATATCCAAGGGGTGGTTGTGGTTTATTCCTCACATAATGCCACCCAGGGATGAGTGTGGTTGGTCACTCAAGTGTCAGGACCAACTTGCCTAGCCCCAGACTCCTACGCTCCTCTTGGGGCACTAAATGATTGGATGATGATGATGATATATTTTACGATATGATTACACTTCACTATTCATTTTTATATCCATGCATCATATTAAGAAAATCCATGATTTACTAATGAACACCAGAAAATAATACAAGTTAGTTTGGTTGAACTTGTGGATTACTTTCTACGTGACTCTGGATATTTCATAACACATCTTCCTTATTAATTTATTTTACATCTTACACCTTAATATTCATATCTGTATTTTCAGTGGTAACTGTCGTCATTGTGAAAGGATATAAATTACCTTTCAAGAGAGTATTGAGTTGTAATATGCGAAATGAATTACTATGAGAGAGATGTTAGGAATGCTGCTGAGCCCCTCAGGATTAGACCCTGTGTTGCAAGAAAATGAGTGACATGCAGAATCTGTAGCCATAAGGAAATTAAAGTGTTTAATAATTAGTGAAAAAGTATGATTGAAGCAAAGAAGAAATTACAGTACACTATGAAGAGTAAAGGGAGTGGAATGCGTGATGTAGAAAGGGGAAGACAGAGAAATATCGAAAATAATGAGAAAGATGAGGAGGAGGTGAGGGAAAGAGGGATGGAGAGAGAATGGAAAGAAGGGAAAAGTAAAGGGAGTAGGAAAAGCAGTTCGATAAATGAGACAGAATAAGTAGAACTAGGAGGGAAAATGTGGCAGGAATATATGAAAAGTACACAACTTAAAGTACAGAATGAGACAGTGTAGAGTCAACAATTGTGATCAAAGGTCAACATGAGGGAATCACCCTGAGAATAATGCAGCGAGAATAATGAGAAGAAAGTGACGATGAGGGGAAAGGGAAGATAAAAGGGAGTGAAAATAGGAAAATACATAAGGAGAAGATGGAGAAGGAAGAGGAGAAACGAGGAGGACATGGAAAACGACGACGAGAAGAAAGGAGGAAGAAGAAACGGGAGAGGGAGAGGGAATAGGAGAATGAGTAATGGGAAGGAAGAGGAAGCGGAACTGTGAGTGGTAGCGAGGAATTGATTGCCGCAGATGTTACAGAGAGGAGGAGGTGTGGGCAGAGTGATGAGGATGTTGAGGCTGACAAAAAAAGAGGGAAGAAGGAGCAAAGAGAGAAGAAAGAAAATGTGAATGCGGAAGGAGAACGAGGAAGAGGAGTCATGGTTAATAAAAGGAAGGGGCTAATTGGGTAAGAAAGTGGAGGTTTGGATAGACTGAAACTGTGGAATGTGTGAATACATTGATGAGGCTGACACTGCAGGCTTGAGAGAAGGAAAAATGGGTAAAGAGTGAATTGGATAGGAGAGGATGAAGATGGAGGAAGATGAGCCACTGGTGGTAAAGAGAAAGAGAAAGAATTACCAAGGATAAGAGAAGGAGTTGGCAGAGGATTAAAATTGGGAAAATTGTGAATAAAGTGATTAAGCTGACGAGGCTGGCATGAAAGACGTAAAGTTAGGCGGATCAGTCCAGGACTTAAAGAGCACTTGCTACGACGCTAAGACTTTGAAATCAGCTCAGACAAGCGTGGCATAAATTAATGTTGTGCATAGATGGATCATTCTTCCTCCCAACCGTGAAAAAGAGAGAGAGAGAGAGAGAGAGAGAGAGAGAGAGAGAGAGAGAGAGAGAGGAGCATTTTGGTGGGAATGTTGGACAGTTCGAGGAATAGATGGAGAGAGAGAGAGGAGCATTTTGGTGGGAATGTTGGACAGTTCGAGGAACAGATGGAGAGAGAGAGAGAGAGAGAGAGAGAGAGAGAGAGGGGGGTCAGCTGGAAGAAGATGGAGTGGAAATAAGAACGTAAGACGTGAGTGGAATAACAAACAAAAAAAGCTAAATGTGCACCGAAGGGTAAGGACATAAGAAATAAGTGATTCGGGTGGTTAGAAGGAGAGAAAAATGAGGGTGTGTGGAATGGGAGAGATCAGGAAAGGAGTTTATAATTGGTGGGAGGGGCAACCTTAGTTGTGACCGACTCGCCGTATATATGATCAACTCGCCCCTTAATTGACCAAGTCGACCCTTGTTTGACCAACTCGCCTCTTATTTGACCAACTCGAACATATTTGACCAACAAATTAAATATAGTATTTCTACTATTATTTTAGGGGAAAAAAAAAATCCTATATATATATATATATATATATATATATTCTGTATATATGTATATATATATATATATATATATATATATATATATATATATATTCATTATTTAAATCATTGCCAGACGCCATGTATCCCAAACGGGGTGGCCATGGGCTTAGAGTTAATTGTTTTACAGGGAGGGGCACTAATCCTCCACCAACCCCACTTGACACGTAGGGATGCCAACAGCATCTGGTGTTCCCAGGCGGTCACCCATTCAAGTATATATATATATACACAATATCTCAGTGGGTTAGAGCGCTCCGGTCTGACCGAAGGGTCAGAGGATCGAATCCACCCAAGGGTCACTGGTAGACATCAGGAAGGAACCGTGGCCCACATGGATGGATAATTGGGTCTGGGTAGTGAAGACCCTATATCTTTTGGGATTCTCTGGTTTCAGTTTGTTATGGAGTAGACTGTAGCACCAGTCGAACTGGGCGGTACTGTCGAGGTGGATCGCAAGCTGCTGACAGGGAGAGCTGGGCTCCAATTTCACAAGTCTTCAGCTCGTGGTCCTGACCATCTCACTTTGCTGAATATTTTCAGTGCTTTAATTTACCCGGAGAGTTGGCCAGCTTACTCTGATAATACCTCTTTTACTGTCTACACCACACTACATGCGCATTAGATATCGCACCTATTTCCATTCCCCCTTAGCAATGGCCACTGCGTTAACATCAGCAAACGCGGTGGTAGCTAGGATTGCCACCACCGGCAGGGTAGGGCTGTAGCACAGGGTGCTCCCGGTCACCATCAAGCAACGGTGCTAACAGTGACTATTGCAAACACAGTTGATGCTCATCAGGGAAGAGGCACAGGTTCTGCCCTATACTTTAACAGTATCCGTGGTCTTAGTACCAATTTGAATTCAGTTCACTTTTTTTCTTCCAATGGTATCCCATCTAGCCCTCTTCCTCGCAAATCCCAAACCTCACCCTCTACCGAAATATCTCCATTTTGTTTACCTGGTTACCATCTCCTCACAAACATCTGTTTCAAGGGTGGCACCTGTTTTTATATCAAATCTGAATTTGCATTTGACACTGTTTTGAAATTCACTTCAACTAGTTTTGATTAATCACTGTATAATCTAAACTATCTAAATATTACCAAATATATTGTGCAGTCTATTGCTCCTCCAACGTTTCTTTAGAACCCAGTGTATTTGACTCCATATCCACCAGTTAGCTAACCTTAACCTCACCCATACCATCGAAATTACCGTTTTGGGTGATATTACGTACATAATGATGAATGGTTATTGCATTCTGCCAGGACTGATGGTACTGGTCTAGGAGGCTAGCTGTTTGCAGAAACGTTTAATCTCATGCAGTTGGTAAAGCAACCAGACAGAATATCAGATAATCCTGAGCATAATGCTTATCTCTTGGATCTATTCCTGACAAATAATCCAGATCAATACAGGATAGAAGTACTGTCACCACTGGGATCCTGTGACCACAATCTCATCAAAGCATCATTAGTTGGCTCCCCCAAACCACCCCGTTCTGAACCTGTCAGGGTGACCTGATGGTACTTTGTTGGGACAGACTGGGATGGATTCAAGATTATCTTGACATTCCATGGCAGTGTTTCTTCTCTAGTGACATCAGTTCTATCCTGTCCCACATTAATGACTTATAGTCTGTCTCAGGAAACATGAGGGAGAGAATTTTACAAAGCCTTTGCCAAAATAGGAACACGAATGACCGTGTGAAGGATTAAGAGGTCCCCTCGGGATTCTGGACCTTCCTCCTTCCCTCTTCCGTTTTCTTTCCTCTACACACACACACACACACACACACACACACACACACACACACACACACATACACACACACACACACACACACACATACACACACACACACACACACACACCTGACGCTTAACCCGCCCCATCCCGACCACTTTTCCACCACTGACTCCCCCCAATCCCAACCATTTTTGGAAAAAAAATTTTCTGGCCCAAACCTCCGCTTTTGGTGAGAAACATCGAATAATCATAGAGAAATCACTCACCTGAGGTTTAAAAAACTCAATCTAGGTAGCAGTACCTCCTCACCTTACTGTGTTTTCTATCAGGCTGGCTCCAAAGAAAACGAGTTCTATGGGAGTGTAACCATTCCACACCACTCATAAACGGTATTTATTTATTTATTTGGTACAAATTTATATGTAGTATGAGAGAATATTGGTTTTCACACAGTAATATAGGCAATATAAGCATTGTTTCACTCATGAAACACATCAACATACTTGACCTTTTTTGCCACATTACCTGATCATCATTTCTGACTGTTTCTTCCTCTAATGCTATGTAAAGTTTGTCCTCCACATTGTCGTCGATTGGGGAATCACTCTGGCCCTGAATTTCGTACCGTGGCATGACATTGCTTTACTGGCCAGGTCACTGGTAACGGGTGAATTGCTGAGACAATGGCATACAGGGGGTGGAGGAGGTCATGCTGGGTAAGACATTGTCCCTGCCTGGCATCTTGTAGAGGAAGGTGTCCCGTGTATACATACCAAAAATCACTCGCGAAAATTGAAAATTGTGCAAATTAGGGACCTTGCAATTGATTTGCATTTATGAACGTCAACGGGATTGACAGTGACAAAACGTGTGGACGTTAATTCACGTCGACGGGACGCCGCGGATTAAATAATAAAACAATGTGTAGCCTCTATCTATCAGTGCTCAGATATCGGTCCATATGAGGAGGGATGGAGGATGGGAGTGGCCTGGGTTGGAATGTGGGGAGAGTTAGAGTAAGGAAGCCAATGAAACAGCCATGAAAGATGAAGAAGAAAAATTATTTTATTTTATTTTATTTTATTGTTTTACTACTATTCTTTATGAAAAAAAATATTATGAAAAAACATAAACTGATTTACAATAGTTTTACTGATCGAAGGATCAACAGTAGCATTCCCTTAATAAATATTCATTATACTCTATAATTTGCATTGAAAATACAATCTCCCTCTCTCTCTCTCTCTCTCTCTCTCTCTCTATCATTCGATATTCATGTCTCCCTCATCTAAACCTTCTTCTTCACTGGTGGAATCATTCGCCACGTTAATGACGAATTCTTCGACCATGTGATTGCGCACAATGTCATTTCTGATATATTCCTGTTCTAGCTTTCTCGTATGCTCCATACATTTTTCCCAGTTTTCTGGTGTCACTTTCCTCACTGCATTTCTTGTGATTTCCTCCAACACACGCATTGTCTGATTATTATTGGAATTCTTTTTTCTTACTTCATCTTTCACTTGAGCCCATATAAGTTCTACTGGATTTAATTAGCAGTGGTAGGGCAGAAGTCGTAAAACCTCATGTCCTTGGTCTTTTGCGATAGTGTCTATTTCATACTCTTGCCTGTCTTTGTTTCTTTCCACCAGGTCTAGCAGCTGTAGCTTGGAGTGTTGTGGGTTGTGTTGAATGTAGTTCTCCCTCAGCCATTCTATTATTTCATATTTACGGGAAGCCTGCGTTGGTGCTTTATTGAGGATCTTAGAGTGGTACGAAGCATTGTCCAGAATGAGCAGTGAATGGGGTGGGATGTTTGGGAGTAACTGGTCTTCGAACCATGCTTTGAAAGTTTGGTGATTCATTGATTGGTGGTAATCTCCTCTGTTACCATTCTGAGATTTGAACATGTTCAAACCTTCACGCACGAATCCATCCTCTCCGCCTGCGAGTATAATGATAAATCTGGATCCTCTGCCACTTTTCACCTTCGGGCCCAGTTTTCCACCTGCAGTTGTCCAGCATTTATTGACACTCTCGTTTTGATTAACCCAAGTCTCATCTATGCAAATCTCTTGCCGTGGGTTGATTGATTCTCTGTTTTCTTGTATTTTTCTTAGATAAATTGCTCGTGCCAAAGAAATATCACGTCGTTCCATCAGAATATTTTGTCCTTTATCTGATTTCTTGAAAGTATATCCATTCTTTCTCAGGAGTCTGTGAAGGCTTGCTCTTGATCCCTTAAAATTAATTTCCTCCTTTACCTTCACTAAAATTTGATCCAAATTCGGAACTTCACCTCTCTCATAAAATGATGCGACAATTGTCATCTCCTAGGAGTCAGTCAGAAGGTGCTGTGACCTGAGATGCCAACTTACAAATTCTTGATGACAGGCGAATCAAGCTCAAAAAAAAAAAAAAAAGTACAATAAAAGGAATAGTATGCTATTAAATCTAAATATACAACGAATAACTGGACCAATATTTTTCGTTTATTTTTAGTGCTTTTTAACTCAAAAAAAAAAAAAAAATGTTGCATCCAAAAACAGGAACCACAGTTCATATTGACCTGTGAGCATAGCGGGTCACTTATACCCATTCATTCATTGGCTGTGTGTGTGTGTGTGTGTGTGTGTGTGTGTGTGTGTGTGTGTGTGTGTGTGTGTGTGCCTCTTGCCCTCAGGCCTTGTCCCTGGCCAGCCTGTATTCCCACAGGTCGTTAAGTCAGGTGCGTTCGGCCTTTGACAGTGACTATGGAGTAAAATAGACGATATTCTACCCTCATCTTTCCTGAGACAGACTATAATACAAGCTGATATGGAACTGTTCATACCTAGTCAACAGTTCACTCAAAGATTGGACTCCTCAAAATGGTTTGAAAGCAAATGTGCCAGAGCAACGGCCCAAAAGTCATTAGCATATAACTCTTAAAAAAAAAAAATCTGAATTATTAAGTCAATTAAAATTGCTAGAAACCATGCAAAAGCAGTAATAAATCTCGATAAATCAATATTTCTTCACAACCAAGCATCCAAGCTACTACACAGTCCTAATGACAATAAAATATTTAGGTCAGTTCTCAGTTCTGTCAATAATAACTTTATCGAGTCATCACCCATTCTCCCACTAAAATCTTCGGAAGGTAACAGTACAAATGACCCATGTGGTAAAGCGAACATACTTTTAAATAGATTTACCAGTTATTCTTCTTCAGGGGAAATCAGCCAGAACGTCCCTGCATAGAACTTGACTCTCCGAAAATGCTCCACTTAAAATACAGACCAGTTATGTAAAATCCACCCTAGAAAATTCACAAACAAATAAAGCTTCAGGTCCAGATGGAATTCCTCCAACTATTTAGAAAAGTGCTCCCCAGAACTTGCTTCTGTTCTATCTAAATTATTCAGGCTATGCATACATACTTCGTCATTCCCTACTTCTTGGAAAGAAACCAATATCCATCCAGTTCCAATGAAATGAAGATCCTCTGACCCCTCCAATCACAGAAAAATAGCTATCACGTCTTCTCTTGGTAAAGTATTTGAAATGTAATGAATAAGCACGTAGTTAATCACCCTGAATCCAACAACTTAATTAGTGATAGACAGTATGGATTTTGCCACGAAAGATCCACCAGTGATATACTCAATCTCCTGACATACACCATCCATCAATCAATTGACCAACATGGAGAAACTCGTGCAGTAGCCCTAAATATTTTTAAAGCTTTTGACAGAGTGTGGCACTGCTCCCTGCAATCCAAACTCCATTGCTATAGACTAACATATTTTGTTCCTCTGATATCACCATATCTCAGTGGCAGAAAAATAGGAGTAAAAGTAGATGATGTATATTCCAATTTCCACTCAGTTAATGCCAGCCTACCACAAGGATCAGTTGTGGCTCCAACCCTATTTCTAATTCATATTAACCGTTAAACAGCAGGCTACTTTCCAATTTTACATTCATGTGGGATGGATTATTTTGGAAAAAATAAAATGTTACGAAATCAGGCAAAACATGCATAAATTGATCAGAATAACTGAAAAACAACGATTTTGATGTTACTGTCTTCAAATTGCGTGCGGGCTGGGTGATGGTGAGAGGTGAGTGAGAGGGGTGGTGGCGTGTCAAGGTAACTCTCAGTGGAATGCAACTGAGAGCAGGTGGGCAGAGAGTCTTGTCTTCTGCTCTTATTTGTAATAGCAGCCTATAATATATTATTTTATCCTTATCTCACTTTCTGTGTATTCATGGTGCACTTTGAACACGACACACTATATTATAATTAAAATATTCTCTTATCTTACGTTTCTACAGTTATTATCTTATGCATGTAAATATTTTGTGCAAATGCATATTACAACTGTCCACATTAATACGTCTTTAGTGTGTGGTATTCTGTAAAGCAATTGTTACAGAGACCCACACCACACTCAGGGCACCGTGTAGTCACATCTCTGAGTTTACCTGGGCGTATCCCTAAATTCTTGCATACAACACACCTCCTCTGTTGTTTACGCCCACTTGCATGAACTGGAAGTGACTCAAGGTGGTGTCGTGAGATATATCCAGGTCCTAACAGCCATATCTCCCATTTGTTTCATATAATAGGCCTGCAGAATAGGAATACTTTCTGAAAAGTAAACCATCTTTTCCTTAGCGGACGTATGGGAACGTTAACCATCCTTTAGGGGTTAATGATCTATCTGTCACCCATAATTTCATCCATTCATATGCAGATGACTCAACACTTCACAGTTCATTCACACTTAAACATCCGTTCACAAAGTTTTATATCTCTTGCTCACAACTCAGTACAGCCATCTCCTTAAATCAAGGATCACAGAATGGGGACAAACTAACCTTGTCTCGTTTAATGATAATAAAACCAAATATACACAATTTACTAATAGACATATACGGCCAGAGTCCTACATTACCTCCAGTGCTACAAATACTCCTATTTCTAAAAGAATTAAAATTCCCGGTGTTTCACTTAACAGTTCCCTAAGCTGGACCTGTCATGTAAGATCACTTGCTGAAACCGCCTCAAAGAAAAAGTAGATTACAGAGTTCATAACTTGTTCATTGATGAGCAGTTACCTATAATTAATTTATAAGAATCATGTGCCCTGTCAGCTGGCATATTGCTCACCCTTATGGAATGGATGTGGCGAAGTTGCACTAAAACAACTAGACAAAATTCAGAACAAAGCTGTTAGAATAATTAATAACCCTGCTATTGCGAATATACTGCCTCCTCTACAGGTAAGTTGGAATGTTGCCTCCCTTGCATTACTATGCAGATACAACTATGGCAAATGCTCATACGATTGCATCCATTGTGCCACCTCTCCATGCCTTTCCTTGTGCTACAAAGGCATCTGATAGCACTCATGACTGGTATTTCACACTGCCATATTGCAAATCTTCCGCCTATCAGAAATCTTCAATTCCCCAATCTGGATCTCTTTGGAACACGCTTTCCCGGAGTTGTTTCCCCCCAAAATCACCTACAGCTGTCCAACTGTTACAGATTTTTTATTAATGGAGGACACCAGTAGTCTGTTGTATGGATTTTCTTTTTTATTCATTTTGCTTTTCCTTCCTCTGTTCTGTTATTAAAACATAAATGTACATCTATCTACATATATATATATATATATATATATATATATATATATATATATATATATATATATATATATATATATATATATATATATATATATTGTTACGGAACAGAGAAAGATAATGTACACTTTAAGTGCGAATACTAAAAATCACTACTATCCCGTAAAGTTCCAGGTTCAAAATAAAAGAGTTAGGTAAAAATACAAGTTAAAGTTTAATGCTCAAACTATCAACAAAACATTCAGGACTCATAAGGATAATGTAATGGCAAAAAACAGGTTAAATATATGGTTAACTGCAATAGCCTCTATTAACACGAAATTAGCAAGAGTAAATTTACCTAAGTCAGCCCTGATAAAATGAAAATACACTGGGTAATGCTCAGTTAATGCAAGATAAATTATTACAGATACAAAATATTATTAATGATGACTGACATAAAGAACCTTACATGAATTACAAAAACTCACTAGGCCTACAAATCAACACCTTATCCTACACAGTACAAGAAAAAATGCAATAACAGTTATACTCAAATTACACAGCTGCTAGATGGTTGGAGACTTCCTGAGCACTCAATAATAACTGTACAGGGGAGGACAGAGATGTGAACAAAATGAGGAGCAGATCTAAGTGGCCATGATGCAGAGACTGAGCTCATTATATAGGGGCCGGCAGAGCTTGATACAACTTGTAAGAAGGACGCGCAAATGAAGCCATGGGGACAAAGAGTTGACAATCCCGCTCTGAACAACAGAAAGAACGACTTTACTATAACGGTAGAAGGGGGGGACGGAGGCAGAACACGCTCGTGATCAAACATGCAGCATACTGTGCGTTAAAATTACACAAAGGATGATGAAATCATAGGCTATGTAACACCTCCCCACAAAGAAAAAGAAATTTACAAAGGAAATTTCTTATTACTCTAAAACAATCTGTCTAAAGTCTAGATAAGCAATCTGCAATAACATTTTCTTTCCCCTTGACATGTTGTATGTCTAATGAATACTCCTGAAGAAGTAGACTCCATCTTGTCAATCTCTGATTTTTATCTTTAAACTTACTAAGGAATTTCAGTGGGTTATGATCGGTATAAATGGCTATGGGGTCAAAACCAGAACACAAATAAAATGAAAAATGCTGTAAACCCAAAATCAAGGCCAAAAGCTCTTTCTCAATAGTTGAGTAGTTCTTTTGAGGTGGAGTGAACTTCTTACTGTAATAAGATACAGGGTGTTCAATACCCTGATCATCCTCTTGCAGCAAAACAGCCCCAGCTTCTGTATCACTTGCATCAACAGCCATCTTAAAAGGCTTAGCAAAATTTGGAGTAGCAAGCACTGGCTGACTTAATAGAATAGCTTTAAGTTTGTTGAAAGAGGATTCACAGTTATCGGTCCAGACAAATTTAACTCCCTTTTTCAGTAGGTCTGTAAGTGGTGATACAAGAATTGAAAAGTTAAGAACAAATCTCCGGTAATAACCTACCATTCCCAAAAATCTTTGTAGCTCTTTCCTACTTTTAGGTCTGGGAAGATCACTTATACCCTGAACCTTAGCTCCTGGTGGTGCAACATGTCCATCACCAATTACAAACCCAAGGTACTGAACTTTAGCTTGACCGAACTCACACTTTGATAAATTAGCTACAAGATTAGCCTGAACCAAACGCTCAAGAAATTTACTGACATGGCATAGGTGATCTTTCCAGTTGTCACTGAAGATTAATACATCATCAATATAAACAACACACTCTGCCAAACCCTCTGTTACAACATTCATGAGCTTCTGAAATGTGGCTGGTGCATTCTTCATGCCATATGGATTTACAGAACATGCAAAAATCTTTCCTGGTGTTACAAAACATGAGATCTCCCTAGCACGTTCAGTCATAGGTACTTGCCAGTATCCCTTTAACAAATCAAACTTACTTATGTACCTAGCCTTTCCGATCTTGTCTATGCAATCTTCCACACAAGGGAGAGGGTAAGTGTCTGTTTTGGTTATCTGATTAACACGTCTGTAGTCAATGCAAAGCCGCTGTGACCCACCTGGCTTAGGGACTAGGGTGACAGGAGAACTCCACTCGCTCTGACAGGGCTCAATCATCTTGTGGTCCAACAGGTAGACAAGCTCCTTCTGGATGAGAGGAACTTTCACTGGGTTCACACGGTAAGGAGGCAGTTTAATTGACTTTGCGTCTCCAACATCGACATCATGCATCAACACAGTAGTTCTTCCTGGCGTGGCACGGAACACTTGCAGGTACTCCTGCAGTAATGCCGAAAACTCCTGCCTTTCCTCGGGAGGTAGGTGAGAAAGCTTAGTCTGGAGATCATTCATGATATCAGGATTCTTCCCCAAACTATCACTCAGGCTCATACTGCATGGGAGAGCTTCACTTGCAGACTCGGGTGGAACAGCTACAGTGCAGACTGGATTATTTTCGTCCCGCCTGTGATATAACTTTAGCATGTTGATGTGACATAGTTGCTTGTTCTTTCTACAATCTGGTATGGCAATGACATAATTGACATTACTGAGTTTCTTCTCCACGAAATAAGGACCACTAAACTTGGCTTGAAGAGGTTGCCCATGCACTTGTAGCAGAATCAAAACCTGATCTCCTGGCTGAAAGTGGCGTAACCTGGACTTCTTATCATACCAAGTCTTCATCTTCTCCTGAGCAGCTCCTAAATTCTCTCTCGCCAGCTGTAAAGCAGTGGACAGCCGTTCTTTGAACTTCATCACATACTCCAGCAGGTTGACGTCATCTTCCTCCGACAGCCAGCATTCCTTGAGTAACTTAAGGGGTCCTCTTACTTCATGGCCAAACAGTAGTTCAAAAGGTGAGAAGCCCAGTGATTCATTTGGAGATTCTCTTGCGGCAAACACAACGAATGGAAGACCTTTATCCCAGTATTTCTGATGTTCCAAACAGTATTTCTTGAGCATCGATTTGAGTGTTTGATGATATCTCTCCAACGCTCCTTGGGTCTAGGGATGGTAAGCTGAAGACGTGATCTGGGTGATGCCCAACTCTTTCAGAGACTGCTTGAAAACGTTTGACATGAAATTACTTCCCCGGTCAGACTGTACCTCCTTGGGCAGACCAAACTTTGTGAAGAACCCTAGCATTTCCTTAACCACGTTCTTTGCTGAGATATTTCTAAGTGGAATGGCTTCAGGATAACGAGTAGCCATATCAATCAGGGTCAACACATAAGAAAATCCTGAAGAAGTCTTAGGAAGAGGGCCCACAATATCCACCAACACACGGGTGAATGGCCCCTTAAAAAGGAGGAATGGGAACTAGAGGTGCAACCTTTTCGGTCTGATTACACTTCCCCACAACTTGACAGGTGTGACAAGACTTACAATACCAGGAAACATCCCTGAAGATACCTGGCCAGTAGAAGTGTTTCAAAATGCGTGCCGCAGTCTTCCTCACTCCAAGGTGTCCTGCCAAACTGGAATCATGAGCCACTCTAATGATATCCTGCCTACAAACACGAGGGATGACAACTTGATGTACAACCTCCCATTCATAGTCGGCTGATGCTGTTGGGGGGCTCCACTTCCTCATAAGTACTCCTGACTTTGTATAATAACAAGTAGAAGCACCGGCTGACTCTTCCTCACTGCAAGCAGAGTTAGCTAGACCTTTCAACTCAGGGTCAGCAACCTGCAACTCAACCAACTCTTGACGAGACAAATTATCAACACTACGGAGCAGTGCCTCATCTGGTGAGTGGTCCAAATTAGCAAGAAAAGTGTCAGCTAGGATAACATCATCATCATCATTATCCTCTAAATCACCAGTAACTTTAGACTTAGCCCTAGTGACAGCACATGCAGGGAACACATCAGGGACATCACAATCCTGGGTCGCAGCCACTGGCTCACTAGAGAACTGAGGAGCTGGACACACTTGACTTTCACCAATATCATTTCCAAGTAAGAAAGTTACACCTGACATTGGGAGTGTCTCAACCAACCCAACCATAACGGAACCATTAACAAAACCAGACTCTAAATTCACTCTGCACAGAGGGACAGAGAAGTAATTATTCCCTACACCTTGTAAGATTACAGTTTCATCAGAGGAATTAACATTAGAGCCTAGAACACTGGTCAGCATAAGGGATTGGCAAGCACCTGTATCACGATATATTTTAACTGATTTCCTGTCATTACTGTCCAGAGGACTGACAAAACCATCAGACAGGAAATTAGCACATGAACCCGTGAGAGTGTCACCCACGTTACTGCTCAAAAGAGGAGCTCCATCATGAGAATTTAAGTTGCCCCTCAAAGCAGGTTCAGTTAACTAAGTTAAAGAATTCTGGGAACTCTCAAGAGTGGACACTAGACCAATTGACTGAATATTTAAAGACTCCTTTTTGTTCACATCACGCTGTCTCCTGAAACATTTCTCCGTAGTATGACCAAGCTTACTACAATAAGTACATTTACTTTTCTGAAATCTAGAGGTGAAGCTGGTATTTACGTCCTGAGAAACATCATCTTTATTCTCTTTCCTGTTACCTGTACTCTGAGTAGAGGCAACGTACTTACTCTCAGCTTTCCTTTTTTCTCTAGAATATCTCTTGTGAGTGGGAACATATTCATCAGCTAAAACTGCAGCATCAGACAAATTATCTATTCTTTTCTCATCAAGATATAGGCTTACATCTTTACTAATGCACCTTTTGAAGTCCTCCAGCAAAATCATCTGCTTAAATTTACCAAAATCAGAATCCACATTCTTAGAATTTAACCACTGCTCTAACAGATCTTCTTTGATTTTTGCATACTCAACATGGGATTGCTTATCTTGCTTGTAAGTTGTCCTAAATTTTACTCTATAGGCTTCAGGAACAAGCTCATAGGCCTTAAGAATCAACCTCTTAACTACATCATAATTATCAGATTGATCCTGAGGCAAAGATGCACAAGTTACTTGAGCTTTACCGGTGAGAACAGTTTGAAGGAGTACTGGCCAATACTCCTTGGGCCAATTAAAACCTGTAGCTACCCTCTCAAACAACTGAAAATACTTTGTTAAATCAGATTCATTAAAAGGAGGGACAAGTTTAACATTTTTAGCCACATCAAAATCATCAGAGCTAGATGATCCAGTTCCACCTTGTTTCATGCGATACTCATGGTCTGCCTGAATCCTAGCAATTTCAACTTGTGCCTCAGCCTCCTTAACACGAGCCTGAAACTCAGCCTCCTTAGCATTTGCTTGAAATTCAACCTCCTTAACACAAGCCTCCTTAGCCTGAGACTCAGCCTCCTTAGCACGTGCTTGAAATTCAGCTTCCTTCACATGAGCCTCCTGCAGGGCTAGCTGTAACTTAGCTAATTCAATCTGCGTTTGCTCATTTGGAGGAGTTACATTAAACAAGCTTTCATTAATCATGTCAACAATTTGATCTTTAGAATGATCAGAGCGAACAGCAATTCCCAATTGTTGAGCAAGAAGCTTAAGTTCATTCTTTGTTCTGTTTTCTACATCACACACTGTTTGCACATTTGACAAAAAATCTTTGGCTTCATCAAGCGTAGTAATAGTAGACATCATGAATAAGTAACAGTCACAAAACATCAAGCAATATCCTTATGATAATATCCTGAATATCCTGATAAGAGGTCGCCAAATTTATGTTACGGAACAGAGAAAGATAATGTACACTTTAAGTGCGAAACCTAAAAATCACTACTGTCCCGTAAAGTTCCCGTTCAAAATAAAAGAGTTAGGTAAAATTACAAGTTAAAGTTTAATGCTCAAACTAACAACAAAACATTCAGGACTCATATGGATAATGTAATGGCAAAAAACAGGTTAAATATATGGTTAACTGCAATAGCCTCGATTAACACGAAATTAGCAAGAGTAAATTTACCTAAGTCAGCCCTGATAATATGAAAATACACTGGATAATGCTCAGTTAATGCAAGATAAATTATTACAGATACAAAATATTATTAATGATGACTGACATAAAGAACCTTACATGAATTACAAAAACTCACTAGGCCTACAAATCAACACCTTACGCTACACAGTACAAGAAAAAATGCAATAACAGTTATACTCAAATTACACAGCTGCTAGATGGTTGAAAACTTCCTAAGCACTCAATAATAACTGTACAGGGGAGGACAGATATGTGAACAAAATGAGGAGCAGATCTAAGTGGCCATGATGCAGAGACTGAGCTCATTATATAGGGGCCGGCAGAGCTTGATACAACTTGTAAGAAGGACGCGCAAATGAAGCCATGGGGACAAAGAGTTGACAATCCCGCTCTGAACAACAGAAAGAACGACTTACTCTACTATAACGGTAGAAGGGGGGGACTGAGGCAGAACACGCTCGTGATCAAACATGCAGCATACTGTGCATTAAAATTATACAAAGGATGATGAAATCATAGGCTATGTAACAATATATATATATATATATATATATATATATATATATATATATATATATATATATATATATATATATATATATATATATATATATATATACAGTAATCCCTCCAATATTTCGATGTAATAGAGCCATAGGCATGTCCGGATAGTCGTCCTGTCCAGATATTGGGCCCCAGCCTCCTGGACTTGTACTTATGGACCCTAACTCAGAAAAACACCTATATAACTCCCTCTGGACATGCATTGCACCTATTTAAGACCCAAATCACACTAATAAGGGACATAAAAGACTGAAATAAATGCAAAAGAACCATAAAATGAGGTTTTAGAGGTGAGTTTATACAATATTAAACCTTCTGGTTACTTACAAGTCCCTGGCTCCTGGACTGGTAGGTATGGACCCTAACCTAGCCTAACTCAGAAAAACACCTCCCTACTGCACATGCATAGCACCTAAGACACTATTCACACCAATAAAGGACATAAAAGAGAGAAATGAGGTATCAGAGGTAAGTATGGAAAATACAATACAATATGAAACATTTTGGGTACTTACAGCAAGTCCCTGGCCATCTCGATGAATAACCCGCCTCCTCTCAGACTCTGATAGTAAAAAGGAGTTCCTGAAGCACTTGCAGTACACTGTTCATGAAGTCTTGCACTGAACTTAGTCATTTGCACTCAGAATTCCATTCTCTTAACACTGCGCACTCTTGTCTTACTTGAGCTCCATTGTACCTTAATGAAATAAGTGTTGCACTCTCACTTTAAGTCTTTCCACTCATAAAACCATTTTCTAAACATAACACAATCTAGTTAATTTACGTTACATTGAAAGTCAATTAAATCTTTGTCTTTGCACTCAGAACTCAAATTCCTCAACACTATGCAGTTTTTTTTTTTTTTTTTTCACTGCACAACACTATAAATTCCCATGTGGTCTAGTGGAGGAGTTCTAGGCGTCTAATCACTGTCAGAGTCTGACAGTAGCTCATGCAGGTGACCTAGGGGTGCGTAGTCGTGGTGATGGCGTACCCACTAAAGACAACTCTGAAGAGAGGCGCAAACTCACGTTGAGTGGTGACTCCACCATGCCAGATGTGCTGGGCTGTGGCTCAGAGCATGAAGGCCTGTCTTGGGGAGGCAATGGAATGGAGGTAGGGCTGGGCACAGCGGGGGTCGCGGGCCTGAAAAAGCTGTCAATGGTTGATTAACGCAAGGAAAGACGATTCAGACGATTAATGATGCGCTGCCTGAAAGTGCGCACTTCTTCCACAAGTCCCAAGGCCCCCATCTCCCTGTCACAGTCCGGGTGCTCCAGGTAATCCAGAACGAACTCTAGGTGTTCCCGGAGTGCGCTCAGCTTGGGGATGGCTGGAGTAGTGTCACGCTGAGAGGAGTCCGCATCATCATCGCCGTCCTCATCAGAATCTTCAAGCTAGGCACTGACACCTGCAACTGAAGATGCAATCTCGATATCAGACAATGTCTGATACCCAGGATCACCCTCGTCGTCATCCAACCACTCACGTACTTCGTCCACATCAACATCGTCCCCATGCGCACGTAGACTTGCATGGAAGTCATCCACATCAAAACCTAGGAAATCGTGCTCCACATCCGTTCCGAGAAGCAGACGAGACCAACCATTTTCTGGAGTCTTGACAGGGATTTCCTTTCATGCACTGGCCCAGTTGTAGATGGCAGACTTGATGTTGTAGTGGCGAAGGTTTTCTAAAGTTTGCTGGCCTCGCGTGTCCCATCCCTCCCTGCGCTCGTCGTTTTCCTCGAGAACAACCATCACCTCATCCAGGAACTTCCATCGGTACAGCCTCTTCGTTGCCACAATCACTCCTTGGTCCATTGGTTGGATGAGAGCAATAGTATTAGGTGGCAGAAACATGCACCTAATGCACCCATTCTCAGCCACCAACTCCTTGTCGCACGGGTGGGCAGATGCATTGTCGAGGAGAAGGAGGGCCTTTACCTGGTCACGTGGGATTCCCCGTTTCTCCGTCTGGTAATGGATGACCTCCTTGACGAAATGGCGGTGGAACAAGTGTTTGAAGATCTGGGCTGTGAACCATGCCTTCAAGGAATGGTACCAGATGACAGGAAGGACATCCATCACCCCACGAGGACACCGAGGCTGCTTTTATAATGGGCTTGAGCCGGTGCATGCCATTAGCATTGGCACAACACAAAGCAGATATCCATTGCTTGCAGAGCTTGCGGCCAGGTACACGCTTCTCCGTCTCTTCGGCTAGAGTGTTTGTAGGCAAAGAGCGGCAGAATAAGGCAGTTTTGTCAGCATTGTAGACTTGACCGAAAGTGAGGCCCTCCCTGTCGATCAAGCACTTCACCTTGTGCCGAAACTCGTCTACTCCATCCTCGTTGCCATCCAAAGCTTCGCCATGAGACTTACGGTTGGTAAGGCCATGTCGTAACTTGAATGCGCAGAGCCAATCTTCAGATGCCTTGAAGTCTAGGGCGTTGTGAAGCCTTGCGAACTTCTCAGCAGCAGCCTTCAGCTCCGTGCCACGCACCATCACACCAGCAGCACTTTACTGTTGATACCAAATCAATGTGGAGCGGTCGACTTCTGCATACTTGGGAGTATACATCACCTTCCTCTCCATGTTGCATTTGCTTTTCGACGAGAAGTCAGCCGTGTACTGCATGAGTTTGTCGCAGGATCTCTTGATATCAAACAAAGTAGATCGGGCCAGGTTGAATTCACGAAGGATGCATGACGAAGACCATCCCGCATCCACCTTGTCCAATATCTCCCTCTTCTTCTACAAAGTCAAAACCACTCTCTTCCTCTTCTCAGGCGGCAGGGCCATCATCACACACACGAAGGAGAGGCACGAGAGCAGCAGGAGAGCCTGCAGCAAGTAAGGCACCACCACAAAAGCGAGCATGTGGGCAGCCATGACGACGAGTGTGCATGCACAACAAGAGACGGGCAGCAATTGGGGAGGATGCAGGGGCACTCTAGAGGACATCGGCGGAACAACGCACCAAAACAGAGCTGGCCCGCGCCGTACGCGCCAACTTCAAATTACGGGCGGGAAAAAGTAATATTTTTTTCGATTTTTTTGCGGTTTTTGGCCCATTTTGGGAATATTGGATCCCGGGACGAAAACGTTCGGTTATTGGGGATGTCCGGAAATTGGGCGTCCAGATATTAAGATATTATGGGGATCACTGTATATATATATATATATATATATATATATATATATATATATATATATATATATATATATATATATATATATATATATATATATATATATATATACATATATTTATATACTGTACATATATATATAAGTGCTTTTGGGCCCTTCGGGCCATCTTGCACTTGCTCCTTTGGAGACTGCACGCTCGCTTTCTCGTGGTTCGAGTAGACTCGATTTCTAAAAGTACTGGTACCAAATGAACTGTTTTCTGAACCAATCTTTGCTCTTAACTCTAATAAAATATCATCAATCAAGATGGAATCAAGTTTTTCGATATCAGCGAATTTTCTGTGATTTTCTTGCCATTTATGGTGCACCAGGATGCCTCTGTACCGAAGAAAGGCGCCCTCACCTCGCTTCGGGAATGGAACCCAAGTTGTCCACACGCAAGTCTGAGATATTAACCACTCGGCCACTGCAACCAACCGGGCGCCGGGAGTGGCGTTTTTTGGTCAAAATTTGATCACTCATTAAATATAGTAAAAGTTTCTCAATCGTGATGGGACCAAGTTTTATATATATATATATATTATATATATATATATATATATGTGGTAGTTGGGGGGGGGGCACTCATCATCCACTCACTCAATGTAGAGGTGCCATATGATCTCTACACTGAGTGACAAACCAAATGGTTTCCTGTACCCAGGAAACCATTTACTACGCTTGCCAACCAAATGGGCAGACTCGCGTGGCGATGTGGAATGTGAGAGGTGTGAATGAGGAGAGCAAGAGGGTGGAAGTGGTGAATGTGTTCAAGAGTGCGAGATATGCTGTGATGGCATTGTGTGAAACGAAGATGACAGGGTGTGAAGTGGAGGAGTGGGAGGGTGTGAAATGTTTAACATCGGGAATGAATGGGCGAGGAAGATGCAAGGAAGGAGTTGCTTTGTTGATGAATGAGGTATGGCAGAGGGGAATGAGAGACTACAAATGTGTTAGCTCGAGATGTATGTATGTCAAGTTCAAGTTTGAGAAGGTGAAAGTGGCAGTGATTGTAGCATATGCACCATGTGAGGGCAGGAGTGAGAGAGAGAAAGACAGGATTTGGGATGAGCTGGGTGAAGTAGTGGGAGAAATGCCCAGGAGTTATAAAGTGATTGTGATGGGGGATATGAATGGAAGTGTAGCCACTGGTCCTGAGGAAGACATAATGGGTTGCTATGGAGTACCAGGAGAAAATGATAATAGGAGAAGACTAAAGGATATGTGTCAGGAGAGGAGGTTGTGTATTTGTAACTCGTATTTCAAACTCAGAGATGCACATAAATATACATAGTATAGAGGGAAAGGGGATCGTGTTGAAAGAAGCCTGATTGATTACTTGCTCGTAGAGAGGTCGATGATGGGAATGGTTGCTGATACGAGGGCTGTGAGAGGACGATGTGAAGGGCTGTCAGATCATATGATTGTGGTATGCAAGATCAAGCTGAAAGGAGTGAGGTGGATTAGGAGAGAGAGAAGCAGTCAGGGAGAAAGACTGAAAGTTGAGAAGCTGAGGATCAAAGAAAGGGCAGATGAATACAGGACCAAAGTAGATGACGAGTTAGAATTACTGAATTGGAATTAAATGGATCTGGACAGACTGTGGAATGCATATAGGGATTGCTTAGTTAGGAATGCTAAAGCAGTGTGGTGCGCCAAGAGTAACAATAAAGAAGAAAGGTACGGGATGGTGGGATGAGGAGGTAAAGAGAGCGGTGGAGGAAAAGAGGAAGAAGTGGTAAAGTGGTTACAGGATAGGGGTTCAGTTGAAATAAGAACTGAATATGTTGAGAGCAAGAAGCACGTAAAGAGACTAGTGAAGAGGAAAAATAAGGAGGTAAATGAGGATCTAGGAAGAAAAATGAATGCGAACTACTCTGAAAATACAAAATTATTCTGGAAAGAGGTGCGGAAATGTAGAAGTGAAAGCGGTAAGAAATGGGATTGTGTGAAGGATGCAGGTGGTAGATTATTAACCCATGGAGATGAAGTAAGGACCAGATGGAAAGAATATTTTGAAAACCTGATGAATGGGGATAGAGAGAGCAGAGCAGCTGTAAACATGATTGATTTTGGGGGTGTGCAGAGAAGGAATGCAGTGCCAGGAGACGTGACACTCGCACAGGTGAAGAGTGCTGTGAAGTGGCTGAAAAATGGGAAAGCAGCTGGGGTTGATGAAGTGTATGCAGAGATGCTTAAATGTAGTGGAGAGAATGGAATGAAGTGCTTGTTGGGGATATGTAAGAAGGCATGGATGAGTGAAACTGTGCCTGCAGAGTGGAAAAAGGCTGTGATTGTACCCCTGTACAAAAATAACGGTGAACGAAGTGAGTGTAAGAATTATCGTGACATAAGCTTACTGAGTGTGGTAGGGAAGGTATATGGAAGAATTATTATAGAGAAAGTAAGAGAGATTAGAAGTCCTAGTGAGTGATGAACAGGGTGGCTTTAGGAGTGGCAGAGGATGTGTGGACCAAATATTTGCAGAGACAGATAGGAGAGGAGGCTTGTGAGAAGGACCATAAGGTGTTTATGGCATTCATGGATCTGGAAAAAGCATATGACAAAGTGGACAGAGAAGGATTGTGGAAAGTTTTGCGCACGTACGGTGTAGAGGGTAAGGTGTTAGGTACCATCAAGGGTTTTTATGATGGTAGTGAAGCATGTGTCAGGGATAATGGGCATCTAAGTGAATGGTTCACAATCAGTGTGGGCGTGCGACAAGGTTGTGTGATGTCCCCATGGTTGTTCAATGTATATATGGATGGGGTGATGAGAGAAGTGAAATCACGAGTAATGGAGAGAGGGATGGTGATGAATGGATTATCTCAAATTTGTTGTATGCTGATGATGCAGTACTGCTTGCAAGTACCGGACAAGAACTTGGTAGGCTAGTGCAGAGTTTTGCTGATGTCTGTAAGCGTCGTTCCCTGAGAGTAAATGTAGAAAAGAGTAAAGTGATGGTTATTGAGAGAGGAGGTGACACCCAGTGCAATGTAACAGTGAATGGAGAGAGACTGGAATTGGTGAGAGAGTTCAAATACCTGCGTACAGTGATAGAGAAGAGAGAAAAATGTGCAAAAGAAGTTGAAAGGAAAGTGACACAAGGAAGAAAAGTGGCTGGTGCAATGAAGGCCTTGAGTGTTGCAGCTGCACAAGGCTTACATGAAGGAGTGTTAGTGCCAACTTTAACATATGGATGTGAGACTATGATGTGGCATGAAAATGAAAAGTCAAAAGTAAGGGCAGTGGAGATGGGACTGCTAAGGAATGTATGTGGAGTACAGAGAGTGGATAGGATACGAAATAATGTGATTCGTGAAAGATGCAGAGTGAGGAAGTCGGTGGACACCAGAATTGAAGAGAGTGTACTGAGATGGTATGGTCATGTGGAGAGAATGGATAATAACAGAGTGGTGAAGAAGGTATATCTGAGCGAATTTGAAGGAGGGAGGAGGCGATGTAGGCCAAGGAGAAGGTGATATGGTGGATGAATGTGTGAGGAAGAGAGGTTTGGAAGTCGGTGAGGTTAGGGAACTGACAGAAGATCAAGCTGGCTGGATGAATTTTGTGAGGAGATATGCATGATCAGGGATTTTTGGCATCCCTTTTTAACGTGGCAGCGTCTGGATTGACTCTGTCGGATACGATATGTGTATCTACAGAACGTGGTGAATGTTTTTGGCATATCCGATAGAGCCAGGATTCCGGGGGCTTGAATGATGAGTGAATGGATGTGTGGCCCATTGGATTGGGCAATTTTGGGCTGTCTGGACATTGCTACTCCTCACCCTGCCCTTGGGTGGGAAAGGAGGTCCAGATGATGATGATGATATATATATATATATATATATATATATATATATATATATATATATATATATATATATTATATATATATATATATAGTATACATATATTGTAGCGGCAGCTGAACTCCCATTCCTAGTAGAGAGAATGGAAGAGACAGAAAGAAAGAATAAAGCAAAGAAAGGTAGAGTGGAAGCCCTAGGATTAACCTTGGCTACTTGTCTTCATGGGATTAAGATGGATTAAGGGACCCCAGATTAATCCACTTAAGCCAAGCCTGACAGCTCTCCTACCTTTGTTGCGAACACCTGTGGTCCCATGGGACCTGACCTAGCTTTTTGTTCCCTTTCGATCGGAAATGCCACGTAATGCTGTGGCCCAGCTCCTTTGGTATGAAAAGTTTCTCAGTAATTCCCTGGACTTCACAAATAACTGATGATGGCACCACCAGAAAACTCCACCTACTCACGTTGCAAGGGACTGAATAAAAGACACAGAGAGCCGGCTTTTCACACACACTATCTTTCCCCCACATTTGGTTCACATACACACAGAGTCATGTCTTGGCAACACTCTTTTACACACTCTTTTACTACACTGTTGTTTGCACTTAGCACATCCTTACAGTCCACACTACAAATAGCCTTCACATGACTTCCGCCCTTACCTGTAATCACTGCCTAACCTCAGTTAAAAAGCACCATTCTGCTCTCTTCCCTGATATGATACTGTGAATATGCTGCCCTACAAGTGTCTGAAGTTCTAGCTTAGGTCTGTGTTTCTAGTTATTAATGTGTATGGCATCCTGTATATGTCAGATTTGTTCATTTAATCTTCCTCTCCTTTTATTCACTCACTGATTGTATTGTATAACATCGTTTCTCATTCCCCTTTTGATTATTTGCAATTTAAACCTGTTTTCCTCCTATTTGCCCTTGTGTATATGGTAGATTTAACCCGCTGCATGCCAGCTATTTTTTGCCCTATGGGTCGCCTCCGTGCCGACCATTTTTCAACCATTTTTTTTGGTTAAAATGATAGATTTTGATGTGGAAACAACGAATTTCACTAATAAAATGCTCACTGAAGCGCGGAAGTGGTTTTATTGAGTCCTACATACTCGTATACAGGTATACCTGCTCTCTCACACTCACCACATAGGTGAGAGAAAGCCATTTTCTGTGTAAGGTATACTCAGGTATTTATACTGGGAAGGTATAGCAATGTTCAGTACACTTTTCTGATTACTTATTACTTCAACATCTGTCACAATTTGTGTGTCTTTCTCACTGTGAATGCATTATCTTAAAGTTACTTGAAGATAGGTACAACCTGACTTCATTATGTTCAGTCCTGGCTCTTACAAGAAGGTATTTACAACTTGACTTCACTATATAGTCCTTACACTTACATGAAATATATACAACTTACACTTACGTGAAAATATTTACAAAATGCCTTCATTACGTACAGCAATGGGTGAGGCACACAGACAGAGTGAGGCAGAGCGAGCGTGAGGGGGGGAAGTGAGTGAGAATATGGCCTTGACAGCCTGAGGGATGGTAAAGGAACAGTTAGCATACATGCCTGCCAATTTTTACCCACGAATCTTGAAAAATGCAGTCATAGTGATTTTTTTTTTAAATTTTTAACCATTTTAAAACGGTACTGATACTGGCTGCGGAATTATGTCAGACCGTTTTAAAACGGCACTGGCATGCAACGGCTTAAGAATATATTTTTGTACAAAAAACAACTATTGTGCCTTTTTGCTTCCTGCCATATTGTATGATTGATTGTTTTGAGTCCACCCTACCTTGAGTAACCAACAAAATTGGCATACTTGCCAGGATCCATTTCAAATCCATGCTGACACTGGCATTCCTTCCCAGGATTCATTTAATAATCAGTGGACTCACTAGATTCGCTCTGCACTCTATCCCAAGAGAGAGTTATCAAAAATACACGGCACACACATGTCTGGCCATCTACGGTAAAAATCTCAGTTATTCCTCCATAATCTGTAGCAATGGCTCTATCCAGCGACACTGATGCTAAGGCATTCCTAGACTCTAATCCTTCCCCCTCAGCAGTTTCGAGGTTTAACAAGCATGAGCTCAAGCTTCTTGCCCAGCATCTAAATATGCCTCATTACCCTCATACAAATACGACAGAACTCTTGAATCTTGTGCTGCAAACAATGTTTGGAGATAATGAACCCTCCAGGGATCCGTCCCCCAGTCGTTCAGCCATGAACACTCTCGAAGAATTCACTGCCCCCCAACAACCCAATAATAGTCATAATACTAGTCCTGATTCCCACAACAGTGTTTCCTTGGAGTTTGCCTGAAAGCGGTTACACGAGTCAGGATTAAAAACTACTTACGCAACAGGAGATGGAATATGAGCTAAGGTTAACAACAGTTGAAAGCTCGTCCAGCCTGCCTACTAGAGTAATCTTTGATGTGCACCGCAGCATTAAGATATTTTCCAAGTTAACGAACACAGTCAGTAATTATTTTATAATGTTTGAGAGGACAGTGGGAAGTCTTAGATGGCCAAAAGAATTTTGGGCAATATTGCTGCAGAGTGTAATGACTGGTAAAGCTCAGTAGGCATTTGCTGTGAAGTCAGTGGAACAGTACTCGAATTACAAGGAGGTAAAGAACTGTGTCTTAAGAATCTAAGAATTAGTCCAAGATGCCTACTGCGTCAAGTTCAGGACCATTCCTCAGACTAAAGACCAGACTCATATGGAGCATGCTTGTACTCTCAGTGATTTGCTTGATAGGTGGCTGCAAGCTAGGAACATAGTTTCTTAACCCTCAGGGAGTTGATAATTGTAGAACAATTATGTAACAGCACTGATAGATATGTCACTACCCATTTGATAGAGCAGGATATTAGCCCTCTTTCTGAAATGGCAGTCGTTGTGGATAATTTCTCTTTGCTCCACAAGTATAGCAACATGGCACTGAATTTTGTAAGAGATGAGAGAATAGATAGACCTGCATTTGTAAACTTTTCTCATTGCAAGTCAAAGGCAACAGAAAATGGCACAGGTGTTAAGTCTCCTAATGCCACATTTAGTGGGCCAGATAAGACCTGGGGAAATAACTTTGCAAGTGGGTCAGGGAGAAGTGTCCAAATGTGCAATTATTGCAATAAGAAGGGTTACTTAAAAGCATCATTTTGGGAGAAGCACAGGACGGACCCAAAGCTGGTGGGATGTGTAAACTTGAAGGCTCATGTTCACACAGTAAGGGTAGAACCTCCCATTGTAATGTGTAATGTAAATGAAGTAGCTAAGGAGACTAGCAAAGAGCCTGTAGGTGCTGAGGCTCCAGCTAAATCTTTGTGTCATGCTGCTGTGAGTGACATGGTGTAAGTGTCATTTAATTATGGGGATAATGATAGTAGTAGTAGTTGCTCGGAGTGTCCCCCTTCCAAAAATGTAGTAAGCAAAGTGACTTCTCTCTTGGATATGCCCCCTTCTTGTCGAAAGGTGTAGTCTCTGTGTTGGGCACCAAGGAAAAAGACGTAACTATTCTGAGAGACACAGGAGTTTCCCAATTCCTAATGTTAAAAGGAATTGTGCCAGAGTCAGACCCAGCCGAATTTGTGGTCCTTCATGGGATCGATACCAGTATCAATGCCCCTCTTGTTGAGGGAACAGTCCGCGTGGGAATAGTTGAATGAATTCCTGTGAAGGGGGCCACTTTCCTTATGGGTAACGATTTAGCTAGAGGACAGGTAAGTGTTATTCTCTGCATGTCCACGTACACTTTAAGTGATGATATGGCACCAGAGTTAATGCCTGGTTGTGATACTGTGTTCTCATGCGCTGTAACTAGGTCTGTGATGGCTAGTCTGACCATGTGAACCCTGATGACTAGAGTCGAACTGTCACTGGGGCTGACAGTAATGTAGAAATAGGCACTGAGAGTCAATAGTGGAGAGAATGTTGGTTTAGCAGATACCTTTCTTGCAGGACTCCTTGGCTCTGAAGAACAGACTCGAGCTTGTGATTAGCTGAGCTGCAGTGAGCTGACCCTGAGTTAGCACCAATCATTGAAGTTGCAGAAGAGGGAGAATGCGACAAGGAATTGTCATCAAGTTACTCTGTCACCAACAATGGGATCTTGATGAGAAGATGATGTTCTCAAGTGGCGCATGATCAGGAATGGAAGAATGTACGTCAGGTGATGGTACTGAAAGCATATAGGAAGCAAATCCACTCAATTAGCCCATGATTCCACATTAGCAGGACATCTAGGAGGAAGGAAAATACTCTCTCGAGTGTGGCGACATTCCTCTTGGCCTGGGACACGACGTGATGTCTCCCATTATTGGTGCACCTGCCATACCTGCCAACTACTAGGAAAAAGCAACAAGTTGATCCCTGCAACACCTTTAGTGCCTTTGCCAGTGTTCAAGGCATCCTTTACTAGAGTCCTCACTGACGTTGTTGGCCCTTTACCAAAAACCCCGTCAAGTCACCAGTACATCCTAACAGTGATTGACATGTCCACTCGATATGTTGAGGCCATCCCTCTTAGACACCCTACAGCTAAGGCAGCGATACAAGAGATGCTAACTTCTTTCACTTGCTTTGGTCTCCCAAAGGAAGTACAGACCAACCAAGGTAGCAACTTCACACCCAAGCTATTCAAACGGTCTCTAGAAGAAATAGGTGTCTTCCAAATCATTTCAAACGCATATCACCCCCAAAGTCAAGAAGCCATAGAGAGATATTACCAAACTCATGAAGCAATGATGAGAATGCTGTCAGTGCAGGAAAAAGACTGGGATCAATGTCTACCCTTCTTGTTGTCCACAACGAGAGAGAGACGCCGAGTGAGTCTCTTGGCTACCCCTTTGAATTAATTTTTGGTCCTGAGATGAGGGGGTCCCCTTAAGTTAGGTAAAGAACAGTGGATCCAGGATGACTCTCAAGTTAATCTCTTAGAGTAGGTTTCCAAGTCCAAGGAGAGACTATTAAGATGCAAGGAGCTAGTGCAAGAGTATCTGGAGTCCTCTCATACCCTGATGAACAAGTGGTATGACCGTTCTAACAAAGCTGTATGTAGACAGTTCCAACCAGGAGATAAAGTATTCTTCTTATTGCCAGTACCAGGTCATTCATTGCAAGCGAGTTTCTCAGGCCTCTATCAAATAGGAAGCAGAATAGGAGAGGTTAACTATATCATTCTGACCCCAGACTGGAGAAAGCCCCACAGGTTGTGCCATATCTGCATGCTAAAGGAGTACCATGGCAGAGACGAGCATGCACCACGTACTGTGTGTGTGGTATCAGTGAGTGAGGCAGACGACATGACAAATGACACAACAGACAGTTAGGGCGAGACTGATTGGGTAAGCCAAGGACAGGTGGGGTGAGCCAGAGCAGGTACAACCAACAGCCTGGGGGCTACTAACACCCCCCAGCCGAACACACACACACACACACACACACACACATGACTTACACCATAGCGCATGGGAACCAAGGAAGGCCACAACAGAGCAAACAGTGTGGAATAGGACAGCACAGGACCCCAGGAGGTGTAGGATAGACCACAACCACAGCAGGGGTACAAGGCAGGAACCGAAGCAACAGTGCAAATGAGAGGCCACGAAGAGTAGAGTTAGCTCTAGAGCTTCTCTTGGTTTTATTTGAACCCAGAGAGAGAGAGAGAGAGAGAGAGAGAGAGAGAGACTTAATGAAGCCTATATTTGTTTCTCGTTCGTCGCTTGTCCGCAGTAATCTGCTATCCATTCCTCTCCTGTACTTTCACCCATCTTCCTCTCTCCTTTTGCTCCTTAATCTTTTCCCCCCAACTCTTTTCCCCCTTGTCCCCAGTCCCTTTCTCCTCAAGTACCATATATTGCTATCCTAATCAGGGTTGGACCAAATTCAGTTTTAATTGTCGGTTATAATTACAAATACAAATTCTTACCTGAAATAGAAAAGCAGAATAATTGCATTTATGATTCCAGTCTTCAAACACATTACAATTATAGTTTGAAAATTAAATATTCATTTGTATTGATACATGTTAGGGCATTCATTGAAAAGAAAACCACCATGTTGTCTGGTTGTAATGCTTAAATACATATTGATAAATAAATAAAAAATAAATAAATAAATAAATATATATATATATATATATATATATATATATATATATATATATATATATATATATATATATATATATATTGAAAACTATTGTAAAAGGAGCAGACGTTAGATCATGCATGGGTGCCACTGAGCGGAATGAAAATATCCATGATGGTGGTTGAATAAAAAATTTAAATAGGACGTGATTAAATTTCAACTGCATGGTCTTCATTGAAATTATTATTATTATAATAGAGTAATTATAATTACAGTTGCAATTCTTATGTTCTTGTAATTAAATAAATTTCAGGTTAATTACAAATACAATTACTGCAATCCTTTAATTAGGCAGATTTATAAAGTTTAGCAGAGATCTTTTGAACCATAGAGAATAGGCCTAGCAATTACTCATCAGGTCACAACTAGAAGTCTTTCCCAACTTGTAAAAACTCTTCTTCTGACGGCCATAGTAAAATGAAAGACAGGTCACCACAGTAGTTGTTGCTGTAGAAGTTGTTTTTCTTGTAACTTGTGTGACCCCAGGTTCATCTGGGTGTGAACCCGATGGTCTGCAGGACAATACCTACTTCTGTAGTAGTTCCCCACCCTTCTTTAAGGAAAAAGAGATGGAGCTAAAGGAATTTCATGCTCCCCGACAACTCAAATGCCCAGGTAAATCTGTGACACCGATCTCTACCACTACCTGAAGGTGTCTCTCTCCAGCATCAGCCATCTTTGTGAAAGGTTTAATTTACCCAAGGCATCCCGACGACGTATGGATACATTGCCATATTTTGTCACGATAACACCCGACGACATATCCATATGTTTTGCAGTTGCGAGGTCCGTCATTTGCACATTGTTCAAGTTTCATGGGTGATTTTTGGTAGATATATGTGGGAGACCTTCCTCTACCAAACGCTTGGCAGGGATAATGCCTGGCCCTAACTGATCCCCCTCCCCCCTGCAGGCCATTTTCTTGGAAACTCACTTGTTAGCAGTGACCTGTCCAATGAAGACATGTCGCACCATGGTCTCTCCAATGAAGAAGTTCAAGGCGAAAGTGATTCCCGAGGTGGAGGACAAAAGAAGAAACAAGCCAGAGGAAGAAACAAGCAGAAGTGATGAGGCAGTAACGTCGTAAAGGAAGGTGCCATATGTTGATGTGTTTGGTGAGTGAACAACACTTATATTGCCTAAATTATTGTGTGAAAACAAATATACTCTTGTACTACATACAAAATCGTATCAAATAAATATTTACATATAATGAGTGGTTTGGAATAGTTCCCCCTACTAAGAAAACGCCTTCTCTGGAGCCTGGCCTAAGAGAACATGGTACTAAGGTGAGGGTACCGTTACCTGTATTGGTATTTCTAAACTCAACCAAGCACCTTCTCTCTGAATTTTCGATGTTTCTCATAAAAAAAAACGGAGGTTTTAGCCAAGAAATAACAAAAAAAAATTATCGAAAATCTGCCGGGACTGGAGGAGGGGGGGGGATCATTGGCGAAAAATTTGCCGGGATGCAGTGGGTTAAAAGGCATTATCATTACTAGCTGTGACAAAAAGTGAATTCACTATTTGGTCTTATGTCTCGATGGTGCATACTAAATTTTCCAGAGCATCATGAACAAACACCTGAGAAATCAAAATTATTGTCAAGTGCCTCTTTAATATCACTGAGTGAAAACTCCATCAATTCACATGTATTATCAGCTTTGCTGCTAATATTTGAAAGCAGTGCAGTCTGTTGGATATGTGGTCACTAGTAAGTCCGCTTGCTACATACCAGTACATCAGAGTATTTTATTGTTTGAAAATGTTATAAAACACTATTACACATTTTCAGTTTAATATATATATATACCATACGAACAAACATACATATGTATGGTATCTCTCTCTCTCTCTCTCTCTCTCTCTCTCTCTCTCTCTCTCTGTTTCTGCCCAGAATAGTGCAAAGTCTGTTCTTTGTTAAGCTAAAAATAATATCATTCGTACTAAATGCTCTGAACTCCCCAACTCAAATTCTTCCAGCTCTTTCTGGCACCTTGCCAAAAAAAAAAGAAAAAACTTTCTAAGAACTTTACCTCAGCATCGTTCCCTCCTTTTTTCACTCTGGTGGTTCCGTAGCTATTTCTTCTACTGATTAAGCAGAACTTTTTGCTAAGACTTTCTCCTCCAGTTCCACCTTAGACAATTCTGGTGCTGTTCCCCACTCTGACTTCCTCGTGGCTGACATTAACCCCTCCGTGGCCGCCGGCATCGAATGACGTTTAGCCGATAAATGGCCGGAGGCGTCGTTTGAGTGCAGCCTATAAAAAACTGTAAAATTTTTTGGGAAGTGAACGATCGTTTTGAACGTCTTCACACTGACCTACACTACACTCCCATACACCTCATCAAGCAGTTCAGAGCCTGCTGCTGTGATAGTGGATTTTCGATTTTTTCGCTCCTGGCCATACTTAAACAAGCACAACTACATCCATTATCTCGACCCATGCAGAACATATCATCTTTGTCCTCTCTTGCAAAAGACACAACCACCTGTTTATGAAGTAATACAGGCACATACAGGAAAGACATAAAAAGTGAAAAATTAGTAGTTGGATGGGTGACCGCCTGGGAACACCAGATGCTGTTGGCATCCCTACGTGTCAAGTGGGGTTGGTGGAGGATTAGTGCCCCTCCCTGTAAAACAATTAACTCTAAGCCCTTGACCACTCCGTTTGGGATACATGGCGTCTGGCAATGGATGGATGGATGGATCTTTACCTATTTGCTCAGGTTTGCTGTAATGGTTTGGATAATTTGATGCAGTGCAACTTGTAGAAGACTGTGAAAATATTCGGGAAGTGAACAAAAATCTGGGACATAAGACAGACCTTGACTTCACCCTCTCACACATCATCTGTCATTTCACCACCTGCTATTGTGAGGAGTGGATGTACGATTTTTTCTCTTGTGGCTGTGCCTAAAAACACAGTTACACCCATTATCTCGACCCAGACAGAAAATACAATCTTTTTCCTCCCTTGCAAAACACACACAACCTGTTCACGAGACAGCAATATATATTGCGAAAATAACAAGGTAAAATGATAAAGATTAACGTAAAATGACAGAATGATGAACAGGTGATTATGGAAAAAATACGTTTTCCCCCGTCTGTAAACGTATTCATTTCTGCTTTGTATCTGTATTCGTAATAATTAGACTTATTCTTAGTTCTGGAACTGCATTACGAATCTATTTTTAGCCATGCTCGTGGTGTAGGACCTCGAAGTTGCGACTCAACTTCTGTATTGCTAATCGGATCTGACCCTCCACTTTATTCTCCCATGGCAGACTCAAGCCTTGGAAGACGTGCAGTTTTCTTATTTAGGACCGAAAATTCAACTCTTTCGCTCCCTTTTCCATGCATGGCCACAACTATAACGTAAAAAAATAACTCGAGACTATCATAAACATATTTTATATAAAAAAAAGTGAAAAAGTATTCATAACAATTTTTCCAGCCATTCCTAACAGATTATGTACTGAAATCGTTCGATATCATCATATCTCATATATGCGCAACATTTCAGCACCATTCGCATTGTTTTGGGAGGTAAAAAAAACAATAAAAAAAACAGCACCTGCCCAGTTGAGTTGTGGCAGTCCCCTGGACGGCGATATTGGTTGCCAATATTTCTGCAACTTTCGTGCTCCATTGCAAGCCACAAAATGCGTCTAGGAAACCGGGATTTGCATTGTTTGGTGAATCTGAACTTTCTCTTCAGTATGGCATGAAAAAAAATTCAATTTTCGAAACTTCAAAAAATTGCCCCAGCGTCGGCCTGGCGTCACGGAAAATTCCAGGACTTCGGCCACGGGGGGGTTAAAATTTCTTCAGCTGATGGATTATCTCGCATCACTGGGGTAAGTACTAACAAAACTTATGGGTCTGATAGGGACCCCCGAGTCGTCCGCGAGAAGTATGCTTCTTTGCTTATACCCTGCCTTGGTAAACTCTCGCCTACGTAAGCTATGTCAAATTGTACTTTTTCTTCTTGCTGGAAGTTTGCTCTCATTTAGCCTGTCCCAAAGAAGGGTGACCATTCCAAGCCCTCTATCACCCAATAACTTTATCATACTGTATTTCAAATGATTTGGAGTATATTCCTAACAAAACATTTTAAAACACCTTTCTTATCACAACCTTCTTTCCGATCGTCAGTATGGGTTCCGTCAGGGACACTCCACTGGCGATCTTCTTACCTACCCTTCAGACTCATCGTCATCTTCCTTTCGGGACTTTGCCGAAAGCTTTGCCATTGCGGTTTTCAGCTCAAATGCTTTCGAACAAGTCTAGCATAAATCTTTAATTTCCATACTGCCCTCTTAAGATTTCTATCCATTTATCTGTGCCTTCATCTCAAGCTTCCTTTCTTGTCGTTCTATAGCTGCTGTTGTAGACGGCCACCATTTTTCTCCTTCAGCTATCAATAATGGTACTGTACAGCGTTCTGTCCCATCACCAACTCTCTTCCTTTAATTCATCAGTGACCTTCTAGGCTGTACAGCTAACTTTATCCACTCATATGCTGATGACTCCACCCATCACCTTTCCATTAGCTTCCTGCACCGTCCATCTCAGCGGTAACTCCAACAAAAAAGTGCTGATTCAATAAAATACCAGATATCTGACGTGGCTCACATCTCTCATTAGGGTAATAGTAACCTTGTTGTTTTAAATGCATCAGAAGCTCATTACTTACATCTTTCAAAACAACACAATTTTCCGCTGAAGAATCCACTATCTTTAAACAATATCCAGCTCAGTCGTGTATCTTCTTTTAACTTAATTGGGATTTCATTCTCTCAGGATTTATCCTTCAAATATCATATTACCTCTCTTGTAAAATCTGCTTCCAAGTGATTACACCGCCTCCGTGCCTTCTTTATCCCTGCACAGTTGTTGACTGTATACATGGGTTTTATTTCTTTCTGTGTAGATTACAACTCTCATGTATGGCTAGGCTCTCCACATACAGCTTTTCTCAACAAAGTGGAGTTAAAGGTTATCTTTCTCGTTAACTATCCTCCTCTTACTATATCCGTTCAACCTCTTTCTCTTCCGCACATTGTTGCATCTTTATCTCTTTTCTATAGATATTATGATGGTCACTGCTCATTTGGACAGTCTGTTTGCATCCCTCCGCGACTACGGTTGGCACGTAACACCCTTTCTATCAATGAACTCTTATCTCTTTTCTGTCCAACTCTCTAATGCAAGAGTTAACCATTACTCCTAGCTCTTCATGTATGCAACAGATCAGCTCTGGAACTCTCCTTTTGTCTGCATTTCCTACTTTCTATGATCTCCAGTCTTCAAATGCAGTGTGTCCTTGCATATCTAAATGAATGGATCTTGAATTTGGCTTTGGAATCTTGTTTTTGTTTCTTGGAAAGAACAATTTTGCACGCTCGTGGCCTTTGGTTCCTTCTTATATATATATATATATATATATAAAACTGAAGACCAGGACAAGGAGACGATGGACTGGGGCCATGTTCACGATTTATTTCAGTGACGTTTCGAGGAAATCCAACCTCATCATCAGACAAAACTAAAATGTATAAAATGAATTTGAAAATGAAGTGTCACCAAAACATCACTCACATATTAACCCCTTAACCGCGGGCTTGTTTTGCTTTGACTTGCGGCTCCCCCGGGCATATTCGAGCTCCGACAGACTCTCTAAAAATATTTGCCAAAAATCAGTTATTAGTCCTAGATTATTAAAATCCTATATGCATATGGCACATACCTTTAGCTTTCTCCTGGGGTGTTTGAGCCTTCGTCAAGTACCATAGGACTTGTGGAGACCTCTGAATTTGAGTAACGAAGTCTCCACTATACACTTCCCGACAACCCTTAATATGATTACCACAGCCTAATATTATCACTAGAAACACTATTCTATGATTCTCAAATAGTTTGGAATCCATACTCCAAAAATAAAAACACTGTGAAGGCAATGAAAATTACGAGTGCGTAGATGACCTTCCCACTTGCAATCATTTACCGCTGGTGTTCTGTCATTTATTATTCATAAAACCCCTCACATTTTATATTTCTATTGCTATATAACACTTATATATATCTACAGTCTTTATCCATAAGTTTCCTTCAGTAATAGTAGTTTATTGTCACTGTAGGCATTCAATTTCTCTTTCAGTATAATACGTAGCATTCACTTTCTCGTCCTGTATACTAGCGTTGAGAGTGAATGTCACTTTCTCCTTCACTTTAATAACTCATAGTATTCATACATGCTAGAGTGAAACTTTCACTTTCATTATCCTAGTATGTATACTCGTATTCTTATAATACTACTCATTTACATTTCTATTTACGTTCTCTATTTTATTTACATTATTTACATTTCTATTTTATTTGCACTGTGTTAGGCACTGTCACTTGCAGTAACTTATAAAACTATTTTCCACTGTTCACTTATATTTACATTCATTGCCTTCACTTGCTGTTTACACATTATTTACATTTCCACTTGCACTGTTTTTTTCACCAGTAAGATCGTAGTCACTCTCTATCATTTGTCAGCCCTTTACCTCTTTCCACACGAGGTTTAGTAGGGGGTAGAGGTCACAGGGCCCTTTGCATACTGGTGGCCTGCCTAGGGAGAGTGCAATACTGCCAATGTCAGCCCTTGTGAGAGCTGTTATTATATAGGTATGAAATGATTGGCGGGAAATCTAAACAATACATAATAATTTAGGTAGTTCCAGGTGAATGTAAATATCACTTAGGCTTCTCCCTTCCTTTCTTATATATATCTTTTTTACGAGAATAGATTATACGGCATATTTCAAGGGGAAATAAACAGCGAAAATTAGCGAACGAGTGCACGTGAGGTGTTGTCAGGTGATAATTAGCCAATACCAGGTGTATAGCACTATCACTTACCTTATTTCTTTTTTGTATATATTATTTGGTATAAGAATAGGGCATAGGGCTTATTTCAATGGATGAAATCAGTGGAAAATTCCAGGGAAGATTTACTTAGCATAGAATACAGTGTGGTGGTCTGCAATAATTAGGCAGTTCCAGGTGAATGTAAATATCACTTAGGCTTCTCCCTTCCTTTCTTATATATGTTTTTATCAGGAGAATAGATTATACGGCATATTTCAAGGGGAAATAAACAGAAAAAATTAGCAAACGATTTCATGTGAGGTGTTGTCAGGTGATAATTAGCCAATTCCAGGTGTATGGCACTCTCACCTTATTTCTTTTTTGTATATATTATTTGGTATAAGAATAGGGCATAGGGCTTTTTTCAATGGATTAAGTCAGTGGAAAATTCCAGGGAAGATTTACTTAGCATAGCACGGCCAGGCAGACGAGAGGAGAGGGTAATGGAGGGGAGATAGGGAGGGGAGTCAAGAACGGGGAGAAATGGCTAAATTGTCAACAATGGATGGGAGTACAGATGAGATTAGGAGTGCTGACTAGTGTTGAACATTGGCAGTACTGATAGATGAAACAAGCCACCATTTGAAAGCCCGGGCAAATTCAAAATGACACAATCACAAAAGTGATGCCCCATGGTATGATCCCTTGCTCCCAAGCATCATGAAAGTGACACCCCACGGTTAAGGGGTTAATAAAACAAATAACATATATACAAAGTAAATTAAAAAATGAAGTAGCCAAAAAAAAAAAAGAAAAGAAAGATCATTCACAAAATTACTAAAAATCCAACCTACACACGTCTACACCGTGGCAACTACACAAAGCAACTGATCTGTAGAGGAAAGTCTATCGTTTCGTTTTCGTTTCGTTTCGTTTTTAAAGGCTCCAACATTTTTTTTTTTTTTTTTTTTTTTTTTTTTTTTATGTGTCCGACTCTGGGCATAGGCTTCACAGCCTGCTATCAAGGCCCAGCAGTCCTCCTACATACCATACACCTCTACATGTGTCGGCCTTGGTCACCTAATGGCGGCTCTCCACGCTGCACGATCCATTGCAGCCTCCCTGTTCAGTCCCTTAACCCTAAGGTCACACTTAATGACCTCGTCCCATGTCTTTCTCGGTCTACCCCTCATAACCCCCAATATTAACACTTCTCACCTTCCTCACCCAATTATCATCCCCCATCCTCTCCACATGTCCAAACCACCTCAATCTACCCCTCCTTATCACAACACCAATACACTCCAGTCCCATCCTACCTCTCAACTCTTCCATTGTAAACCCAGCCCCTCCAGGCCTTGGACGCAGGGACACACTGCACATCCACCTAATCTTTGTCATGGTTGAGCTGTATGAGACGGCTGAATCGAATCACAATGAGTCAGTGGGTAAATAATTTAATGGAAGAATCACAGGTATTCAGTGAAGGCTTTAAGTCACATATAAACAATGATTGTATAAACAATGAATACCTATGATTCTTCCATTAAATTATTTACCCCCTGACTCATTGTGATTCGATTCAGCCGTCTCATACAGCTCAACCAAGTTTACTTTTCCATAGACTTTCCTCTACTGATCAGTTGCTTTGTGTAGTTGCCATGGTGTAGACGTGTGTAGGTTAGATTTTTAGTAATTTTGTGAGTGATTTTTTTTTTTCTTTTTTTTTTTTTTGCTACTTCATTTTTTAATTTACTTTGTATATATGTTATTTGTTTTATCAATTTGTGAATTAGTTTTGGTGACACTTCATTTTCTAAAACATTTTATGTATTTTAGTTTTGTCTGACGATCAGGTTGGATTTCTCGAAAAGTCACTGAAATATATTGTGAAAAGGTCCCCAGTCCATCGTCTCCTTGTCCTGGTCTTCAGTTTTCTATATGCCATCAGCTTCCCTACTGGATCCTCAGTTGTTAATACTCTCTCTCTCTCTCTCTCTCTCTCTCTCTCTCTCTCTCTCTATATATATATATATATATATATATATATATATATATATATATACACACACAAAATGAAGGGATAAACCTGCATTCGAGAGATCATCACCTTGTTTATTTGGCCCAACAGTTTCGGCAACAACTTTACTCCATCATCTGGCAGTCTACAGGTTAAAAGAAACATTGCGTGGCAAATGTTTAAGGAAGTTTCAAGAGTTCATTATACAAACTAAACATAAAACAACACAAAAGTATCAGTAATTAAATAAGCTGGTCAATCTTTATTAAAACACTATAAAAAAAGTGAGTAAAATTAAAGAGGCAAAACTAGTTAGGCCATGAAAAAGACAAGATAAAAAAATAAAACCAAAATAAAGCCAGGTAAAGCAACGTCCCCATGTAAAACATTATAGCGGGCTACTTAAGTTAAAAACACAATTGCTCAAGGGAAGTCTCGCCGCTGGCTGGTGAAGGCCTATGCTGCACCATCAACAGAGACTCAACAAGAGAGAGTTTTGCCTTGTTCGCACAAGCAGTGAGGACTGTTAAGTAGTTAAAGCAGATGAGGTGGTCAGATTCTAAGGAATGTTTACGTATAGCACTATATTATGATAGTGTGGCTAATGGTCTGTTTATTCTTACCGATCGACCTAAGAGCTCAAAGATACGAACCCTCAGTTGGCGCTTAGTTTTGCCAGCGTACATCGTCTTACACCAGTGAGACTTATACTGATAAACTACAGATGCCTGTAGTTCTGTAGGGACAGTATCTTTGAACCTTAAGAAACAGCTTATTATATGACTAGGCTTAAAAATAACCCTGATATTTATCTGGGGATGGAATTCTCATAGTAATTAATTATTATATTATTAGTGGAAAAAGAAGTCTTAGTGGTAAAACACAAAGGAAAATATACAGTAACCCTTTTACTGACGTGATTTGTTCCTCCGGGTCCAATAATTTTGTCAGTGGTTTACCAATTTACACATCAGGGAAATGCGTACTGAAACTATTAGCCATAAAGATTCGTTTAAGGAACTAAAGCTCTGAATGAAGGCTTAAAAACCAAAAACAAATATGAAAAGCTCTGATAAATAAAGTGAGAATTAGGTTCCTATTATAAGTGATAGGAAGGTAAGGAGAAAATTCCCTAGATAAACCAGGGAATGCAGGTTTTCTGCACACAGATGCTGAAAAGGACCCATTACAGATGTCAGCTATGATGTTAAAAATAAAAGGTAACTTTTCATGGGACTCATTCTCAGGTAACCACATACTGCCATGCTTAGTATAAACTTAAGTTAGAAATTTTGAAATATGCTGTTCATCTCTAAAGATAAGAACAGAGTCGTTCACATAACAATAAAACAAGTGTTTAATTCTATCGGACACTGATCCAACACAATAGTTTCATTATGAGATGAAAACGCATTAGAGAGCGTAGGACCTAAAGGACTACCCATCAGAACACCATAGACCTGTGTGTAAAGTTGTTTGCTACAAATGAAGATGCAGTCTTTATCTGCCAATGACAACAGATTGTGAAGTTATTTATTAAATTTGATAATGGAATCTCGTTTTCTGAACAAGTTATTCATACAAATATTTACAGTTTCACTTAAGGGAATACTTGTGAATAATGAAATCATCAAAACTTCCCAAAACACAAGTACCAGAGTTAAGACCACGCAATTCTTTGGCAAAGGGAAAGGAATAATTCACAGTATACTCATTCATTGTTACATGGGACAATATGGGAACAAGAAATTTAGACACTGTAATTGAAAGTGCCAATGGTGGACATGATAGGCCGTACAGTACATGCAGTTTTATGGACTTTGGTAGTCCGTACATAATACCCAGCTTGGAACTTGTAGAAAGTCTATGGTAAACACACCAGTCAGTGACATTATCAGGTTTAAGTTGTCTAAGTACCAATTTATTCTCTTTTCCTTGTTCAGAAATTGCATGAGAACATCATTTACCTGCTTAAACTTTGATCTCTACTTGAGAATAACCATCATCTTATTAACGAAGTCATCCCTATTCATTACAACTATACCACTTCCTTTTTCTGCCTTAATCAGTACTATGTCATTAACCTTAGAGAGCTCCCCCAATGCCGCATACTCTTCCTTAGTGATGATGTGAGCTAAATCACTCCTAATAGAATAAAATGAAGAGAATTAAGTTTTAGAAAACTTTTAAAATAATCGAAACCATTACCTTCTTGATTATAACAATCACAAGTGGAAGGGCACCCAAAACTGGAAAAATAATTTCGATGAAATTTGGCAGGGTGATTGGAACTGGGTGCCAGAAGGGCCAGTTTCAATTTGATGGCGGCTGATACCTTCTGAAAGGGTGTCTGGACCCTTATAATTATCCCCATTGATATTACAAAACAAGCACGTGCAAGAGGCGACGGGGCATTTCCTTGGAGTTTAATGCATCTTTGGAGAGAGAGAGAGAGAGAGAGAGAGAGAGAGAGTAGTCTAACAGCCAAGGCCCGAAAAGGTGTCAAAAAATGTATTTGATGGCATTTTTTGCTAGAAGCTAGCAATCATGCTAGCAACATTCTTTTGGGTGTGATGATTGCTGTTTGGGCGGCTGCTAAGCTGTCAAGTGAATTTCAAGGTAATACAGAGGTAGCAAATGTCATAAAGTGCAAATTTCCACAAATTGTACATTGTCAGCTTTCTAAAAGTGTGCTGATAATTTAAATGAATGAAGTACACGTGAAATTATTTGAAATGTAAAATTTATTATATATCGGTTCACATCTCCCAGGTTCTTGAACACGAATTTTCACCAACTCCGTTGTCCCTGCCAAAGCCGAATGATGACATGAATCCATCCTCAAAGGCCGATCTCCTTGCGCTGCTTACCAAAGACATGGAAATCGAAGTTCCAAGTCAGGTAACAGATTCTAACCTCCATACATGCACCATAATCGATGGACAAGATTTATTTCAAGCTTTGGAAAAGCCTGCTAAATGTTTCATATTAGGAGATTATGCATCCATTTTCGGAAAATCGGTTTTCAAGCACGTTGGGGATAAAAACACAAAAGTGGAAGTGTTACCTGGGTTCTAAGTCAATCAAGTCCTCAACCAGAATAAAGAGAAAGAAGAGGCCAGTCAGGAAAATGATCAGCAGTCTGGATGTCCTACTCCCACAAGTATGTGTTCAATTCTTAGCACTAGAAGAGAACAAAGAGAATGTGGCCAATTTCCTGTCTACTGTGCTGCACCGACAGGCATCTAACCTTTTTGAAGAGATAGAGGTTGTAGCTGGAGGTGGCTACCCTGATCCAGTGAACTCCAAATCCAGCAAGAAAGAAGTCAACAATCTGGTTTCTGATCAGGAAGAAGCAGATACCAGGCTTGTGCTTCATGGAAAGGACACTATTGTTAGGGACTATAACAGCATTGTTATAATGTGCCAAGATACACATGTTTTGTTGCTCATTTTACACCACCTAAGAGACCAAGTCGAGTCTGGATGATTGCCGGTTCAGGTAAAAAGAAAAGTGCATACCAGTGCACCTCAGAGCATCAAATCTGGATCTAGTTGTCCTCCAATATTCTAGGGCTCCATTCCTTCACGGGATATGACACCACAACCTCCTGCTCTGGATTGTCAAAGCTGTGACATTTTATGTATTAGAGTTTATGCATGTATCCCCTATAATAAGGATCCCTGTTTGTTTACAAGCAATAAAAGGCGCAAAAAAGCCGGACTGTCAACTGGGCAAGACTGTTTCCTTGACCCTCCTCTTTAGTCATTAAAATATTACATTTGGCGACGAGGATGGGATCCTGCTGTGCACCACTTGCTCCCGTGAATATATAGGTCGTGTTCAACTATAATATTGGTGACTGGGAAGGAGTGTTAGAGTGCAGAGACGAGTACACAAGGAAGGCAGCCATGGCAGAGAAACCTACTAGCTACACTGGACGTCTTGGGCCCTATGACGAGACTCAGGAGGATTTTGGCTCTTACTGTGATCGGATGGAGTTGTTCTTCATAGCTAACGGACTTACATCCAACGAGGAGCCTGTAATTAACCAGAAGAAAGCAATTTTCTTGACCGAGGTAGGCGCCCCTGTGTACAGTATCTTGTCCAATTTGCTAGCGCCCACAAAACCCAAGGATACGTCACTGGAGGTCATAATGAAAATCCTGAAGAATCACTGGAGGTCATAATGAAAATCCTGAAGAAACACTATGATCCAGCTCCACTAGAGATTGCTGCAAGCTTTAAGTTTGGTTCCAGGAACAGAGAGAAAAGTGAGAGTGTGAGTGAGTATATAGTAGCCCTAAAAAAATTATCAATTAACTGTAATTTTGGCACGTTTTTAGACAGAGCACTAAGAGATAGATTTGTTGTTGGACTAAACTGTGAAAAGATACAGAACAAATTACTCAATACAGAAAACTTATCTTTTGACAAGGCATGTCAGTTGTCCTTGGCAATGGAGGCTGCTGAAAGAAATGTTAAGGAATTTGTGAAGGAAGATATGCAGAGTGTGGGAAGGGTTTGTAATATACCAAAGGAGTTATGTATTTCAGGAGAAGTGTGTAAGTTGGGTAGTGAGAGATCAAGAAAATGCTCTGAAGGCCCTCCAAAGAGTGAGAGTAGAAGCACACCTGATGTTAAATGTAGTAGATGTCATGGTTCACACTATTCATCAAGCTGCAGGATGAAGAATGTAAGGTGTTATAAGTGCAAAAGGGTAGGCCATATTGCAACAGCTTGTCGTAGTGTGGACAGCAGAGGTAAAGGTAAGGTCCAAAATGTGAACTGTGAAAGTGACTCCGATAGCAATGAGGCCAAAGTGAAGTCATTATATGCAACAAAGGTAAGAAATCCAAAGTTTAAATATACAGTTGACCTGGATATTAATGGAACGACAGTAAATATGGAAGTTGACACAGCTGCAGACCTGTCAGTAATGAGTCAAGATGTTTGCGAGAAAACGTTTGGCCCAGTGAAGCTGGAAAAGGCAAATGTTATGCTGAGAACGTACACAGGAGAAGCACTGGAACTATTGGGACAATTTATGTGTGATGTAAGCCACAATGACCAGCAAGAGAAATTACCGATGATCATTGTCAAAGATGAAGGAAGGCCTACGCTCTTGGGGAAAAACTGGCTTAGTAAACTAAAGCTGGATTGGCAGAAAATCTTTGATGTACACAAAGTAACTGTAGATGCGGGTGGTGAGGTACAGTCACTTTTAGACAAGTATTCTGATTTGTTCAAGGATTCCTATGAAGGAATTAAGCATCACAAAGCTCATATCACAGTGTCTGAAGATGCTAGACCAGTGTTCTGTAAAGCTAGATCAGTGCCGTATGCTCTCAAAGGCGCTGTGGAAAGGGAATTGGAGAAATTGGAGAAAAATAAAGTAATAGAAAAAGTAGACAAAAGTGACTGGGCTTCCCCACTGGTAATTGTCCCGAAGGCGGACAAGTCTGTTAGGTTGTGCGGGGACTACAAAATTACGGTCAACCAAGCTGTAACTGATGAACAGTATCCTCTCCCAACCTCACAAGACCTGTTTGCAACTTTGTCTGGGGGAAAGGTTTTTTCAAAGTTAGACATGTCCCATGCCTATGCACAGGTGAATGTAGATGATGAGAGCCAAAAGTATCTTACAATCAACACGCACAAGGGTCTTTACAAGTACCTGAAGTTACCGTACGGAATAAAGTCATCACCAAAGATTTTTCAGAAAATAATGGACTCTGTACTTGTTGGTATTGAAGGTGTCTTATGTCAGCAGGATGATTTACTGATTGTAAGCAGAAACATTTCTGATCATTTAGCAACTCTGGAGAGGGTCTTCAGTAGGTTGAGCCAGTACAATATAAGTCTTAATCAAAAGAAGTGAAAATTCTTGGTCAGGGAGGTTACCTATCTTGGTCATAAGGTAAATGAAGAAGGCACTGAGCCACTAAAAGATAAAATAAAGAATATCACAGATATGCCACCTCCAAACAATGTTAGTGAACTAAGGGCCTTCCTTGGGATGGTCCAGTATTATGCAAAGTTTTTGAGTGATCTCTCAACCACATTAGCCCCTCTGCATGAGTTGCTGAAGAAGAACATTAGATGGCATTGGTCAGCTACCGCACAGAAATCATTTGAAGAGTGTAAAAAGAAACTCACAATTGCAAAATTATTGGTGCACTATGACAATGAAAAGACTCTGAAACTTGCATGTGATGCCTCCAGCATAGGTTTAGGTGCTGTGATCAGTCACATTATGGATGATGGATCGGAACGTCCAGTTGCATTTGCTTCCAGACGTCTAACAAAGAGTGAGAAAAATTATTCTCAGATTGAAAAGGAGGCTCTGTCAATTGTGTTTAGTGTTAAAAAATTTAATCAATATCTCTATGGACGAAGATTCACTCTTGTGACTGATCACAAACCTTTACTTTCCATCCTTGGACCAAAATCACAAGTTCCAGCCCTAGCTGCTGCAAGAATGCAAAGATGGGCTATACTATTAACAGGTTATGACTATGAATTAGAATTTAGATGTTCAAAGGAACACTCAAATGCCGATGCTTTGTCTAGGTTGTCATGTGCAGAGGTTGGAGATACTAAAGAAACTAGTGATGAGTCAGAAATATATGCTGTAATGTTAGTTGATGATGAATTCCCTATAACAGCAAACTTAATTGCTGAAGCTACAAAGAAGGACAAAATTCTGGCACAAGTTATACGGTATACCCAGTTTGGATGGTGTAATGAAAGGGAAGTGACTGATGAACTCAAACCATATTATTCTAGACAGTTAGAGTTATCTGTTCAGCAAGGGTGCCTCTTATGGGGTTTGAGAGTTATAATACCTAAAACCTACCAGACTTTCATGTTGAAAGAACTTCATGCTGAACATCCAGGTGTCTGTTCCATGAAGGCTCTGGGAAGGAGTTTCATTTGGTGGCCAAAGATGGATGAGGCCATTGAACAAGTTGTTAGGCAATGTTCAGTGTGTCAAAAGGCACGAAACTTGCCCCCTAAAGCTCCTCTCAACCCCTGGGGTTGGCCTGGACGCCCGTTTCAGCGTGTACATTTGGATTTTTGTGAAAAGGGTAGTGACAAATTTTTGATATTAGTGGACAGCTACTCAAAGTGGATTGATGTAAAACCCATGCACAGTACCACAGTGCAGAGCACCATGGATGAACTCAGACTTATTTTTGCAGAGCATGGGCTACCTGAAATGCTAGTATCAGACAATGGCCCACCGTTCCAGTCAGATGAATTCAAAAATTTTACAAAACTTAATGGCATCAAACATGTACTGGTACCTTCTTACCATCCATCTTCAAATGGGGCAGCTGAACGTACTGTGCGTGTAGTTAAAGAAGCTTTGCTCAAACAAGTCATTGAAGGGTGTAAACACAAGACTATCAAACACAGGCTAGCCAGGTTCCTGCCGAAGTACCGAACCACCCCACATAGCACAACCAATTGTACGCCTGCAGATTTAATGGTTAAAAGACAGCTGAGAACAAGGCTGAGTATGGTCATACCTAGCCTGGCCGAAAATGTTGCTAAAAAGCAAATCAGACAGAAGTATTATCATGATGGGAACAACAACAAGAGTGAAAGAACATTCTCAGCTGGAGATATAGTAAGAGTAAAAAACAATGCTGCACGGAGGGACAGTACAGAAAAATGGCTCAGTAGAGTGGTTGAAAAGGTGCTCGGTTGCAGGACGCTAATTGTGAGAGTTGGTGATATACTGAAGAAGGTTCACATAGATCATGTGATCAAAGCCAATGACTCTCCGGATCTCAGTAGCGAACCTGCCGAAATAACTATCAGTGACCCACACCCAGATACTGACAGTGTTGATCATGAATCAATGAACAATGCAAGTGAGGCAGATATGGGAGTGGATGGGAGTTTGCCTAGTAAGCTGCCGCTCACACAAGCTGCTTCGGATGAATTACCTGGAAAAGACGAGACTCCCTTAAAGAGCAGATATGGTAGCATCATAAAGCCTGTGAATAGACTTGATTTGTAAGCGGTCACTAAAAAAAAAAAAAAAAAAAAAAAAAAAAAAAAAATTGTAAAGGTACAGTATTAATTTTTGCATAAGGTATTATTTTTAACTGTCATAAAGGAACTTTCTTAATACAGTACTCTATAATCCATGCAGTCGCAAGATACTCATTTTTTTTTTTTTAGGGGGAAGCAGTGTGACATTTTATGTATTAGAGTTTATGCATGTATCCCCTATAATAAGGATCCCTGTTTGTTTACAAGCAATAAAAGGCGCAAAAACGCCGGGCTGTCAACCGGGCAAGACTGTTTCCTTGACCCTCCTCTTTAGTCATTAAAATATTACAAAAGCCATGCTGGAAAGTTCTTTCAACAATACCCAGCATTACTGGAAGCTGTGGGAAGAGATGGGGACCTCAGTGGACCAGAGGAATTTGTTTGCAGGCTGTATGGAGGTGACACTGTGCACCAAACGACTCACGTGAACTCCCTGTAATTTCAGCTGTTCTGCAAAGCAATGAAAACCACAGGAGCGGTAACCGCCCACAAAGGACGCCTTGGATCATCATTTCGCAAGGTCAAACTTTCAGACAAAATTATGGCTAAATGCTGATGATGCAATCACCAATGCTGGATCGCCAAATGATACTTTTGAACGGAGAGAAGAAGAGAAACTTGTGACTGTGTGGACTAAACTGCCTCCACTATCCCAAGCATATGCTGAACTGACAAAACGTGGATGCAAAACCAAACGTAGTACAGCCAGGTCCTAATTCTACCGAGTGAAGCAGATTTGTATGTTTCAATTTGTGTGCAACGTAGATGACTGTGCCAACCCACTGGTCTTTGAGGATGCATAGAAGAGACCCAGTGAAGCCTATGCATAGACACTGACTGGTAAATTTAAGACAAATACTTATCAATGTGCATAACAATAAAAACAATACAGTATGTATAATTATCTTTTGTGTGTATTTCTATCATATATCTGTCAGTGTGAGTACATCTATTTTTGTGCAATATGAAATGAATAGGCAATTCAAAATAGAGGGAAGTTTAACAGTAATATCATCAGTTGCAACAAAATTTAGAAATGTGATGATGCATTACTTACAGTACACTACTTTGGTATGTTCTTTTTGTAAAAGCACCTCGCAAACACCCAAATTTATTAAATAAGGTTATTTTTTTAGTTAATCAGATGATGTAAATGTGTCCTTTTTTAAATTCATTCAGGAAAAAAGGAAAATGTACAATTTATACGATGACAAAATCATAATTTTCTGCAAATACCTGATTGCTAAAATCATATTTAGATGCATATTTTCTTAAAAATGCTATATTTCTTTCTTAAACGTGTATATATATATATATATATATATATATATATATATATATATATATATATATATATATATATATATATATATATTAATAACAGAACGGAGGAAGGAAAAACAAATGAATAAAAAAAAAAAAAAATCCATACACCAGACTACTGGTGTCCTCTGTTCATAAAATATCTGTAACAGTTAGACTTGAACAGCTGTGGGTTGAAATTTGGAGGGAAATAACTCTGGGGAAGCAAGTTCCAGAGAGATGCAGTTCGGGGAATGAAAGAATTCTGATAGGCAGAAGTTCTGCAATATGGCTGAGTGACATTCCAGTCATGAGCGTTACCAAATGCCCGTGTAGCACGAGGGAAGGCATGGAGAGGTGGCGCCATGGATGCAACTTCGTCTGAGCATTTGCCAAAAAATATCTGTAAAATAATGCAAGGGAGGCACCATTCCTTACTTGCAGGGGAGGTAGTTTATTTGTAATGGCAGGGTTGTTAATAATTCTAACAGTTTTGTTCTGATATCCATTCCACAAGGGTGAGCAATTTTCAAGCTGAGAGTGCACATGACTCTTATAAATTATAGCTAACTGCTCATCAGCGAAGAAGTTACGGACTCTTTACAATAATCCTAGTTTCTTTGAGGCGGTTTTAGCAAGTGATCTAACATGAGAGGTCCAGCTGAGGGCATTGTTAAGTGAGATGCCAAGAATTTCAATACTTTTGGAGATGGGAATATTAGTAGCACTGAAGGTAATGTACGAATCTGGCAATATCTGTCTATTAGTAAATTGTATATATTTAGTTTGACTAGCATTAAAAGAGACAAGGTTGTTTTGCCCCCATTCACTGATCGTAGATAGGTCTTGGTATATGGAAATGGCTGCACTGAGTTGAGAGGCAGAGATATTAGACTTTGTAAATGGGTGTCTGAGTGTGAATGAACTATGTAGCGTTGAGTCATCTGCATATGAGTGGATGGGATTGTCGGTAACAGATAGGGGATCATTAATATGAACCAGGAATAGGGTTGGTGCCAGAACTGACCGCTGCGGTGGCGTTAATTGAGTGGAAATTGGAATATACAGCATCTACTTTTACTCTTATTTTCCTATCACTAAGATATGAAGAAATCAAAGGAACAAAAGACGTTAGTCCATAGCAAGGGAGTTTGGACAGCAGAGAACGATGCCATACTATGTTGAAAGCTGTATAAATATCAAGAGCTACTGCACGAGTTTCTCCTTGTAGATCAAGTGATTGATGGATCGTATGAGTTAGGAGATTGAGTATGTCAATGGTGGATCTTTCGTGGCGAAAACCATACTGTCTATCACTAATTAAGTTGTTAGAAAGATATTTAACAATGTGCTTATTAATTAAAGTTTCAAATACCTTACCAAGAGAAGATGTGACAGCTATTGTTCTTTAATCAGAGGGGTCAGAGGAACTTCCTTTTTTTGGGATTGGGTGGATATTGGCTTCTTTCCATGAATTTGGGAATAAAGAAGTACGTATGCATAGTCTGAATAATTTAACTGGAACAGAGGCAAGTTCAGGAGAACACTTTTTCAAAACAATTGGCGGAATTCTATCTGGGCCTGGAGCTTTGTTGGTATGTAAATTGTCTTGGATGGATTTTACGTATCTTGTTTGTATTTTAAGTGGGGCAATTTCGGGAGAGTCAAGTTCCAGTACTGGGACATTCTGGCTGGTATCGTCTATGGTAGAGTTTCTGGCAAATGTACTGGGAAAAATATCCGCTTTCCCACGCGGGTCATTTGTAATGTTGCCATCTGAAGATTTTAGTGGGGGAATGGAAGATGACTTGTTAAAGTTATTATTGAAAGAATTAAGAGCTGACCAGAATATTCTAGTGTCATTAGGGTTGTTAAGTTATTTTGATGCTTGCTTTTGAAGAAAGTTTGATTTAGCTAGATTTAATACAGCTTTTGCATGAATTCTAGCAATTTTAAATTGAGAGAGTGATTCAGATGTTTTTTTTTTTATTTTAAGTAAGAGTTATATGCTAATGACTTTTGGGTTGTTGCTCTGGCACAGTTGCCATCAGACCATTTTGGAGAGTTCGATCTTTTAGTGAACTTTTGACCTGGTATGAATAAATATAACAAGAAAAAGAATAAAATTCTTTATAATAGTGCTTATTCTTATACCTGATGATCTTTGTGGCCTCTGTATGACCTTGAAACACATTTTACACCTTGGCACCCAGACCATATTCACCATGCCCTAAGGAATATATCTAGCACAATTACTACCTTAAAAAAAACAAAAAAAACATCAAATATCACTTTTGGAGTCCTTGGCTGAGAGACGAGAGAGAGAGAGAGAGAGAGAGAGAGAGATGTCTTACAACTACAATTCAATGTCTGTTACTTCACTGGTGCTTGGAACAGACGATATTATTCAGCAAAAAATGGTGGTATCTATGGTAGTAATGCTAGTGCTTGCTGTGTTGATGGTAGCTGCGGTGGTAGTAGCTGTGATGATGATGGTTATAGTTGTGGTGGTAGCTGTGATGATGACGGTGCTGGTAGCTTTGATGATGATGGTGGTAGTGGTCGTGGTGTTTCCTGTGATGATGATGATGTTGGTGGTAGTTATTGTGGTGGTGTTGATTGTAGCTGTGATGATGGTGGTGGTGGTGGTAGCTATTCAGAAACTGCTCTCATTTAGTCAATGCAGCAAAGCACTTGCTCCACAGTGAGGCCTGGTTCAGAGATGGTTATAATTTGGACAAGTGCTGGTAGGTGGTATGCGGGATGATGAGATTCTGGTTTTGGGAGGGGACTTAAATGGTCATGTAGGTGAAGCAGCACAAGGTTATGAAAGAGTACAGGGGGGATGTACGTATGGTATAAGGAATGCGGAAGGGGAAAGGATACTTGAGTTTGGGGAGGCAACGGACATGACTGTGTGCAACACATATTTTATGAAAAGAGAGAGTAGGTTAATTATGTATGAGTTTGGGGCAAATAGCAGTCAGATAAATTATTTTCTGGTTAGGAGGGCTGATAGGAGCTTATTGAGGGATGTTAAAGGTATAGGAAGTGAGGAGTGTGTGCAGCAGCACAAACTATTAATTTGTGAAATGGTGCTTATAGAACGAGTGATGAAAAATAGGACTTATGTACCTAGGAGGAAAATATGGAAGCTGAAAAACCAGGTAGTAAGGGATGCCTTCTATAGCGAGATGAGGAGAGTGATGGCTGAACATGGACTGTAGACAGAGGCATTAATGAACAGTACAGAGCCCTCAAGAACAATCTCTTGAGAGTTACTGATGTAACATGCGGTTGGACAAGAGGACCACCAAGAGATAAAGTAACTTGGTGGTGGGATGAGGGTGTAGACGCTGTAGTTAAGGAGAAAAGAAGGCTTTTTCGGGAATGGAAGAAGGGTGGTAGCAAGGAGGAACACTTGGCTACCAAGTGTAGGGCTAGAAGAGAGGTATACAGGACCGAGGTCTGAGTCACATAGACTTTTACTTGATAACCTAAATCATAGGGAAAGGAAAAATATGACATTTAAGGTGGCAAATCAGATGAAGAGGGATAATCGGGATATTATAGGCAAGCAGTGTGTGAAGAATGATGAAGGAAGGGTAGTGGTGAACAGTGAGGATATTAAAGATGCATGGAGAGAGCATTATAGCCGTTTGTTGAATGAGGAGTTTGACTGGGACAGGGAAGGTTTGGAGCCAGCAGATCCAGTGTTTGGCCCTTGGCCTTTGATTGATGCTGCTACTGTGAGTGAGGCAATAGGCAGGATGAAGGTGGGGAAGGCAGCAGATGTGTCTGGGTTGACTGCCGAAATGTTAAATGCCTCAGGAGATATAAGGGTGAGGTTAGTCACTGACCTGACAGTTATGATTATTTATGAGTGTGTTGTCCCAGATGATTGGCTGAAGAGTGTAATTGTAAATGTGTATAAAGGGAAGGGTGATGCCCTGGAAAGAGGAAATTCTAGAGGTATAAACTTTTAGATCAGATAATGAAGGTAATGGAAAGAGTTTTAGAAGGTATGATTAGAGAAAGAGTGAATATTGATGAGATGCAGTTTGGGTTTATGCCAGGTAAGGGGACCACTGATGCCATATTCATTGTTCGACAGCTTCAAGAAAAATACATTGGTAGGAGAAGGGATCTGTGTTTTGTTTTTGTTGATTTGGAAAACGCCTTTGACAGAGTCCCTAGAGAGGTGGTGAAGTGGGCAATGAGAAAGCTTGGCTTGGATGAGTGGTTGGTTAGGGTGGTTATGGCTATGTATGTGGGTGCTCGCACCCAGGTAAGAGTGAATGGAGATTTGAGTGATGAGTTTTCCGTGAATGTTAGTGTGCATCAGGGGTCAGTTTTGAGTCCCATGATGTTTATCATGGTACTTGAAGCCCTCTCACGTGACTTTAGAAATGGACTCCCGTGGGAGATGTTGTATGCTGATGCTTTGGTGATGATTGCAGAGAACGAAAGGGAGGCGGAGGAAAGGTTTAGGAAGTGGAGAGATGGTATGGGGCACAGGGGCTTAAGGGTAAATGCAGATAAAACAAAAGTGATGATATCTAGAGTTGGTGGCGGTACTGTCAAAGACGAGGAAGAGTGGCCATGTGCAGTTTGCCACAAAGGCGTGGGAAGTAATTCTATCTTGTGCGGTGTTTGTGATAAATGGGTGCACAAGATATGTAGTGGTATCAGAGGTAGACTGCGAGATAATGCTGATTATATGTGTACAGCGTGTCGGGGAGAGCAGGTGGAGATTGTCGGGTGTGAAAGGATTGAACTTGCTGGAGAATCTCTTGGGTGTGTGGAAGAGTTTTGTTATCTGGGAGACATGTTGTGTGCTGGAGGTGGGGCTGGAGCTAGCTCTGTGGTTAGGGTGAGAAGTGGTTGGAAGAAGTTCAGGGAGCTCTTGCCTCTTCTGACATTGAGAGGTCTCTCCCTATGTGCTAAGGGGTCTTTGTATGCAGCATGTGTTAGGAGTGTAATGCTGTATGGTAGCGAGACCTGGGCAGTAAAGGAGGAGGATATTCGCTGGCTCAGACGTACAGAAATGACAATAATTAGGTGGATGTGTAGTGTGTCCCTGCGTGCAAGGTCCGGGGGGCCTGGGTTTACAATGGAAGAGTTGAGAGGTAGGATAGGACTGGAGTGTATTGCTGTTGTGATGAGAAGAGGTAGATTGAGATGGTTTGGACATGTGGAGAAGGATGAGGGATGATAATTGGGTGAAAAGTCAGAAGGGTTAATATTGGAGTTGGGGTTCTGAGGGGTAGACCGAGCATGACATGGGACGAGGTTATTAAGTGTGACCTCAGGGTTATGGGACTGAATAGGGAGACTGCAGTGGATCGTGCAGCGTGGAAAGCCGCCATTAGGTGACCAAGGCCGACGCATGCAAGCATGTTGGAGCCTTTAAAAACGAAACGAAACGACGTGCTGAGTGGCCCAATAGAGCCAAAAAGTTTTTATCCTCTAATGAACTGCACTTTTCTCTCTCTCTCTCTCTCTGTTTTTCTATTTTCTATCTGTGTAAACCTGCAAGTCATCCTGATAGTGGAGGCGGAGTATATGGGTGACTGGACTGGGTAGGGTGATAGAGGTGAGTGGAATGGGTTGTGTAGGTGGGGTGGATTGCGCCTGTTGGGTGAACTGGATGGGGTTGCTTGGTGCGCAGAGAATGGATGGGGTGTACTGGGTGGCAAAGATGGCTGGTTAAGAAGAAAATAGTTCTATGTGATCATTAGGGCCATGGTATTTGTTCGTCCACATGGGAAAACAGGTCCAGTGGGAATATATCCCTGAGGAAATGGGTTGAAGTATTAACATAGGTTTCATGGGCTAAATGGGGTTCAGGGATGAGACAGGTCCAAGGCAGAAATAGGCTCGGATGTAGATCTAGTGTTCCATGCAGAGAATATAGGTCAGTGAGTAAAAGTAGATTAAAGGAGAATATAGATCCAACATGAAATTAGGTCCAGGGAGGGATTGCAGGTCAACATGGAGGAAAGGTCCATAGCGTGAAATAGGTAAATATTAGAAAATAGGACCATGGGTAAAACAGGGCCAGAGGGACAATAGGTCAGTGTGTAAAATAGGACTATGGGAGAAATAAGGTTCATGGGAATAAATCAATGGTGAAAATACGTACATAATAAAAAAAAAATTGTCAGGGAAAAATAGATGCATGGGATAATTTCGGCCGAGGCTGACACTAGGTCCAATATTGAAAAAAAAAAAAAAATCAAGGAGGAAATTTGTCAATGTAGGAAAGATCCTGGGAAAAATAGGTGGGTGGTTGAAGATGGGTCACCGTTTGGACCCCCGACATGTGTGCCCGAGAGAAAGATTTATCACATCAGCAAGAAGTGGGGGAAGGGGTCGGGAGGAAAACTCTGTAGTACAGTAGCGAACTTTTTTTTTTTTTATCTCAGACAATTTTGAAGATAGACACCAATTTGGAAATCGTATAAAAATCCTCAATTATTTTCAGTTCATAGAGAACCCGTAATTCCCAACAGTTTTTCTGTAAGTCGAGGAAACGATTTTTTTACAAGACAGATTAGCGTTAAAGCCGGCTGCGCAATAAGTAACGGTCTACAGTTGAGTAAGTGGTGCAGCAGTATTTTCCGACGATTGCTGAGAGCAACCAAGTTTTTCCTTTTCAAAACAAATAATACCTTCTGTTTGTTTGTTTGTTTGTTTTTTAATTATTGACTAAATCTGAATCAGACTAATACAATACCCTGATTGACAAAAGAATCTCTGAATTTCTGATTTCTGATCCGAATCGGAGCGCACAGAGAGATTTGGTGAAAGTAAAAACTTACTGAGCAAAAAGTAAAGTTATTGCTAACCTGCTATGTCCCAAGTCCTAGACCTAAACTTAATGCAAGAAGAGTATTGGTTTTAGGAAGTGTGAGGGAATATTTTTGGTGTAATCTAATAAATTCTTTTTAGTATTTTCAGGTCAGGAAATCAGAGGAAGATGATGAGCCACATGAGACAATATTCACCACTGCCTGACTTAATCGTTTGCTTGCTCGAACACGGTCCTCACTTTCAGCGTGGAAGTCTATTAGATGTTAGCATAGGATGGAAAATATCCACACAGTTAGCTTATGTTTTCATAACACCTTGTTGGTTTATCTTTTCTTATGTTAATTTGATCATTAAAATTCAGCGCTATGATTGGATGATTAGAACATTAGAAAGTTATCACCAATTTTTCTACTTCACCCCGACTTTAAAAAGTTAGACGAGCCTCTGTTCTTCAATTAACCGAATATAGCCGACTAAGTCCGACTTGAGAAACTGTGAGCCTAGGCTTGGAACCATCCCAAGTCCCAGTTTCTTGCCTTTTTCTGGCATTTACACTTTAGAGTCATGGATTAGGTAAAAATAAGGAAACTAGATGAATCCCTCTTTTACAGCTTATTTGATGCAGAAAAGGTAATAAGGCCTTACATTTTCCCAATACATTTCTTCATGCTAGCATCATATTTTAACGTCAATCTTTTGTATCAAAACAGCCGTTAAGATGGAGTGTAAATAGTCTGAGGCCACATTAGAGTGAAAAAAAAAATCGGTGAAATTCGATGAAGAAGAAATAAACTAGTAAAGAAAGCAGTATCAGAGAGCCTCCTAACCCACGGGTAGAAGAGCCTTTTCTCAGTACCTCTTCCTCAGTACTTTTTTTTTTTCATATTATACTTTACAGTATATTCTCTTGTACGCCATTTACGTCATTTGGATATCGACATTGTTTTCATCAGTAACTTACAGGAGGATAACAAACGTGTAATGTACAAAATAAATCGCTAAGGACAATGACTTATGGTATCTTCGAAATCAGATGGAACACGACCCGTGTGCTGACGAGTACGGAGACCATTGTTCGAACGACTGACTAGCTTTGCAAATGACCATGAATATTATTATGCAATAAGCTACATAACTCACAGGGCAGGACTGCCTGATTTAGTGCATCTCACCACACTGACTGTGTGTCTTGGAGTGAACATTTGAATTTGAATAGTGAGGTGTGAGTTAGAGAGAGGCGGCCTGGCGGCGAAGGACAGAGTGACATGATAAAGACTTGGCCAATCTTTCCTGGATTAAAACTTTTGGCTACACTCGTAAATAGACAAATATTGTTATTACAGTGTCATCAATAATAATAATAATAATAATAATAATAATAATAGTACTACTACTATTACTACTACTATTACTACTACTTCAGCTGTTACCACTACTACTACAACTACCACCATCACCACCACCACTCCATCACCACTACTACTACTACTACTACTACTACTACTACTGATAATAATAATAATAATAATAATAATAATTAATAATAATAATAACAGAAATAATAATAATAATAGTCTATCTATCAATTGCCAGACACCTTAATCCCATAAGGGGTGGCCATAAATAAATCGCCTCCATGTCGCCCTGTCCTCCGCCATTTTCACTGCCCTGCTTCCAGCTCATGCACCCCTCTCTCATATACCTCTCCATTCCATCCCTGCACCTCATTCTTGGCATCTCTCTCACTCTCCCACCCTCTACCTCACTCACATACACTCTCCTCGTTATTATTACTAGTAGTAGTAGTAGTAGTAGTAGTAGTATGGCCTAGAATTTACCATAAATGGAGCAAGTGCTTTTTCATGCCTTTTTTGATGATTTCACCAAGATAATTCCCTTTTCACAATCGAGTGCCTAAATCAGCCTTTATTTGCTGTTTTGCTAAAAGGTCGTGTTATTTCTCTAGATGTACCTGATTTTCAATGACGTCTATGTTAACGCATTAATAATAAGCTATTAACGTGCTGACACGGTTGTTAATAATACTTTACAATAGAAGTATTTGGGAAAAAAAAAATTACGTTGACAAATAAGACGGTATGATCGGCGAATTTAATATGCTAATGACTAGCGTCGACGCCCGTCAGCTAGTTCAAAGTTCCACCACCGGGTCGAAACCGGAGATGCCACCATAGGTCGTCCATTCATTCGTGCCCCTGGTTCAGTCTTCTCCAAGATCTACCCCGCGGCCTAAGTCCCTAGACAATGAAAGTGCTAATTATAACTCTGCTGCTACTTTTCTAATAGGAAATGACCGTGAGGTTTCCAATTTTAACTCTCATAAATTGATAATGGTAAAAAACGCACTTTTGTAAGAGTAAATAGTGATTTTCTTAGAAAAAATGTGATAATAAATTTCTGCTACTGTCTAATTTTGCACTGATGAGATTATTCACTTCAAGCAAGGTTTTTCACTTGTATATACACTAACGGGTTAATGTAGTATACCTCTATAGTATCATTTTTAATCATATATTGGTGATGGAAATACATGCCTGTTTATGTCTTGTTAGTCAATGAACGCCCTTTTTCGTGTCTTTTTTGCAATTTTATTATGCCTCCTTGCCTGCCTGTTTCAGAGTTTTTAGTGTCTAAACATCTGGGCTTTAATAATAATAATAATAATAATATTATTATTATTATTATTATTATTATTATTATTATTATTATTATCATTACTATTATTATTATTATTATTATTATTATTATTATTATTACCTTCGGCAAGGAGGTTATGTTTTCACCCCTGTCCGTTTGTTTGTTTGTTTGTTGGTTGGTTTGTGAGCAAGATTATACAAAAACTACTGGACGGATTTCCACAATAGTTGGTAGAAGCATGGGCCTTGGCACAGAATACACTCCATTAAATTTTCGTGCGGATCTGGATAAAGGTGCGGATCCAGGATTTTTTTTTTTTTCATCTTCTTAACATTACGAGATAGGGCGTTGGCGGAGGTATGCGCTCTACTGAGTGCTGTTCTGGTTTTTATTATCATTATCATTATTATTATTATTATTTTATTACTATTATTTTGGCCATGTGGAGTGGATGGAGAGCGAGAGACTGGCGAGGAGAGTGTATGTGAGTGAGTTGGAAGGGGGGAGAGGGAGGGGGAGGCCAAGGAAGAGATGGAGGGATGGAGAGGAGAGGTATATGAGTGAGGGGGGTGTGAGCTGGGAGCAGGGCAGTGAAATGACGGGGGACTGGGTGACATGGAGGCGATTTGTTTGCGGCCACCTCTTACGGGATTAAGGCGTCTGGTAATAGATAGAGATAGATAGAAAGGTTTTTGAAACTTCTGTTATTATTGTTGTTATTGTTTTTATACTACTACTACTACTACTACTATTTCTGGTTAACAGCGGGTATTATAAGCTTTTTAAAGGACGAACATAGTGTTGAGGTACGCGTTGTGAATACTCGGCACTTCATTGTTTCTGTCAATAGCAATGCGGCAGAGCAGGATTAAGAGATGATACCATTTTCGGCAATGCGTTCTATAGCGCAGCGTTTTACGGTGTGTGTGTGTGTGTGTGTGTGTGTGTATTAACTCCTCCAAGGATATTTGACGGATTTAGATGAAAATTCCCAGGTGGGTTCATCGGGCTCCTGGAAAGGTCTTCCACGATAATAATTTTCCAACCATGATTTTGCAGGAGAGGGGGAGGGGTATGCCCTCTACCCAAATTAAAACTTCTCAGAAATAATGAAAGGCAGGAAGATACGGCTTTGATACAGAAATGTATGTTGTACAATGGACACTTATCTGTAATCCGATATTTGGCGAGTGTGAACCCCCCAATATTCTTTGGTGGTCAGACCCCCCAGAAGAATATGATCAGAAATAAGGAAATGTGAGCAGACGGATTTCAACGAAATACCTCAGGTCAGTTTGTCTAGTTTCTTGATAATGCTCGCCACTAGATAAACATTTTCACCGTTACATTATTGGTGGTTAGTGGTGGTAACTACCATCGCCTCACCTGATACTGTGCTGCCCACTTCTTTCTTCTATTTTATCATTTATTTTCTGTGTCTGCCCCCCTCTCTTCCTATTTCTCCCATCTTTCCAGTCACTGTTATTAATTTTCTTTTCTTTTCAGGTGGCTTTACATTGAGTGACAAGACGAATGGTTTCCTAGAAGTAAGGAAACCCTTTTCAAAACTGAGTAGTAACCATAAACCCAATCAATACGTGTTCCCTGCGTGTCAACAAATGGGTTGGCAGAGGGTTAATGCCCCTTCCCATAAAACAAGTAACTGAGAGACAAACGGTCACAATTTACTGGATTATGGTTTCTGGATACAAAGCAGACGAAGGACTGCAGATATGACTTTCATATCCTAATGCTTGTTGTACAATGGGCTCTCATTCTTAATGCTAGATTTATGGAGTATGATCCCCCCCCCCATGGTTTATGAGGAATCAGGCCCCTCGCAATAACAAAAACGATTATAAATGGAGGAAGTATCTTGAATGAGACTTCCCAGGTGAGTTCGTTTCGTTACTGAGAAGGTACTCCACTCTATACAATTTTCCAACCTCGACTTTCAATGGGGTCATCCCTCGGTCACCTAATTAAAAGAATTTACAAATAAATAGTGAAAAAAGGGCAGATATGGCTTTAATATTTTAGTACATGTTGTACAATGGACTCTCATCCGTAATGCGATATTTAGAGAGCGTGAACCTTGAGTGATTCTTGGAAGGGTCAGCCCCCATCCTCAAAATAAAAACGATTAGAAATAATGGAAAGCGAGCACATGGATTGCAACGAAATCGACATTCATATCGCAGGACTGTGTAAGCAGTTTCCAACTGCACATCGATATTTCTGGAGCATGACTCCTACTCCCATGATTCTTGGGATGGTCAACCCTCTACAAATAAATAAATAAATAAGTAAATAAATAAAAAGAATAGGAGAACATTTTAATGAAACTTCCCAGGTGAGTTCGCCTGGTTACTCCGAAGGTCTTCCACTGTATATAGTTTTCCAAAAATCATTTACAGGGGAGGTCAACTCCCGCATTAAATAAAAAATTCTTAGAAATAGTGAACGGGGGGCAGATATGACTTTGATATATCAGTACATGCTGTGCAATGGACTCTCGTCCGTAATGCAATATAGAATCAATTAAAAACATCAGAAATAGGGGAAATACTTGACAAATATTTCCCAGGCGACGTCGTTTGGTTATTGGGAAAGTATTCCACTATATACAGTTTTTCAGCCATAATTAGGGGTGTTAGTCCTCCTCAGAAAATTAAAAACCCCAAGAATATGTGAAAGGACTGGAGATGAGGCTTTGATATCTTAGTACATGTTTTGCAATGGGTTCCCATTCGTAATGCGATATATGGGGAGCGTGACTCTCCCAGTGACTGTTGCGGGGGGCCAGTCACCTTCCCAAATAATAAAAACAATCATAGACCAGGCAGAGTGAGCAAATAGATTTCAGCAAAATAGGGATACATATCACAGGATTGGTTATGCAGTTTACTTGTTTTCTCTGAAAGTATATGAAGAAACCGCATATCCACTTTCTAACGATACAGTCGGCGATAAAGTTGCCAAAATTAACTTTTTCCTACTTCTCACTTTCCTTTGTGGTTAAAAAGTCTAATTTAAGATGAGGCTGGTGTTTCATTGCTTATACATAGTTTTCTCTTACTGATGCTTAAGTTACAGACATGCGCTGAGTGTGAAGTGGACGCAGTGTAATAATAAGAGAAATTGTTTACCTGGCTGTAAAAATAACCTGTACAAATCGATCAAAGAAATATGTTCTCTGACATTAACCTTTCCAGCAGGAGGACACAGTTTACAGAAATTCTCTAGTTTCCAAGCGACAGTATTAGCTTAGGAGATCTGGAATGTGTATGAAGCATACATACAGATCCGATCAAAAGCTGGTCCATCTATGTTAAACAGGATAGGCGTCAAGTCGATGATGTCCCCTGCTGTGCCCTACCCCTATGTTGCTAGTCTTTTGAGTCACTGAATCCAACAGCATACATACATACATTCATGCATACATACATACACATATTCACACATATATATGTATATATCGGGTATATAGATAAGTAGATTGATAGATAAATAGATAGATAGATAGGTAGAGTGTGTGTGTGTGTGTGTGTGTGTGTGTGTGTGTGTGTGTGTGGTGCAGAGAGCAGATATCATACTGAACGAATTTAGAGCAATATAATTGCCAGAAAAAAGCAGTCTCCGCAGTGTTTCGTTCCATTGTGCGCAAAAAAAAAAATGAAATTAATGTAACCAGGAAACAATATGGGGTAGTCATATGAATCACGAAAAACAAAGCTTTATCAGCGAGTAACTGCAAGAGAAAACTGACAATAAATATATATTCACTGACACCAAAAAAAACATAGGTGAACACATGTCTTTCATGCCACTCATTACGAAGGGAATTTTTTAGGTGAATATTGGCGGTAGAAAATATTCTCGAACACGTCTGCGAGTAGCAAGTATAGTTGAATTTAACCCATCAATCCGGCTGTTCTTTCTATCTGCAAACGATCTGAGTTAGGTTAAAAGGGTATCGTAGTGCTGAGTGGATTAGACAATCCTAAATTTTATCAATCCGGTGCGAATGTCGCTCCTAAATTATAATTAAATTCCCTATAGGCTTAATAACAAAAAAAGTCATTAGATTCAAAGGTTAAAACAATGATATTTCTTTCTCATGAGGAGGATTTTTTCTTCATCTGATTAAATCTGGTGGTAACAAAGATAAACATCTGGAGGTAACAAGATGAAGCTAGATATAATATGCTCACTCACCGGTGAAAGCTAGTGTAGGCCTACGCATTGCTACCCTCAGGTGACTTTACACTAATTTTCATGCTAAATGGTTTTACAAAGCCCAGAAAACCATTTTCGATGTGTTTTAGTAACCATATAACCAGATGAAAGCCTGATGGTCAAATGTATAACAGGCCAACGTGATGTCAACCACGTGCGTGTCATACTACGAGAGTGCATGAAGTCTGGCTGTGTTCCCAGGTGGACACATCAAGCCTTCCTTTTTCCTGCCATCCCTAGCCCTCACACCAAGCTCCTCTGATTTCCCACCAGTTCGAGTGACCAGTAACCCATTATTCTTTCATATTTAGAGTCTGAACATTGTGCAATATCTCTGTAATTACAGTTAAGATGCACCTGCTTGATATACTGTATTTACATCTGCATCTTCGAAGTTCAGTAGTCTTAAATATTTAGCAAACTTCTCATATCCAAAATAAGGATAATTACATGTAACGCGTTGACTGGAGGTGGACTTTGGCAGCCTGACCTTGTACCCGACCTAAAGCGAGGGTTACGGCTAGGTTGAGCTCCATTACCTAGATGGGTCACTAGCTCGCCCTCCTGGGTCAACCAGGCTTGCTCTTTCCTTCCCCACGTTTGTAGAATTGGGATAGCAAGTCTAGGGGGTCCTAAATTAGGTAGACTGGTGTCTTTATGTGATGTGTATTTTTGGTATTCTGTTGTGTTTTTATATATTGCTGGTGTTATGTGCACTGTAAATTATTGTAAGAATCTGTAAATAATTATGTTACAGCTAACATGGCACCTCCAGTCTTGTATTTTTAACAGTCTTGGCGATAATACAAACTCTAATAATCCTGAAAACCGAACAAGGAATTAACTATCCATAACCCTGGTGGCCACAGAGAAACAGGCTATAAGTATGAAAGATACTTATAATCATTGATGTAACAGTTGTGATAGTGTGATAAGAGGGCTTTGTTACTGCAAGCGGATGTGGACTATAAAAACTTACATTCAAAAGGCATGGTTAGGATATAGTGCCCTCAGTGCTACTAGGAAATGAATGACTAGTCACTCTCGCCTGAAAAGTCTAATACTAAATATCCTAGCCTTGTCCTGGCTTTTTTTCATCTTAATGGGACATAAGAATAGAACAGAACGAAAAAACATCTGAAGACTCATAAACTAAAGTCGCCAATAACTCTAAAAACATGAAAATTCAGAATGAAGACAACAGTAAGAAATTACTGCCACAGAATTCTTCCCGTAGTTCCTTATCAGAAACGGACGATACTACGGGAATTCATCCTTTCGATAGCACCTCAGAGTGACAAGTGTAACATGCCGGGGTGGTGTTTCCTTGTGGTGTCACTTCACATGGACACCACATAAAACCATCTGTGTGACTCCTCTTTTGCTGCTATGATTGACTTGTCCCATCAGTTCCAGCCAATTTTGTGTTGTCATTCACCTACTACTTACACTTACGTTCTGGTCTTTGCGCACTATATCTGGAATTACAATAATAGTTAAATGAATTTATTTGTACCTGCATCTTGGTAGTCCATTTGTTCCAACAGCTTAGCCGTCCAAAGCATAACTTGAGTCAAGATGACGTATACAGTCCGTGGCGAGAGGCATCAGGCAGCCTTGACCTCGTATTCAGCCATAAAAGGCTTCTCTCTCTCTCTCTCTCTCTCTCTCTCTCTCTCTCTCTCCAGACTGACATGGTTCACGGTAGTCACGCGGCTGTTCTTGCTCATGCTTCGGGGCTATTGAGTCAACATTGCTTGTCGTTCCTGTCCTAGGGATGTACGAGTAGGTTGGTGTTATCCAGACTACGAGTAGACTGTCGCCAAGTAAGTAAGGTGGTGTTTTTTGGTGATGTGATATCATGGTGCTTTTGGTGTTAGTGTATTTGTGGTGTAAAGATGCAAGTACTGTAAGTTATTGTAAGATTTAATAAATGATTACCGCATCGCGAGCAAGAACATCAAATTTAGTCACAATTTGGACCCCCGAAATATGTACCCGAGCGAGAGATCTTCGCATCAGCAAGAAATGGGGTAAGGGGTCGGGAGGAAAACTCTGTAATACAGTAGCGAACTTTATTGGATATCTCAGTCAATTATGAAGTTACAGAAAAGATAGACACCGTTTTGGGAATCGCAAAAACCTCATTTATTTTCATTTTATAGATAACCCACAATTCTGAATAGTTATTCTGTAAACTGAGGAACCGATTTTTTATACAGCAGATTAGGGTAACAGCCGGCTGCGCAAGAAGTAACGGTCTAAGGTTGCGTGAGTAGCGCAGCAGTAGTTCCAACAATTGCTGCGAGCAACCAGGTTTCGCTTTTTCAGAACAAATAATACCTTCTGTTTTTTTTTTTTTTTTTCTTTTTGAAGTTTTTAACTGAATCCGAGTCAAACTAATACAATACCCTGATCAACGAAAGAAACTCTGAATTTCTTATTTCTGATTCGAACTGGAGCACACCGAGAGATTTGGAGAAAGTAATTTTTGAGAGTGACCGAAAAGCAAAATCATTATTAACCTGCTCCCAAGCCCTAAACCCAGAATTAATACAAGAGGAATATTGGTTTTAGGAAGTGTGAGGGAATATTTTTTGTGTAATCTAATAAGTTAGTTTTAGCATTTTCAGGTCAGGAAATCATAGGAAGATGATGAGCCACATGAGACAGTATTCAGCACTGCCTGACTTGCTAGTTTGATCACTCGAACACGTTCCACACTTTCAGTGTGGATGCATATTACATGTTTAGTATAACAGCGCCCCCAGTATTTTATTTTGCAACTATCGCTATTGTATCAAACCAGGAATCAGTCACTTAATAACCATTACCATGGTGTCCAGGACACGCAGGCTGTATATAAGGAAGATATTACGACCCTAACGAGTCAGCTTTTGCTATGTGTTACTACCATCATAATTATACAACCTTTATTATTGTCACAGCTCTGCTTTCAAAACGAAATCATGGCATTTTAACACTTTTCTAAAGTGCACAACAATTAGAAAGCAAATAGAAGCCTCCAATACACAGAAAACATTTCCAATACATCCAGCTAAAGCCATAAATGGGTGTAGGAAATTATATTTCAAAGTAGCTTGGAAACCAATATTGACCCTAAATTTGCTAATAAGCTTAATGTAAAAGAAGTATATTGGTCCTGAATGATTAAGATAAGAAAATAATTACTTGAGTGTCATTACGAATATCATATAAGTAGAAAGATATTACCAACTAGAGGGCCCCTCCGCTGGAGGAATCATGCCAGCCGCAAGCCGATGCATATACAGTATAGCACGGCTCAGAATATGACCTTGACCTTGACCTACTTTCTTCAATTTCGAACTCGTTGGAGATTTTCATCCCTACTACATACCTGTAAAATTTTGTGATATCTTGAGCGGTTGTGAAGTTATCTTGGTAACAGACACACAGACCTTGACCTACTTTGACCAATTTCGAACTCTTGAGATGTGCATCCCTCCTACACACCTGTAAAATTTTGTAATGACATCTTGAGCTGCTGCGGCGTTATCGTGCTAACAAAAACACAGACACACAGATAGACAGACAAACTGAAAACAATACATGTAGGAGATTTTCATCCCTACTACACATCTGTAAAATTTTGTGATGATATCTTGAGCAGTTGCGAAGTTAATAACAGACACACAAACCTTGACCTACTTTCACTATTTTCGAACTCGTCATCTGTTTTTTCCCCTGCTTCACACCTACTGTATAAAGTTTTGTGATATCTTGAGTAGATGCGACGTTATCGTGCTAACAGACAGACAGACAGACACACAGACAAATTGAAAACAGTACCAGGTTTGCATTCAATTGGGGATTCCCAAACTAGGTATACAATAAAAATATATTCGTCTCAGCCACGGCAGCTGAGTGGTATCCATGGCTGACTGGGAAGATGCAGGCCCGTAAGTGCTAGTAGGGCAACTGACGACACACAATTAAGGTCTTCAACTCTTCATCCACTCTGTGGATTGGTAGGTCAAATAAACACCTAGGGTAACACCTAGTGGAGGTAACTGAAGGAACCTGGGCTATGTAGTGGCCTTGTATCCAGGGATATTGGGTGAATAACCCGCCACAGGCTCAAATGCCTATGCTATGGAGATGAGCACCACACCTCATGATGTCAGCCTCCATCTTTACCTGTACCATCCCATTAATGAAAGGTACAAACTAATTTCATTGATAAGCTTTATATGATAACCTGAGAACACTGAAGGAGCCCGTCATACCCGGAACACATTATTGTATCACACGTCCAGCTGAGGAGATCAAAGAGCATACGAAATTAAGGGTAACAGTTTTTGCAACTCCAGGTTAGAAAAGTCTTTATAAAAACATAAACCTGACCAGATCCTGCTGTTCACCAGCTGCCCTTATCCTGAATCTGAACTTATCCTGCGGTTCACCATCTTCCTTTTGGGGACAGGAAGAAGGTTCTGGGACGTTTGCATAGCCAGGCAGTGAAGCCGGCCTGATATATTGGTATACAGGCGTTTGTCTTCAGCATCAAGGAATGAATGACGAATTGATAACATACAGATTGGCAGATAGAACAGAGTGCAATGGACCAGGCATAATTATTGAAATAAACAAATAAACGAACAAGAACGGTAACATCCAATATTAGTTAAGCCTTTCCAGGCGCAGGGACCCAAGAATTTTTTTTTTTTTTTTTTTTTTTTTTGAGAGAATGAATGGAGGAAGGAAAAACAAAGGAAATAAAAGAAAAAAAACAAGTCCATGTACCTGAAGGCATCCTTCATTCATAAAATATTTATAGCAACTGGATATAAATAAGAGTGGATTAAATGTTTGTGGGAAGCAACTCCCAGGAAGTGAATTCCAGAGAGTAGTAGTTCTGGGGAGAAATTAATGTTGATAAGCAGAGGTTCTGCAGTGCGGGGGAGAAAGTGTGAGTTCATGGGCACTCCCAGCTGCCTGAGTATTTCGGGAGAAAATGTGAAGGGAGGGCACAATTGAAGCAAGTACGTCAAAGCACTCACGGTAAAATTATCGATAAAATAATGCTAACGAAGCAACATCTCTGTGTACTGATAATGGAGGAAGGTTCTGCGTAATGGCAGGATTACTGATTAATCTAATTTTGTCCAACTGCCTCAGTGCAACTGCTCCACATCCACTCCACAGTGGCGAACAGTATTCGATCTCAGAACGCACATGACTTTTGTATATTGTCGACAACTGCTCGTCAGAGCAGAATTCACGAACTCTGTACAGAAGTCCCAATTTTTTAGAAGCATTTTTAGCAAGGGATTTAACATAAACTGTCTAGCTTAGGTTGGTGTTTAGTGCGACACCTAAGATATCAATTGTTTTGGATATGGGAATACTGACATAATTTAAAATTATGTGGGAGTCTGAGGGATTCTTTCTGTTGGAAAAATTAATGTATTTAGTTTTCTGAGCATTAAATGAGACCAGATTTGTTTGTCCCCATTGATTAATCTTAGAAAGGTCCTGGTTCAGAGAAATTGCTGTGTTTATTTGGGAATTTATAATATCAGATTATGTGAGGGAAGTACTGAATGTGAAAGAACTATGAAGTGTCGAGTCATCACCATCAGAGTGCAGTGGGTTGTGAGTGACAGAAAGGTCATTTATAAGAATGAGGAAGAGGGATGAGGCCAAAACTGATCCCTGAGGTACTCCAGCATTTATGGAATGAAACTGGGAATTCCATGACCCGTATTTTTCTATTATGAAAGTAAGAAGAAATTAGAGGAACCAGTGATGCAAGGCCATAGTGTGACATCTTAGACAATATGGCCCATTGCCAGACTGTCACATGCTGTTGATTTATCAAGTGTTATTGTGTGTGTTTCACCATGTTGGTCTATTGTTTTGTTAATCTGATAGGTAAGAAGGCAAAGAATGTCTACAGTTGAATGTTCTTGTCTAAATCCATACTTCCGATCATTGATTAGTTTATTGATTGCTAGGTGCTTGACAATGTGTATGTTTATTAGTGTTTCAAAAACTTTACTGAGAACGGAAGTTATAGTGATTGGTCTATAGTTTGATGGATCATAACTGGCCCCGTTTTAGGAACAGGAAGGATATTTGCTTCTTTCCAAGAGGCTGGAAAACTTGAGGTACAGATGCATAAGTGGAAAAAATTTGCCAATACAGGAGCCAACACAGGGAACCAATTTTTAAGAATTATTGGAGGAATTTCACCTGAACCAGTAGCTTTGTCTACTGATTCTGTAATACAGGTTGTACGTATCTTGTCTGAATCTTGAAAGGGGTATTTGAGGGGAATCAAAATTAAGTACAGGAATATTGTGATTTTCTGTATTTAGGGTTGAGTTTCTTGAAAAAATATCAACGAGAAGATTGGCTTTTCCACATGGGTCACTTACTAGATTTCCATTGGGGGACTGTAACGGTGGAATGGAAGAAGTGGAAGTGAAGTTAGATTTGAATGAATTAAGGGTAGACCAGAATATTTTGTTATCAACTGGGTTGTTTAATAGTTTGTTAGGTTGTCTATGAAGAATGTTAGATTTGGAACAATTGATAATAACTTTGGCATGGTTTCTGATATTTCTATAATAGTTAAAGGCTTCTTTAGTTTTGGTTCTTGTATAAGTGTTATAGTCTATTGTTTTATGTTCTTTTATGCTAGCACAACTGTGGTCAAATCATTTAGGTACTGGAGTTAAGGACATTAAAGAGTAGAAGGACTTAAGCCCTTGGTGGCGTCATATGTGACAAAGAAAATTCCGGCCACCTCTGTAATTCTAACCATAGTGTGTGAGCAATAGCCCTTTCTGACTCGAAAGTTCTTTCACCAAATCACTCAAAAGATCGTCGAATCGATCACGCCGATGAAGACTTAACGAGATTATTATGGGCCCTTCTAGGTTAAAGTGGACTGGCTTTGCTAAGGCAGACTAATCTTGTAGATGTAGCCGAATCGTTTCTAAAATTTCAGATTATAGGTTTATAACAGAAGAGAATTTTCAAGTTGGTCTTGTCATGGATGTCTGGAGAAAGATAAAGATGATTCTGGGGTTTTGACTGCAGTTTTATTCTGTTGACAAGAGCAGTTGGTGCGGGTGGTTTATGCTGGCTAACGCCATACCCCTGTACTCCTGCCTATTTCACCGTGCCTCTTCTGTCTCCTGTCACGTCCCAGTCCCTTCTGACTAGTCTCTCCACTTTCCCCCGTACACTACTTGTTGGGTTATGTGTGTGGACACGTGTATGAGTCTGTCGTGATCTTCCATCAGGTGTGTTGTGTGACTTTCCATGATGTCATATTGTTTTATGTGCAAAATTCCCTAGCTACAATTTCCACTGCTTTTTCCTCCAGCTCTCTCGAATTTAGGCATGACTTTTCTCAAGCCTCTATATTACAGATTAACAGCATATTAATGTCTCTTACTATTAGGTAGTGTGTTATGATATTTTAGTGCCTCTACATCACTCGGTCAAGCCAAGCTGTTGTACCTACTACAGCATGTAGTAACAAATTACATATTCTTTCATAACATACTAATGCCTGTGATATTCATGGTATTTATCACAATATTGTAGAGACACAATAAATTGTTGAAACAATATATTGCAACAATACCGGTATATTGTATGGAGTGAATACATGGTAGTAAACATTGCATTGTATTGATATAATGTATATATGCGTTTATACAATGGTAGTATAATGGCAGTACATTTGTGCCGGGAGGGGGTTGGTGATACCCAATACCCACTTCAGGCACAAAATGATCCACAGGTATACATGGCGAGTGATGAGAAAGGTGGGTGGTGAACTGAATGAAAGTAAGGGAATGATTGATTATGTGTGTGTGGATGAAGGGATGCGAAGATGTGTAATGGTTGCAAGAGCTTATAGAGGTTGGGGGAGTGGACTTTCTGATCACTACTTGGTGGTGCCCAGAATCAAGATCTAATTAAGATGGAGAAATAGAAGAAGGGAAGGACGGGAAGAGGGAGTAGTTGCAAGGAGAGTGGAAAGGTTGCAAGAGGATGAGAAAAAGACAGAATAAAAGAGAGAAGTGGAGGAACGATTGGGTAAATATGCATTGGAGCAGGTGGGGGACGTAAAAGGTGTGTGCAGGATATAGTGTACAGGTGTATAGTGGAGGGACTGCAAGAAAATTATCTGGAAAGAGGTGAAAACAGTAAGACAGGGTGGCAGTGAAGTTAGCAGGGGAGTGAAAGATAAAAATGGTAGATTATTAGTGGAGAAGGGAGAAAAAGAGAGCAGATTGAGAGAACGCTTTAAGGAATTGTTGAACATACAGGATGGACGTAATGCGAGTATAAGTGGCTGGGGAATGGCTGGGAGAAGGAGGGACGTGAGAAGACAGGAAGAAATCAGTAGGATAGAAGTTGTGGAAGCAATGAAGAAAGTGAAAATGGGGAAAGCCCCAGGAATTGATGGAGAGTGTGGTGAAATGCTGAAGCATGGGGGAGAGATAGTAGTAGAATGGATGTGGGAGATGTGCAGATTGGCCTGGGAGGAAGGTAGAGTCCCGGAGGATTGGAAGACAGGTATAATTATTCCGTTGTACAATGGAAAAGGGGAAAAAGAAGTGTGTGGTAATCATAGGGGCATTTGTCTTTTTAGTGTAATAGGAAAAGTGTATGGTAGGATACTTATTGACAGAGTTAGGGAAAGAACAGAGGAATTAGTTAGAGAAGAACAGGGAGGCTTTAGGAAGGGAAGAGGTTGTGAAGATCAGATAATCATTCCTAGATCTTTAGTGGAAAAGTTTCTAGAGAAGGGAAAGTTGTATGCAGCTTTCATGGATTTGGAGAAATTAAAATAAAGAAATATGATCGTTTCACGTAGAAATAGGGATTTCCAAATAAATGCAGTGTATTTTTTTTTTTTTTTTTTAATGTTGGGGTCTGTCAGACCCCACATTACCTAAATGTGTTAAGTCAAACATTACCTATCTAGCTCTCTGGGAGAAACAGAGTAAAAGTATATTTTATTCACTGGGTAGAAAGTGCAGGCTGCTGTTCTCAGCGGATGGTTGTTATACACTCAGGCAGGCCGTATAAACAGGGTGGAGCAGACTGTGTAGGTAGATGAAGGTTGTTATGCTGGCATCACCATATCTCGTCATCCTCGAAGACTCAGCATCGTGGTGAGTAACAGTGAGTGATAGTGAGTTTAGTGATTCCAAATGGTGAATCAAGGGGAGTAATGATGAGTCAGGGCAGGTTTTGGTGTTGATGTTCCCACAGTCAAAATACTTTCTTCAGCGCCTCGTTTGCGATACTTGCTTCTTCCTGCTTAGCTGCTCGTTGCTTCACAATGGCTTGTAGAATCATAATATTGTTGATCACAGTTTGCTTGTAGTTGTAGTTTTAGCAGTTCAGGGTTGTCGGCTGCTGCATATAAAGTCGTAAGACATCGTACGGCGGGAACTTGTAGCAGTTCTTGTTTTCTGTCTTGTTATTGTAGATTCAACTGTAGAATTGTAATATCTTGTGTTGATTGGAGAGATAAAATCATAGACCCTTTTAGTTTATCGTGAATCGCAGACTTGAAGCTCGTAGCAGAATGTTGATTGTTAGTAAAATTATGAGGCACAAACTGATTGTAGTTGAGATTTGTAGAATCACTGCCACCAAATATCTCATAGCTGTACCCATGCCATTTAAATAATGTAAGATGATAGGGTTGTAATACGGGAGAATTTTCAATTTGGTCTTGTCGTGGTTGGAAAGAGAAAGATAAAAGATGATTCTGGGGTTTTGATTGCAGTTGTATTCTCATTTGGGAGACATCTTGACAAGAGCAGTAGTACAGGAAGTTTATGCCCGTTAACACTGTGTCCCTGTACTCCTGCCTTTTCCACTGTGCCTCCTCTGTCTCCTATCGCGTCCCAACCCCTTCTGACCAGTGTCTACAATTTCCCACGTATACAACTGGCTGGGTCATGTGTGTGGGCACGTATATAAGTCTGTGGTGATCTTCCATCAGGAGTGTTGTGTGACTCTCCATGACGTCATATTGTGTTGTGTGTGATATTCCATACCTAGAATTTCCACTACTTTTTCCTCCAGTTCTCTCGAATTTTGCCATGGCTTTCCTTAAGCCTCTATAATACATAATAATAGCATATTAATATCTCTAACTAGTGTGTAGTGTGTTATATCTTAGTGCCTCTACACTAATACCCTTATTTCCATCACACTTCAAGAACTGTCGGGATTATCACAAAAGGCCTTGTTTTGATTAACTACCCCAAAAGGTGATTTCAGTTCCTTGGAACTTTGGATCCATTTTCTTATTTATTTATTTTTTTATTTATTCTCAGCCAAATAATTTTCAAAATGTTTTTTCCTTTTCACTATACTCTTGCTATAACAATGCAGTTCTGTTCAGCTATTTCGAACTGGAGGACTTGGATATAACTATCAATATCAGCAGCATATGCGATCGTCATTAACTTGAAGAAAATCACCTGAGATTAACAAGAATTCTATCAGTGTACAGTCAGATGCCTTATTCCTTGATAACGTAATCATACACAAATCACTTCTATATTGCCCTGCCCTCTGCCATCAGGCTGCTCTTTCTGTAGTTGATATATCCCTCCTTCACATAGCTCTCTAGGTCATCAGATTGACTGGCCTATGCAGTATTCAAGGACATATCATTGATTAGGTTAATGAAATATCCACTGAACCACTTTGTGCCATCGACATACATCTACGTCGGGCCCTGCATGTGCACTACATGCCAGCAACATGCATATACGTCATCGATTTAAGATAATTGCCAAAATTCAAAAATTCAATTTTGGTATGAGATATTTGCCTGCGATACTCTGTGTCTGTCTAGGCCTAATATGCATGCTATGGGTCAACTCCATGTCCCTCCTCCCATGCAGGGCCCTGCCAACTCGGTCCCACTTTGAGAGTGAGTGAGTGAGCACTATGGTGTATTGCTGCATTCTCCAATACAAGACTGACGAACTCCTGAACATCCCTTATGATGGAGAAAATGATTCTCCCATTGATGATGATGTTGCTGATCGAGACTACGCTCAAACTGAGTCGGAATCAAGCAGCAAGGATGAGATTCTATCCCCAAGAAAGGCTAGGTATACGGTTGACTGCTTGGCTGTATCACACCCTGCACAACAACCTGCACCACTACTCATCTCAACACACCGCTCTTGCTCCATGGATGATTCCACTAGTGATGAGGAATACAAGGCTGACCCTTCAGGCAAACATCAGCTGCCTTCATGGGTAGGATCGTCCAGGAAAACACAGATGAGTGGGGCATATTTTGTAAATAGTATATGGTGAGCAGTGCTTCATTCTACTCATATGGTGTGTGATGATTCCCCCCACCTCAAGCCCACTGCCACACTCCCCAACCCAAAGCATCCACTGCACCTGAACCTCCCCATGCTCTCTCCCCACACCCCTACTGTGCTTCCTCCCCACAGCCTCAAATGGTGGGGAAAAGAGCAAAAAGTAAAGTAAAAGGGAAGGGAAAATCCAGGGGGAAGAAAAGTGTGAGTCGTGGGGAAAGTGAGGAGGCAAGCTCTATTCCCCAACCTCCTCCCAAAACCTCCTCCCCAACCTACTATTGAATTTCCCCCCCACCTGACGACGGCAATGTAGGTGGCCCCATTGGTCACGAGAGCGAAACCAAAGGAGGGCATGAAGTCAGTCAAGTGAGAGTGGGAAAATGGGGGCAATTTCATTCCCATCATTCATCCCTTCACAGGCAGTGATACAGCAGGTTGTACCGTGCTGGAACTGACTCTCACCTCAAGGAGAATTGATTTCTTCAAGATTTTTTTTTTTTAAGGAGCTAGTTTTGAGGATCGTTCTCCTCTCCAATACCTATGTCACCTTCTGCCTTGGCACAACCCCACAGTCACCACACAGCCCACTCTTTGGTGCAGACATAACGAGTGATGAGTTATTACTCTTCCTAGCCTTTGTTCTCCTGCTGGGACTAATCAAGAGAAATCAATTGCCTTTGTACTGGACTATCGATACCCTTATGTCAATGCCTTTCTTCAGAAGAGTTTTAGGGTGGAATAGGTTCCAGTACATTCTAAGCCTCCTTCACTTCTTTGACACTGAGGACCCCAGCAACATTGGCAGCACAGACAGGATGAGGAGGATTCAGCTCATGTTCGATTGTCACAAGTTGGCGCGATTCTCAGTCTAAATAAATTCGTGACATTGAACTTTGGTGGGAAACCGCGAATTCTAGTGAATTCCCATAAGTATCACTCAGTCAAACGCCACATATTCACCAGATTGGCAGTGTTTTCAGAACATTTTTCATTGTTTCATAAGTGATCGTCCTTGTTCGCAACATTAGCGCTTTCGCTGAGTGATTTATTATGGGCGTGTTTCGCTCACTCTCTTTCCATTAGCCATTACCAGATAGCGTCTGGCCTTAGTCCTCGCCTCGTTTGTTTGAATTCAGTTAGGATTGAAGTGCCGTGACACCAGGTCTTTCTTCTGCAGTTTCCTGAAGTCTCCACTCAGTGTGATCCGGCGTAGAGGTTCAGCATGTGTGGCAGTGTCCTTCCTCAGCAATGACACCCAGTTCATCCCACCTAGCCCCTTTTCTGACCAGTATTTTCCTTTCGTTGTTCCTAGGCTTAAGAGTTTAGGTTTTGAGTAAGCGAGTGAGTGTGTTCTCCTTATTTTGAATTCATTTTGAAACATGTAACATAAATTTAACTCATTATAATCAATAAATTAACAGTTCATTTTCTTGAGCTTAATGTAATGTAAACTCGTGTTTTATTTCTCCACATTAAGCTTATTTCACTTATAGCTCCTAGTTTGCCTAAACGCTTTGCATTATTCATAACTGGTACTTAGGCCAGTCCTTTTGTATTAAGCTTAAAATCCGTTGTGCAACCAGGAGTTAATGCACCGGCAAGAACCTGTCTATCATTAATAACATTAGATATTGATTGTCAGGGGTGGAGTCACTTTCTCTAGAGGCTAACAGTACCAATAAACAGCACGTGTGAGTAATTAGTCTCTGCTGTGTAGTGTTGAGAAAGTTTATAAATTCTCGTCCTTATAGAATCGGCGAAGTAAGCCGAAATAAAGTAATCATTCCTTGATTTTCACAAGTCGTTTCATTGTCCTGTTCTCAAGTAACATTTTAAAGTATCAGGTATTATTGAATATTATTCTTTAATATTGTCAATACACATAAACCCCGTGACATCTGGCGACCTCATTCCAGGATATTAACTCCTAGCTCTAAAGTTATTCACGAGACAATACTCACTCACTCATACTTAGGTATTTATCATTAAAGTCTATAGGCACTATCTTACTGGTGATTATTAATTCATTTTTATTAATTTACGTAATAGTTTTCACAGTCAGTTGTTTGTTTAATTTTCTTTCTTTACCAGTTAACTACATAAAACTGGTCATCACTAACCTGTGCCTATATTCTTTATTCTTGATTATTGGCATCTTTCTCTGCAAAATAGCAGTCAGTACTTGGTCTCTAGTTCACACAGATTGAGTTAGCATCATGTCTACCAACGTCTATGTTCAGGAAGCTAAAGATATGGGGCTTAATGACCCCAAAGAAGTTAAAGAGTATGTCCTCTCTCGGCTTAGTCACGAGCAGCAATGCGAGAATGATGCTCGCGAAGAGCGTCGAATTCAGTGTCAGGAACACGAGAGAGAACGTGAACATGAACGAAAACAACACGAACTTGAGTTAGAACAAGAGCAACAACAACGCGAATACGAGCAAAAACAACGCGAACTCGAGTTAGAACATGAGCGAGAACAACGCGAATACGAGCGTGAACAAGAAAGAGAACGAGAACACAAACGTGCCGAGCGAGAAGCACGTGAAAAACATGATCTTGAAATGTTGAAGTTCAAGCGAGATTCCTTGACTTCAGACACATCTGGTGCAGCTGGCCCAAGCTCCACGAGCGCTATCCCTGCACATATTATGGCGACCCCACACATCAAGCTTCCTCCATACAAGGAAGGCGAGTGAACTGAGCCATACATAGCTCGTTTTGAAGACATGGCTCAACTTTACCAGCTGGATGAGGCAGCTAAGCGGCTTCAGTTTCTTAGCCTGTTTGAGGGACCTGCCCTCGATATTCTCCACAGAATTCGTGGAGACAATCTCACGTATGAGATGATGAAGGCCGCACTCGTCAAAGTGTGTGGTCTCACAGCTGACGACGCCAAGTGTCAGTTCATGAGGGCGCGTTTACAGGAAAAAGAGACTGCTGTTCAGCTTCTTGACCGGCTTACTGCATACTTAGATGAGTGGATGGAGAAAGATGAAACTCCTTCCACGCGTGAGGGGATAATCGACCTTATGCTGCGCACGCAGCTAGAAAAGTCGTGGCCTACTGAACTTATGGCTCGGCTTAAGATCTGCCAGATAAGGGATGCCAGCCAAATGGTGGAGAAGGCTGATGCATTCTTCACTGCATACGGGTATCAAACTCGTAAGCAGCATTCCTGGAACAGGAAAGCTGATAAATCTGGGAAACCATCTCAGACTGAACCCCAACAAAAAGGCCGTTCTCAGAATAATGGCCAAGATCCAAAACCGCAGAAGAAGGACCAGGGGCAAAACACTCAGAAACCTGAGTGGAAGCATTACGACAAGCAGAACCCAAACCAGCAGCAGTACTGGTATTTCAAGCAGCAGCAAGGCAAGGACAAACCACGTAACCCTCAGTCAGGACAACCGACTTTAGTGTATCGGAGGCAGGATGCAAATCCAGCCTTCATTCCCCAGCAAGCACACAGTGGTGCCAACCCCGCCAGTAAAGGTACTTCACAGTTCACTAGTTCCCCAGCGACAGTGAACCCTCCTCCACAGGTGGTCAGTGCTCCAGCTCCTCAGATGGTAAGCACGACCCCTCAGGTATCAAGTTCTCAGGGCGCCAAATTGGCTGCATCGTTTGTTCCGCAGTCTCACCAATGACTGGCTGCTACCTCCTCAGACCCTTCCACCAGTAACACTGCCTTTCTTGTTCAGCAAGGGTTTGTGGGAGGTGTTTCTGTAAATGTCCTGAGAGAAAATGGTTCCTCAGGTTGCTCTGTCAAGCAAAGTTTAGTTCGGCCCGACGAGTACATGGGTAAGCAGATCCAAATTAGACTTATTGATGGGTCAGTGAGATTGTTCCCTGAGGCATGTATCCAGGTGGCATCTCCTTTCTACACTGGGTTGACAGCTGCTGTTGTCATGCCAGAACCCTTGTTTGACCTCATTATTGGCAACATACCGGGCGTCAAAAACAGTTGCACCAGAGATGTTGCTACTCAGACTTCGGCTGTTGCAGTAACACGAGTCATGGCCAAGGCTCTGAATCGTGTCACCCCATTGACCATTACAATGCCACAAGATGTGATTCGTAGTCAAGATGTTGTCCACGAACAACAGTCTGACCCGACACTTGCCTCAGTGCGTAAGAAGCTGGAGGGTAAAGTGATTAAGTATTCATGGGGAGGTCAAGTCAGGTTCCTTCGCAAGTGAGGACGGCTATACCGTGAGTCACAAAAACCCCAGGGCGCGGTTCGTCTGCGGTTTGTCGTTCCCGCGAAGTATCGCCGGGCAGTGTTCAAATTAGGTCATAGTTCAGTGATGGGAGATCACATGGGCCAAAAGAAAACCTCTGACCGCATCCATGCTGACTTTTTCTGGCCAGGAATGGGACAGGAAATAAAAAGGCTTGTGCGTTCCTGTGATGTGTATCAGCATACCACTGACCGGGGATGTGTCCGTCCTGTGCCATTGAAACCGATGCCTGTAATCTCTGAACCATTCGAGAGAGTAGCAGTTGACACTGTTGGGCCAATTTCCCTTAGGGCAAGTGACGGATCAAGGTATATCCTCACTATTGTTGATTGCAGCATACAGTGGCCTGAAGCCGTGGCCCAGAAGAATATAGAGGCCGTCACTGTTGCTGAGGCATTGATTGAAGTGTTCTGTCGTGTAGGTATCCTTAAAGAGGTCTTAAGCGACCGGGGTTCGCAGTTCACCTCTGCAATGATGAACGAATCATTCAGGTTGTTGTCCATCCGAGGCCTGCGAACTAAGCCTTATCATCCCATGTGTAATGGGCTGTGTGAGAGGTTCAATGGGACTCTCAAGAAGATGTTAAAGCGCATGGCCGCCAAACAGCCAAAGGAATGGCCACGGTTCATTGCTCCTCTTCTGTTTGCATATCAAGAAGCCCTACAGCATTCCTTGAAGGTCTCACCCTTTGAACTGGTGTATGGAAGGTCGGTTCGTGGACCACTTCAAGTCCTTCACGAGTTATGGGATGATGAAGAACCCGACCCTCAAGTCAAGACCACCTACACCTAAGTCCTTGATCTAGGTGGCTGCCTCCAGTCGATGTGCGAGTTAGCTAAAGAAAAATTGATCAAGGACCGCGAAGTTCAGAAAGCCTATTATGATAAGAAGGCAAAACTTCGGAAGTTTAGTCCAGGTGATAAGTGCTTGGTGTTACTCCCCACTGTCCAGAACAAGTTGCTGGCACAGTGGAAGGGTCCATTTGATGTAGTAGAGTGCATTTCAGACCTCAACTACATAATTCAGAGACTGGCCTACGAGTACCTCATGATAGTGACCAGCCACTGGACGAGACCGGGGCAGCGGCAGTGATCCCAGCTGATGACCATGATGATGAGCCCTTAACCGTCCAGTCCCGTCAGGAGGAGACTGTCGGAGATGTTTTACATAACACTGACTTAGCATTAGGTGATCAGAATGCCATAAGGTCACTGCTCTGTCAGTATGCTGATGTCTTCTCTGACCAACCTAGACTTGCAAAGGTTGATTATCACAAAATTGAGTTGACCAGTGATACTTCCGTGAAGGTTAAGCCATATCTGATTCCCATGCGACTACTGGGCGCAGTAGACAACGATATTGCTGACATGGAGATTGCAGGTATTATTGAAAAGTCCTCATCTCCTTACTGCAGTCCAATGGTAGTAGTTCGCAAGAAAGATGGTGGAGTCAGGATTTGTGGCAACTATAGGAGGCTCAATGCAATCACCAAAGTGGATGCTGAGCCGATGGGTGACCACATTGCTATCTTCTCCAAGCTAGCAGGGTCACGATATTTCACAAAGCTTGGCTTGGTGAAGGGATTCTTTCAGATTCCCCTTCACCCCGAGAGCCGTCAGTTCACTGCCTTTGCTACTCCTAGGGGGTTGTATCAGTATAAAGTCCTCCCATTTGGACCTACCAATTCCCCAGCAGTATTCAATCGTGCCATGAGACAAGTGCTCCATGGTATCGTAGGAGTAGAGATGTTCGTTGATGATGTCCTAGTTCATTCTGCCACGTTGGAGGAGCACCTCAGACTCTTGGAAATTGTCTTCAGTAGACTCCAGAGTTTCAACATGACTGTGAAGCCTAGCAAATGTAAAATTGCTCAATGTGAGGTGGAGTTCCTTGGACACATTGTTGGCAACAATCGCTGCAGGTGTCAGGGTGACATGATTAGGAATGTTAGAGAAGCCCTGAGATCCGTGACCAAGAAACAGGTTAGGGCATTCCTTGGCCTAGTGGGGTATTATAGGAGTTTCATCCCCGGCTTTGCTCGTATTGCCGAACCGTTGTATGAGGTGCTTCAAAAACATGCTCCAAACACCACTGAATGGGGAGAAGCGCAAGAGAGATCTTTTGCCACCCTTAAGAATATGCTGTGTAAGGAACCTATCTTGCAGCTGCCTGATTCCAATAAACTTTTCTTACTGTGCATTGATGCTTCACAAGATGGTGTAGGTGCCGTATTAAAGCAGGAATCAGAAGGCAGAATTTTCCCAGTGGCATACCACAGCCGTAAGCTAAAACCCACAGAGAGGAATTACAGTACTGTTGAGAAGGAACTCTTGGCCGTGGTTGATGGTGTTAAAAAATATTACTATTATTTATATGGGGCACCATTCACTCTGGAAACTGATCATATGCCACTCACTAGTCTTAGCACGACCAAGACGGCTAATGCAAGATTGACACACTGGACACTGTATTTGCAGCAGTTTAACCTTGTTGTGAGATACATCAAGGGAAGTGATAATGTAGGAGCAGACCTAATGTCTCGCCTGCTAACTGATAACTAACACTGGTTCCATTAGTGAATCGCAGCGTTTGATGTCCCGCAGAGACGCCCAGTCTTTTCGCTCACGACCACATTCCCTGGTTAATTTAGCAAATTGCAGCGTTTGGTGTCCTGCACAAACGCCCAGTCTTTCCGTTAATTAAGTTTAAGGTTTAACTAGTAAACTGGGTTCCATTAGCGAATTGCAGCATTTGATGTCCTGCACAGACGCCCCGTCTTTTCGCTCATGACCACGTTCCCTGATTAATTTGGCGAATTGCAGCATTTGATGTCCTGCACAAACGCCCAGTCTTTTCGCTAATTAAGTTTAGGGTTTAACCAGTAAACTGGGTCAGCATTTGATGTCCTGCAGAGACGCCTTGACTACGTTTCCTGTTTAATAATGTAAATAGTGTACTTTTATGTAACATAAGTACTAATTGCTAGGCAGAGAGAGAGAGAAATGACACTTTTGATGCTCCACCTTGATTCCTTTCGCAGGTGCAGCTGGCGGGTGCAGCATTGTCGTGCAGACAGCTGATCGTCCCTGACGCTTGCTGCCGCCTCTTCTCTTCTGCCTCGTCATGATCATTTACCATTGATTTGCATTATGTAATTTTACACATAGGTACAAGTACACCACAACTGTCACACCTACACCATGTATTACATACATCACGCTACATAACAATTAGTTGTTAATGTAAATGTAGCGAACTTTTCGCTCAGTTTGACCTGAGTACAGGATTTTTCACTGTTGTCACTGAGTTTTTTCCTAAATCTTGCTTCCATTAATGTAAATACGAGGTTTTTACGCTCATGGGCGACTGTGATTTTCTCCTGTAGCAGGATAGCACACACACCACAGTGTGAATCTTGTGTGACTGAGTTAGGATTTATATGTACGTAAATTGAATTTTTTTTTTTCCTCAGGAAAAAAAAGTAATTTTGGTGGGGCGTAATGTCATGAGTTGGCGCAATTCTCTATCTAAATAAACTCGTGTCATCGAACTTTGGTGGGAAACCGCGAATTCTAGTGAATTTCCATAAGTATCACTCAGTCAACCGCCACGTATTCACCCGATCAGCAGTGTTTTCAGAACATTTTTTACTGTTTCATAAGTGATCGTCCTAGTGCGCGACATTAGCACTTTCGCTGAGTGATTTATTATGGGCGTGTTTCGCTCACTCTCTTTCCATTAGCCGTTACCAGATAGTGGCTGGCCTCAGTCCTCGCCTCGCTTGTTTGAATTCAGTTAGGATTGAAGCACGGAGAGACCAGGTCGTTCTTCAGCAGTTTCCTGAAGTCTCCACTCAGTGTGATCTGGCGTAGAGGTTCAGCGTGTGTGGCAGTGTCCTTCCTCAGCAACAATGCCCAGTTCATCCCACCTAGCCCCTTTTCTGACCAGTATTTTCCTTTCGTTTTTCCTAGGCTTAAGAGTTTAGCTTTTGAGTGAGCGAGTGAGTGTGTTCTCCTTATTTTGAATTAATTTTGAAACATGTAACGTAAATTTAACTCATTGTAATCAATAAATTAACACTTCTTTTTCTTGAGCTTAATGTAATGTAAACTCATGTTTTACTTCTCCACATTAAGCTTATTTCACTTATAGCTCCTATAACTGGTACTTAGGCCAATCCTTTTGTATTAAGCTTAAAATCCATTGTGCAACCAGGAGTTAATGCACCGGCAAGAACCTGTTTATCATTAATAGCATTAGATATTGATTGTCAGGGGTGGAGTCACTTTCTCTAGAGGCTAACAGTACTAATAAACAGCACGTGTGAGTAATTAGCCTCTGCTTGTACTGTTGAGAAAGTTTATAAATTCTCGTCCTTAGAGAATCGGCGAAGTAAGCTGGCATAAAGTAATCATTGCTTGATTTTCACAAGTCAATTCATTGTCCTGTTCACAAGTAACATTTTAAAGTATCAGGTATTATTGAATATTATTCTTTAATATTGTCAATACATAAAAACCCCGTGACACCGATCACTTGAGGGCACAGTTCACTGCCTCTTTCTCTCCCTTCAGAGACCTGGTCACAGAGGAGAGTCTCTTGTTATGGAGGGGATGTATAGCTTTCAGACAGTATGTTCCAAGCAAGAGACACCGCTTTGGGTTCAAGATTTTCGTCATGATTGACTGCAAGACCGGGTATGTGCAAGACATAGGTGCACAGACATACAATATGGAAGATAGAACAATTGGACTGTCAGAGGCGGAGGTGAAGATAATGATGGAGAAGTACCTTCATCGTGGGCACGTCCTGCACCTGGGCAGTTGGAACACAAGCCCAATTCTATCTCGGTACTTGCAATAGCAGGGGACAAGTATTTGCGGATCAGTAAAGAAAACCCAGCAGCACATGGTACAGGTGGGCTGGAAGCTGCAAAGGAAGGAGGTGGTGTTTTATCAGGCAAACAATATCCTAGCCACCACCTGGCACCACAACTGAGAAGTGAACCTGATATCAATGTTCGACGCCTACTGATGCACCTCGCCAAGACAATGGACTACTGCAGTGAGAAATGGATTCACATTTGGAAGCCAGAGCTAATAATTGATTATAATATCAACATGCGACAAGTCGACCAGCCTGACACCATGATTTCAAGTGTGGACTGTGCCAGGCCCGCAATGAAGTGGTACAAAAAACTTTTCTTCCGTCTTCTGGATATTACAGCACTGAACGCCCACCTCCTCCTCACCAGCACCACGGGAACCAGTGAGACCTTGGAGGGACTCATCAGAGAACTGTGTAGGGAACTGATTGGTACCCATGGAGTGATCGTGTGCCTCGCCAACATCACGGATCGGTGAAAACCCCCTGTGCCTCACCAAACACCACTTCCCTAAACCTGTCACAGCAAAAGAGACAAAACGAAATCCCCAACGCAGGTCCCACGTCTGCCAGCACTGCACAGCACAGCCACGGACCCAGCAGAAGGACACCAGGTAGCAGTGTGTGAAGTGCAATGTGGGGTTGTGTCTATTCCCATGCTTTGAAAAGTATCACACCCTCCTCCACTTTTAAGCGTTAGAAACCTGTGTTATGTGTGGAAAAAGATGCCTATGAATTCTGTGATGTATATGTAAATCAGTCTAAGTTATTTCATAAGCAACTGTTTTGTATATATACATTAGTGGAAGTGATTTCATATCAATAAGTGCAGTTTAAATACTTCATATATAACATGTGTAATGTGTCTTGTGTGTTCAAGAAAAGACACACATGTGTGTATAATGTGCAAGAATAATTCGTTGTGGGAAGAAATATGCAAACGTAAAATATATATGTGTTGGAAAATACTTATGTGAAAAATAGAAAATCCAACTATATGAACATTATCGGAAAAATGCCCTCACTCACTTGAATGTCGGAATGTGCCATCGCACATAATAACGCATGGGGACAGTTCCCACATCATGTATATACCTGCCTAGAGTGTCCCTGGGTCATTTGGAATACTTGCCCATGAAAAAAACGATCACCTACCTCAACTCCCTGGGGATTGGCGGCAGTCAATGAAGTCTATAGGTGTTACTCCGAATATTTCAGCTGCCCGCTGAGAGAGAATCGACCTAAAAATTGACCTTTTAGGCTTCTGTGAATACTTTTATGGTACTCCATGTTTTCTCATCATTCCTAACCTATCTAACAAAAAAAAAAAAAAAATTGTAGAAAATTGGCCGGCACTGAGGTGCAATGGAGGTCCCAGGCCAGCCAGCATTTGGCGGGTTAAATCTCTTTTGTAATGTGGATGCTATTATTTTTTTTAGATTTTTGGAACTCTGAAGCATATTACGAGTTACTGGAAACTTTGAACCACTCAGTAATTAGCAATACCGTACAATAAATAAAAAAAAGCTCTTTGGCCGATTTTACAAACTTATAATCAATACTCTCTTGCAGTCAGGACAAAGGGAAATACAGCATCAGCCCATGTATTCTGGTCTTCCTGCGAAAAGAAGTCACAGATCATAGCATTGCTCGTAAGTTTGGCTATGAGTCAACGTCCTGATCTTGATGGGAAACACGGGATTCAGATATCATTTCAGATCGCCTGATTGTTATCTAGAGTTGCCACAATGCTGACAATAATTACTGAACTCTTTCATTCGGATGATGTGGTGCTGGAGAGGGGCACCTTGATGTCATGGCGCCAGTATAACTTGATTGCTCGAGTGCATGGCTAAGGAAATGTCCCTATCCTCCCAAAAGAATATATATATATATATATATATATATATATATATATATATATATATCTATATATATATAATTTCTCTCTCTCTCTCTCTCTCTCTCTCAGAGAGAGAGGGGAGAGAGATTATTTATATATATATATATATATATATATATATATATATATATATATATATATATATATATATATATATATATATATATAGATATAGATATATTTATTAATCTGTTTATTTATTTGTATATTTATATATGTAAAACCTTTACAGTTCGGTAAGTTTCTCCAAGCTGAATATAAACATCTGACGGTAATAATTATAATAATAATAATAATAATAATAATAATAATAATAATGACAAAAAAAAAACTAAAATACGTCGTCGACTTGTAGGAGTTAATTCTTTATCTGTCAAGGAAACTCTTCAGCAAACAACAAATCGTCCACTTTTTAGCATAGTTCTCAGCCATAGCGTTAATCCATTCAGCCTGATGAATAATTCGGCTGCTTTTGAAACCTGACGATTTTATTCATCTCAGATTAGACTTTGAACAGGGGGAAGTTACTTTAACGATTATTAACATTCATTATTAGCGGGCTCTCAGTAGGTGAATATAAAGTCAAAGAGCAACAAGGAAAAAAAATGTAAATTACGTGACAGGCCTGATGGAATTAATCGACTCACAGTAACTATTTTGTCGTGGTTGACTTTCCCCAGAAATGAAAACAAAAATCGTCCGACGCGGACCGAAACTAAGACGCGTCGGACGATTTTTGTCTAAGCATCCAAAGAGTCAACCCCTTCATTCACAGGACGCATTTTTATTATCTTCATGCTACTTACTGTGGAGTTTGTTCAACCTGAGAGAGTTTTTTCGAACTGTAGAGGGTTATATACCTCTTTCATTAACGCATCCAAATACCTCTCTCTCTTTCTCTCTCTCTCTCTCTCTCTCTCTCTCTCTCTCTCTCCTCCAGGGAGCACAAGTGATGTTACCATGGCAACCCGGATTAATAATAAGGCGGCTCGGCGTTGTGCCAGCTGCCTGATGGGTCAATAGTGTGTCTTGAACACGTGCCTCAATCCGTGCCACGTGAAGGCCGAAGGTCAGACAATATTACACAGGCATAAAGACAGAACTCGAGTGCAATAAAAACACTGGTAGTAATAGCAGTAGGCATTAGTGTGTGTGTGTGTGTGTGTGTGTGTGTGTGTTTTAATACACAGTGTGTAGCTCTTTTTTCTACGTTTCTTCTCTCTCTAAAAATATACTGCCAATTCATCTCTCGGAACATTAAATTAAACAAACTATAAACTAGTGGAAATGTATTCTATCTATTGCTATATCTGTTTATCACCATGTCACTTATCTCTTCATGTTTTTGCTGTTCCCTGTTGAATGGTAGCTGTGATACTGTGCCTCGAACTATGCCACTCAGACCCAGAATTATCTTAACCTAAACTAGCCTTACCTAACGGACCTAACCCAATCGTGAAATAATGTAGCTGTGATCTTACCAGAATAAGAGTGAAAATTCGATAATGTCAGTTGTTTCCTCACTCTGAGAGAGGTGTGAAGAATAGTGCTGATATTCTTTAGTAGTGATGAAAATAAGATCTTCTTGGGCCAATATCTACATACTTAGGTCGTTGAGGGTGTTCCACATACTGCACTTCCTTAGTATTTGGTAGATAATTTCTGCGTGCTGCAGTACAGGTTCAGTCAGCGCTGCCAGTATCTACATCATTTTGTGCGTCCTAAAATCCTCTTCAGTTTATATATTTTAATTCCATTTCTTACATGGTTGATTAAATTTTTTACAGAAAGTCAAAAATGTCTGAGCTTCTCACACCAGCATACTGAGCCATTGCTTCAACATACAAGATAGGGGGTGCATTATATTTACCATCCTGTATTTTCTGTTGCCATGGTAACAATAAGAGTGTTAGTCCCCAGCTGGTTGACTGTAGGGAAATCATAAGTCCTGGGGGATATTGCGGAATTGTATTTACACAAGAACAGCTCAGGTGTTGCCTCCACCACGCCACCTTTGTCTGGGGCCTGCAAGTCGGCCCGCTCCTATATCTCTCTCTAGAAAAAGACGGTGTCGGCAGAATTAGAACTAGACCAGACCTTAGGTATGAGAATTAGGTCTCCTACACCCTAGTCAGAACACACTTGCATACTACCGGTTTACAAGTGGTTACACGACCTGGTTCTAATGATCAGTTACCGGGATATTTTGCACTTTGGGCCAGAGGAAGAGGGTAAGGGAGGGGGATATGGGGGAAGGAGGGGGTTGCTGGGGGGAAGGAGAAGGGTATGTAGGGTTAGGAAGGTTAGTATGACCGTAGAATATGTGGTGAAATGCTTAAAACTCTCACATTCCTATGACTGACGCTCATAAAGATAAATCTGTCTAATGTTAGCAAAACCAGTAAGTACTGTTGACGTGACCATGATAAAGGTGAGGGGTGTAAGGGATGCGTCACACACACACACACACACACACACACACACACATAACTACCAACACTATTGCCACACTGACCATTTCCTATCACAGTTCAGCAGCTCAAAAGTCTCTGCTGCACATAATTTTACTTGAAGACGCAGAAAATAATGACTTGCAATAATTTAATGTGAAACCTGAGTCGAATACAATGAAAAATTTTACCAACGAAAGCAAAAAAATAAATAAATAAATAAATGCTTTGTTACTGGCACATCATATGCAGTTTATGGGCTACACTAAAAATCCCTGGCATTGAGAAATGTAATATGATAGAATCCCATAGTTAATATATATATATATATATATATATATATATATATATATATATATATATATAAAATTCTCCATATTAAGTACCGATGATGCTGAAAAATATCTTTTATTAATCGAATTAATACTTTAAAAGGGTTAAATAATTGCTCATCGACTCCACGAGTGGTATTAAGACATGCAATTATTTTTTTCTATGCACCAATTTCTTCCTTGAATACGACCCACAGTAGGCAATAATGAGGTGGCTAAGTGTGATGTCTCAGTGTGGGCATTATTAGTAGTGTGGGAGTAGGTTAGTCCCTTCAGTATGATGACGTATTTTTCATTAAGTTTGTTCTGCCTTCTGATGATTATAACTGCATTAGATTAGATAAATTCTTCATCAGATTAAGTAACGAGTAACCTCAGTACTACTAGAAATTCCTTCCAATGTTGAACACACACACACACACACAAAGAAAAGTAGACAGAGTACACGTGAGCGGGATGTATTTAAAAACAAAAATAAAATCAAGTGCGTACCCTAGAGTTGCTCAGTATCTTACTCTCTAAGCGACGGACCCATGCCTGAGGAATGGCGCAGTACTACCACAAGTCCCATGGCCTGTAACAAGGAAGGGCGCCTCCACGGCCCAGTAAAACAGGTAAGCCGACGTTCAGGTCCCTAGCGAGATGGAGGAGATCATGACGTCATGCTCGCCACTCGCTTGATTGATTGTATCCCGCTCTCAGTTGTATCCAGGCACAGAACTAAATGGCTCCTCTTATACATATTATTTTTTGTATGAGTCTTATGTTCATTAAAATCATAAAATGCCAAGCAACTCTTCTATATATGATTATTTTAACATGTGTTTTACTTTTTCAAGAGAAAAACATCGAGTAGATCAATGCTTGTCGTCGTGCAAAAACGTGAAGCAAGACAATGCATGCATATGCTTTATACACTGCACCCAAAATTATTTCGTAGATGACATGAAATTTAGATTACACGGTATTCAAAGGCCGAAAACCCAACAACAACTAAAGAAGGATGCTGTCCCATCTCTTTTTCTGCCAGAGAGACAGTTTCATTAGCATACAGCTAGTCTACAAGCATGGTTTCGTTTGTGTGTGATGGTAGAGGGGTGTGTGTATGTGAAAACAGGAACATGTAGTGAAGCTATGGCAGTACTTGTGAAGGCACAACACGGTGTGCAGGTATAACATTATTTGTGAAAGTTCAGGAAACGAGACGAATGTATGTGATAAAAGAGCAATATGTAATGGGGCACAGCTGTGTGTGTGATGATGCAGAATTACTTGAGAAGGTACACAATATTGTATGTGGGTCTGGCATTATTTGTTAAGATACACTCATAGAAAAAGTAACCCACTTGTGCAAGAGGTCTTGTAACTCGCAGCATTCAGGTTTGGAAACAGTGCATTGACGTCCGGTATGAGGAGTAGCGTCTGGGTGGTGGGGGGAGCTGATTTGCACGAACTACTGCTTCACGTCATTTATCGAATCAATCACAACTGTATTTAAAATATGTAATATACCTTCACAATCACTCTCCAGGAACCACACATTCCAACTCACACAGCATTTTTGTGCTGAAAGCTCTATACCCTCATAAGATTTTTTTTACCTTTGTCTTTGATCCTTATAGAAGATGAACACGTTTCTTTCAACACACTCACGAACACATGCCTGAGATCTGTGTCTACTCCATATATGCAATAAAACTATCAGTCATGTTTAATAAGATAAACCCTATCCCCTAACACAGGGATGATAAGATATAATGTAAGGTCTCTAGGCATTGTTTCTCATCAGTAAGAGGTAGGGAGGGCTGGAAAGCATGAAGTAGTTGGTGCATTGCATATCTTATGTCAGGTTCGAGTTTTGCAGGCCAAATATTGGTTGAATATTTATTTTATTTCAACATTATAAATATTCCATTATAAGGTATTATGTAATAGGTGAAATCACCCTTACCCACAGTAATAAGTCTATAGTGAATTATGAGTCATTTACTAAACAAAACAATGTAATTCCAATCGTGCTGAACCCTGATTTGAAGGATACTGAATATCCTACAATAGCCATCTTAATTATTCACGAATTTTTATGAGTTTGTTTTCACTGATACTGCTACCATACACTTCACAACTAGAGTTTAATTTAAACTGGCTTTTTTAGCTTTTTAACCCACCGCATGCCAGTGCCGTCTTAAAACGGTCTGACATAATGCTGCAGCCAGTGCCAGTGCCATTTAAAACAGTTTAAAATAAAAAACTTCACTGTGATCGCATTTTTCAAGATTCGTGGGTAAAAACTGGCAGGCATGTAACGTAACTATTCCTCTACCATCTCCCAGGCTGTCAAGGCCATACACTCACTCGCTCCCCCCCTCACGCTCGCTCTGCCTGTGTGCCTCACCCAGTGCTGTACATAGTGAAGGCATTTTGTAAATATTTTCTTGTAAGTGTAAGGGCTATATAGTGAAGTCAAGTTGTAAATACCTTCTTGTAAGTGCCAGGACTGTATGTAATGAAGTCAGGTTGTACCTGTCTTCAAGTACGTTGAGATAATGCATTCACAGTGAGAAAGACACACAGATTGTGATAGATGCTGAAGTAATAAGTAATCAGAAAAGTGTACTGAACATTGCTATACCTTCCCAGCTTAAATACCTGAGTATACTTTCATAGAAAACTTATTTCTCTCACATACATGGTGAGTGTGAGAGAGTGGCTATACCTGTACACAAGTATGCAGGACTCAATGAAACTGATTTCCGAGACTCGGTGAGCATTTCAATGGCGAAATTCGTTGTTTCCACATCAAAATCTATCATTTTAACCAAAAGAAAGGTCAAAAAATGGCAAACACTGGGGTGACCCATAGGGCTAAAAATAGCCGGCATACAGCGGGTTAAGTATTTTGCTGAACGTGGGTTTAATAATGAGACACATGAGGTAACATGAAGGAGCACAGGAAGGAGTGCAACACCCTCACTTACCAGACAATCTCAGGGTTGAATAAAATAATTTACTCTTTTACTCTGACTTTCGATAGACTGCTCTCCAAATAATTATTTTCGCTTTCTTAACTCTTAACCCTTCTACCGTCATTGGTCCAAATCCGATCAGAACTGTGTTTAGTTGACTTTGGTCATCTTTGACATTTCCCTGTGACCTTAACCTTTAGGTGATTGTCTACAAAACCAAATCTTTCTGTCACTGACTTAACCTGAACACTTCGAGAAGGCTTAGCTTTCATTGGATAAAAACTGTGACCTTGGCCTGCTCTTGGAAGAGTGAGCAAGTCTAACAACTTCAACTTAGTAGGACCGGACTAATTCAGTGCAACCATACTAGAAGGACCTACTAGCAACAGTCAGACTAAAAGCGCTCATGTTTGTCTTTTGAGACCCTCTTAAGTCAAAGCTCTAGCCAGAAAATGATGTTACTCTACAGGAGTTTGCAGAAGGGAGTCATGGAGCAATACGGCAAGGCCACCTTGTACCACACCTCTCCCAAATACAGTACAGAGTAGGGACAAGGAGGGCATGGAGAAAGTTGAATAGGACACCTCATCCCCCATCTCTCCTGAGACCCTCTTAAGCCACAGCCCCAGCTGGAACATGTAGAGATAAGCCTGTTCATGGAATGCTACATACAGTGGTGGGCATGCTTGAATACTGGTTTTACTGAGTAGAGCAATACTAGAAAGATCCATTAGCAACAAGCAGATTAAAAACACTACCCCAGCCACTAGGGGGAGAGGGGCAAGACAGCCCAACTCAGTGTCACTTCCAAGCCTGGATAAATAGGAAGGGTTGGCGTCAGGTATGGCATCCTGCCATAAAACGGGCCAAAACCAAACATGGCAAGTCAGATCAGAATAGTCTAGGAAAAACTGTGACCTTGACCTTTGACCTATTTGTCGAAAAACAGTAAGTCATCCCCTTGCATGCTCCTCAGCCGATCCACAGACAAGTAGTACTAGAGCTCCCTAAAGAGAAGGGGAAAGGCGAATCCGAAGGAAACAGGAAATTTTAGCTTGCCAATTCAGAATAAATATTAGTAGTTGATGGATAACTTAAATACCAAAACAGAATAAATAGACGAGAACTTTACCAGAATAGCAAATGGAGTAACTGTAGAAATAGGAGGCAGAGACTATAATGCAGCAGCAACAAGCTCACTGTGAGTACAGAGGAATTTGTAAAGATGAGAAGGAACACGATTTTAGGACAAGAAGATAACATGTTGAAGTAGCTGAACTAAAGAAAACTATAAACATGAAGAAAAAGGATGATACTCGAAAATTTATCATGAAGAGAATTGAACACACACACACACACACACACACACACACACACACACACACACAAAGGAATGGAGGAAGTCTGAAGGCAACTAAGCAGAGGTTTGGTATGGGAAGAAACCATAATTAATGTGTTCTCTCTGAGACTCTCATGGAGAAGTAATGAATTGGCTAATAGTTGTTAAGTTATGAGAATAAAAGAATTTTGTAGAAAACATTATAGTAACAGTACGTTCATCAAACAGTCTGTTCAGGTATGAGATACAGTCATCCACAGCGTCTCATCGGATGAAGTAAAGAACGCTTTCAGATCAATGAAGAGGAGTAAAGCAGCAGTGATGATGGTATCACTGCTGATATTATTAAAGATGCAGGTGGCTGCGATAAGCGAACTAGGATGGTGATTTATGATATTTTTGATGAGGCAGAGCTGTTCCGAAACTTTGGAAAAATGCGTCTGTTACTCAGTTTCACAAAAAGGTAACATCAAAGACCTAAAGGACTGCCCACCAATTAGTCTTTTACCAGTTGTGTGCAAACTTTTCACAGAAGTCCTAATAAGTCAGGTTAGTTCTATCTTAGATGGAAACCATCCAAGAGAACACACAATATTACAAAGTGATCACTCGACAACAAACCATTTTCAAGTTGTTAATTGGGCAATCAAGAGAACTTCATAAGAAACCTTTATGGATTATATTTATTAAGAAAACATCTGATTCAGCTAAAACAGCTGCCGTGACGAGACCAATATATTTGAAGCAGTGTGTTCCGTTTAGTCTACCACCCAAGGCCCGAAAAGGTGTCCAAAAATGTATCTGATGGCATTTTTTGTTTAAAGCTGGCAACCATGCTAGAAACGTTCTTTTGGGTGTGGTGATTATTGTTGGTGTGGTGATTATAGTTTGGGCAGCTGCCAAACTGAAAAGTGCATTTCACGGTCATGCAGAGGCGACAAAGGTCATAAAGTGCAACTTTTGCTCAAATTGTACATTGTCAACTTCATAAAAGTGTTCCGATAATTTAAATGGATGAAGTACACGTGAAACTATTTGAAATGTTTAATCCTATTATATATCTGTTCAGATCTCCCACTTTCTTGAACACGAACTTTCACCTACTCCGTTGTCCCTGGCAAAGCCAAAAGGTGACATGAATCCATCCTCAAAGGCCGATTGAAGTTGCAAGTCAGTTACCAAATTCGAACCTCCTTACATGCACCATAATCAATGGACATGCTTTATTTCAAGTTTTGGGAAAGCCGGCTAAATGTTTTACATTCATGTATTATGCATCCATTTTCGGAAAGTCGGTTTTCAAGCACGTTGGAGGTAAAAACACAAGAGTGGATGTCATTTTTGACTGATACCTGGGATCTAAGTCAATCAGGTCTTCAACCAGAACATAGAGGAAATAAAAAAAGAGGCAAATCAGGAAACTGATCTGATGTCTTGATGTCCTGTTCCTACAAGTAAGGGTTCAGTTCTTAGCACTAGAAGAGAACAAAGAGAATGCGTCTGAACTCTCTGATGAAATATAGGTTGTAGCTGGAGGTGGCTACTCTGATCCAGTGAACTCCAAATCCAGCAAAAGAGAAATCAACCATCCGGTTTCTGATCAGGAAGAAGCAGATACCAGGATTGTGCTTCATGCAAAAAATGCTATTGTTATGGGCTATCAGCGCATTGAAATAATATGCCGAGATAAAGCTGTTTTGTTGCTCCTTTTACGCCACCTAAGAGACCAAGTTGAAGTCTGAATGATTGCCAGTACAAATAAACAGGGAAAGTCTTTTTTTTTTTTTTTTTTTTTTCCAGTGCACCTTATAGCATTGCATCTGGATCCAGTTGTCCTGCACAATATTCAAGGGCTCCATTCCTTCACGGGATGTGACATCACATCCTCCTAATCTGAATTTTCAAAGAAGTCATGCTGGAAAGCTTTTCAACAATACCCAGCATTACTGGAAATTGTGAGAAGTGATGGGGACATCAGTGGAGCAGAGGAATTTGTTTGCAGGCTGTATGGAGGTGACACTGTGCGCGAAACAAGACCTGAATTCCCTGCGATTTCAACTGTCTGCAAAGCAAAGACCACTGGAGCGGTAACCACCCACAAAGGATGCTTTGGATCATCATTTCGCAAGGTCAAACGTTCAGGCAAAATTATGGCTAAATGCTGATGAGGCAATCGCTATTGCTGGATCGTCAAGCAATACTCTTGAATGAAAAGAAGACGAGAAACTTGTGACTGTGGACTAAACTGCCTCCAGTACCCTAAGCATGTCCTGAACTGACAACACGTGAATGCAAAACCAATTATAGTACAGCCAGGTGAATATGCTACCGACTGAAGCAGATTTGTATGATTGAATGTGCGTGCAACGTAGATGGCTGTGCCAACCCACTAGCCGCTGTTTTCTAGTTTTTTTTGTTGGTGTCACCTGCCTCACTTCTGCAGGGAGTGCCTCAGTTATCTTCTGTGTGTATTTGTCTCATATATCCGTAAATTAAGTACGTATTTTGTACAATTTGAAATGAAGAGGCAATTCAAAATTTGGAAATGTGATGATTCAGTACTTACAGTACTATAATGTGTTGTTTTTGTAACAGCACCTCGAGTACACCGAAATCTATTAAATAAGGTTATATTTTAGGTATTCAGATGATGTAAAAGTGTAGTTTTTTTTTATTCCATTTTATGTAGGGAGAAAGGAATATTGAATATGTCAATATCATAATATTCTGCAACTACCAGATTGCTAAAGCCATATTTAGGTGCATAATTTATGAATACTGTAATGATATATTTCTTTCTTAAACATGTTAATTTATATTGATATAATAACAAAAAGATCAAAATTCCTACTTTCACTGCTTATTTTTGTTGCCATGCATTATGGTAATTTTGAGCAAAAAACGACCTTGATGACCTTTGTGACCTCTGTATGACCTTCAAACACATTTTACAGCTTGGCAGCCACCCAAACCAAATTCACCATACCATAAGGAATATTTCTTGCCCTTAAAAGAAAATGCCAACAATTAGTCACTTATGGGGTCCTTGACTGGCAGACTCGTTTATCTGGTGGATGAGGTATGTAACAGTCTTGTGGTGTGAGAGCTCCATTGTCTTGTGGGTAAGTGGACTATTTCAGAGTTGTAATTTGCGTTGTTATTGTGTAAGGGAAGCTGGTGATCACATCGGTGTGAGGCTAATTGTACTCTTGCCTCTCTGGGTAGCATAGTGTCTGAGGGATGGCTTCTTAGTGGTGGCTTATGGAAGACACTATTTTGTTGAAGGTTCTTGATGGCTGTGGTGGTTATGTGTTTATGAGTATATTCTGAAGTGTAGTGTTGAGTGGAGGTGGCCGGGTGTTGCTGACATGCTTTGTGTAATGTTGGGCAGTTGTTTAGGTTTTGTTTCTTTGCATAAATGTAAAAAAACAAAGTTACAAGGGTTGGATGGATTTTGAGCTGAAGTAATGAACTGTGTGTTTCTCATATTCGTATGATCCTTGAATAGAAGTATTATTGCTTCTTGATGTAGGTGATCAGTTCATTGGTCTTGGTGCACCCTTTTGGCCAGCTCCATGATGCCCATATTGTTGCTGCGTTTTCTTTCTTGTAGTCTTGTAGTCATGTATTCTTGTTTAATTGTGGCAGGCACTCCTGCTCTTTAAAAATAACCGATTTCAACCAAACCTGGACACAGTGACCAGTATATGACCTAGTTGTGTTCGCTTGGTTTTGGTTTTTGGACGACTATTGTTGCCTAAAAGCTGCTGAAAAATCGCTTCTTTATCTTGTTTAATTGTGGCAGGTACTTCTGCCCTTCAGAATTAACAGATTCCAACCAAACCTGGACATAATGACCAGCCTGTGACCTAGTTGTGTCCGCAAGGTTTTGGTTGCTAGGCAACTATTCGTTGCCTAGCACAGGCCAAAAAGCCGCTTTTTCATACTTTTCACGTTTTGAGTTGTATAAGAACTACTAATGGGTGTAGAAAGCTCTGACTTCTTTAGTTGTAATACTGAGGTTATTTCGTAACAGAAGTATCCCATCTATTATTCCACTTTCTCCTCTAGTTTGCGAGGGGCAACCCTGTGAACGTTGGCCTGAGCATCCCTAGCAGTCTTATGTAATTGTGGCAGGCACTTCTGCCCTTCAGAATTAACCGATTCTGACACAATGATCAGCCTACAACCTAGTTGTGTTTGCAAGGTTTTGGTTACTAGGCAATGAGCTGTTGCCTAGCAACAGTTTGCTCAATCCCTAAACCGCGGGGTTGTTTTGGCTTAACTTGCGTGTCCCAAGGGCATATTCGTGCTCCGACAGACTCTCTAAAAATATTTGCCAAAAATCAGTTCTTAGTCCTAGAATATTAAAATTAAATATGCTTATGGCACATACATTCAGCTTTCCCTTGGGATGTTTGCTGAGCCTTCGTCGAGTACCTTAGGACTTATGGAGACCTCTGAAGTTGGGTAACGAAGTCTCCACTTTACACTTCCTGACAACCCGTAATATAATCACCACAGCCTGATATTATCACTAGAAACACTATTTTATGATTTTCAAATAGTTTGGAATCCATACTAAAAAAAACACTGTGAAAGCAATGAAAATTACGAGAGCGTATGACCTTCCCATTTACGCTTGTTTGCCGCTTGTGTTCTGTCATTTATTATTCATAAAAACACTCACACTTTATATTTCTATTACTATCATCATCATCATCATCATCAGCCGTTTGAGTATCCACTGCAGGACCGGCCTATCCCGACCGAAGTCGGGACGATACAGCCAATGTATCTCTACCAAGTGGCTTAGGCTGTCTAGTAGAGATTATATGTAGGGTGAGAAGTGCTTGTAAGTGTAATTGTAGTGTTGGAGTGGCTTTGGATGTGTGTGTAGTCTGTGAACCAAGTGTAATCGGCCTGCGCAAGCCGACTGGGTGCAAGCATACTTTACATTAAGTGACACTGGTTCAACCACAGCACCCCTTGTGTCCGCCAATGCAGTACGTGGCGGGGTGAACACTCCCAAAGTTTATTACCCTGGCGGGGCGCGAACCCTGGCCCACCCGTGTAAGAAACGCACACTCCTACCACTGTACCACAGAGGCTCCTCTATTACTATATAACACTTATATATAACTACAGTCTTTATCCATAAGTTTCCTTCAGTAATAGTAGCTTATTGTCACTGTAGGCATTTAATTTCTCTTTCAGTAAAATACGTAGCATTCATTTTCTCGTCCTGTATACTAGCGCTGAGAGGAAATCTGTCACTTTCACTTCCACTTCCATAACCCATAGTATTCATACATGCTAGAGTGAAACTTTCACTTTCATTATTCCTAGTATATATACTCGTATTCTTATATTACTACTCATTTACATTTCTATTTACATTCTCTATTTTATTTACATTACTTACATGTCTATTTTATTTACACTATGTTATGCACTGTCACTTGCAATAACTTATAAAACTATTTTCCACTGTGCACTTATATATACATTCACTGCTTTCACTTGCTGTTTACACATTATTTACACATTATTTACATTTCCACTTGCACTGTTTTAGTCACCAGAAACATCGTAGTCACTGTTCATCATTTTCATTGATAAATTAGCCAGTTCACGTTCCACAGCAGTCACTTAGCCCTTTACCCCTTTCCACACGAGGTTTAGTAGGGGGTAGAGGTCACAGGGGCCTTTGCATAGGGCTAAAAAGCGGTGGAATTGGACAGGCACGAATCCGACTATGTTTCACCTTGAAAGACGACAGTAAACTGAATACTCTGGTGGTCTAGGGGGAGTGCAATGCTGCGAATGTCAGCGTGGTGACAGCTGCTGATATATACGCTATGAAATGATTGGCAGGAAATCTAGACAATACATAATAAATTAGGTAGTTCCAGGTGAATGTAAATATCACTTAGGCTTCTCCCTTCCTTTCTTATATATATTTTTTTATTACGAGAATAGATTATGCGGCATATTTCAAGGGGAAATAAACAGCGAAAATTAGCGAATGAGTGCACATGAGGTGTTGTCAGGTGCTAATTAGCCAATTCCAGGTGTATGGCACTATCACTTACCTTATTTCTTTTTTGTATATATTATTTGGTATAAAAATAGGGCATAGGGCTTATTTCAATGGATGAAATCAGTGAAAAATTCCAGGGAAGATTTACTTAGCGCAGCACGGCCAGGCAGGCTCAAACCTTCGTTTTTGGTGAGAAACATCGAAAATTCATAGAGAAATCGCTCACCTGAGGTTTAAAATACTCATTACAGGTAGGAGTGCCTCCTTACCTTACTGGATTTTCTATCAGGCTGGCACCAAAGAAAACGAGTTCTATGGGAGGATAACTATTTCACACCACTCATAAACGGTATTTATTTATTTACTGTTACGAATTTATATGTAGTACAAGAGTATATTGGTTTTCAAGCAGTAATATAGGCATTATAAGCATTGTTTCACTCACTAATACCTGACCTTTTTTTGCCACATTACCTGATCATCATTTCTAACTGTTTCTTCCTCTAATGCTATGTAAAGTTTGTCCTCCACATTGTCATTGATTGGGGAATCACTTTGGCCCTGAATTTCATACCGTGGCATGACATGGCTATACTGGCCAGTTCACTGATAACAGGTGAATTGCTGAGACAATGGCATGCAGGGGGGGGGAGGAGGTCATGCTGGGTAAGGCATTGTCCCTGCCTGGCATCTTGTTGAGGAAGGTGTCACATGTATACGTACCAAAAATGACTCGCGAAAATTGAAAATTGTGCAAATTAGGGACCTTGCAATTTTTTCGCGTTTATGTACGTCGATGGGATTGGCAGTGACAAAACGTGTGGACGTAAAAGAACGTCGACGGGACGCCACGGGTTAACCAAATTGAAGAGAACGTCTGGCAGACATGGCAATGCGATTATTAGCTTCCTAAACCCATTCTATGCTTTGCAATGAAGAGCAAAACTTTTCGCAAAATGACTGGTGAAAATTAAGAAGTGTGAATAATCATCGCAATAAGAAATATCTATTTTTTAACTCTCATAAAGATTTCAATGGTGCTGAAATGGTTTGAAATGACTAGATATGTGCATTATGAACAAAATCAGTACATAACATGGGGGTTTCCAAAAAATAATTTTTTAACAGTTTTTGATGTTTATTGTCTTAATGCAAGTACTGAGTTATTTCTGTTGTCTGAGTGGTTTAATTTGTTCAAAGAGAGGCGAGTGATGGTATTTTTAGACTCTAACAATGTTAGGGTCTTCCTTTGTGTGTACAGGCTGAAGCACAACGGCCTCCTTAGAGCTGGCCATCATCGCCTCCCGGCTTGTCATTATGGTCCCAGGTACAGTGAACACAGGTTGACAGTTTTCTGATGCAATGGGTGAGATTATGATGCAAAACTTGTAATCACATGAAGGAAGAGGAACAAGGTTATTTTACAACACAAGAGGTACTAAGTGAATAAAACCTATGATCGTTATGAAGAGAAAAGAGTAACAAAGTAGTTACTAGTGCAGTAATGCATTAAAAGGCTAACAGCTAAATAAAGAGCAAACTCATCCTTTGGCACCAAAATGTAAACAAACTGGAAGGACAAAATTTTCCATGCATAGCATATACAAAATCATTAGCACATAGTTTGGATTCACATTCCTGGAAGAAGACATTACTTCCTAGAGACTTACACATTCAAATACAGAACTGTATTTAGTCAAACAATGCACTCTCCTCGTTGGAATAGCTAGCTGGTAGATGACAGCAAGCAACATGAGCAGATCCCTTGCAAACTGGGTCAGCTGGGCAAATGAGTGGGGTCAGCTGGGCAAGTCACGATCTTCCATACCACTTTTTCTTCCTTCAAACACATCGTATTTCTCGATTTTGTTGTGTCTAATCTGGAAATTAACTCAGTTGACTAGACAGAAGTTGTCCTTCGCCTCTTGGCCACCATACTCCATTTTGGGCATTATGAGGTACTGAGGAACTTCTAGATAACTGGGCCACACAACCACCTTATTATATCAATGTGACCACGAGAAGACCTTCCTCTTCAGCACCCAAGTCCTGGTTCAGAAAGAGTATTTATAGTAAGTTTGCTTGAGCATCCCTGCTTAGGAATGGAGGCGATATGCGGTGATTCATAAGGTCATATTCTAGGTGACAATAGATGCCTTCAAACACTTTTTTCTTAACAGTTTCATATGTGTACTATCCCTTAACACTCTATAGTTTACTACTGGCAGGGTTACCAGATGGCACTTTGACAGGGCAAACTGGGATGGATTTAGAAATTATCTTGCTGACATTCCATGCCAGTCTTTCTTCTCCAGTGATGTCATTTCTACCCAGTCCCAATTAATGACTTAATATTATCTGGTATGGTTTTATGCATACCAAATCAACATTTCACTGAAAGATCAAACTCTCCAAAATGCTTTGATAGCAACTGTGCTGGAGCAACGGCCCAAAACTCTTTAGCATATAACTTTTGCTTAATATCAAAAACATCTGAATCACTCTGTCAGTTTAAAATTGCTAAAAACCATGCAAATCCTGTAATAAATATCGTTAAATCAAACTTTCTTCAAAAACAAGCATCAAATCTACCTAACAACCCTAATGACGATAGAATATTCTAGTCAACTGTCAATTCTTTCAATAATAACTTAAACAAGTCATCATCCATTTCCACACTAAAATCTTCAAATGGCAACATTGCAAATGACCTGCGTGGGAAAGCAAATATCTTTGCAAGTACATTTGCCAGAGTTTCTACCACAAAAGAGGTCAGCCAGAATGTCCCAGTACTAGAACTTGACTCTCTCGAAATACAGACATGATATGTAAAATCCGTCCTAGACAATTTGCCAACCAACAAAGCTTCAGGGCCAGAGGGATTTCCTCCAGTTGTTTTGAAAAAGTGTTCCTCAGAACTTGCCTCTGTTCTAGCTAAATTGTTCAAACTATGCATACGTACTTCTTCATTCCCTAATTCATGGAAAGACGCAAATATCCACTCAGTTCCAAAGAAAGGAAGTTCCTCTGACCCCTCTGATTACAGACCAATAGCTGTCACATCTTCTCTTGGTAAAGTATTAAAAATTTAAATTAACAAGCACATAATTAAACATTTTGAATCGAACAACTTAAATAATGATAGACATTATGGTTTTCACCTCGAATGATCTACCATTCGCATACTCAATCTCCTGACTCATACCATCCGTCAATCAATCAACCTACATGGAGAAAGTCATGCAGTAGCCCTTGATATTTCTAAAGCATTCAACAGAGTGTGGGACCGTTCCCTGCAGTCCAAACTCCCTTGCTGTGGACTAATGTATTTTGCTCCTCTGCTTTCCACATATCTCAGCGACAGAAAAATAAGAGTACAGTAAAAGTAGATGACGTCTATTCCAATTTCCTCTCAATTGACGCCAGCAAGCCACAGGGATCAGTTCTGGTGCCAACCCTGTTCGTGGTTCATATTAATGATCTCTTATCTGTCACCCACAATCCCATCCATTTATATGCAGATGACTCAACACTTCTCAAACACCCATTTACAAAGTCTAATATCTCTACCTCTCAGCTCAGTACAGCCATCTCCTTAAATCAAGACTTATCTGCGATCACTGAATGGGGACAAAACAACCTTGTCTCTTTTAATGCTAATAAAACCAAATATATACAGTTTACTGATAGGCAGATATTGTCAGATTCGTATATTATCTCCAGTGCTACTAATATTCCAATCTCCAAAAGTATTGAAATTCTCGGTGTTTCACGTAACAAAGCCCTCAGCTGGACCTCTCATGCCAGATCACTTGCTAAAACTGCCTCAAAGAAACTCGGATTATTGTACAAAGTTCTTAACTTCTTCACTGACGAGCAGTTAGCTATAATTTATAAGAATCATGTGCTCCCTTAGTTTGGATGTTGCTCACCCTTGTGGAATGGATGTGGAGAGGTTGCACTAATACTAGACAAAATTCAGAACAAAGCTGGGGGAATTATTAATAATCCTGCTGTTATAAATAAACTACGTCCTCTACAAGTAAGAAGGAATCTTGCCTCCCTTGCATTATTTTACAGATATTTTTATGGCAAACACTCAGACGAAGTTGCCTCCATTGTCCACCCCTCCATGCCTTCGCTCATGCTACACTGGCATCTGGCAGTGTTCATGACTGCATTGTCACACAGCCATATTGCAGAACTTCTGCCTATCAGTATTCATTTATTCCCCGAACTACATCTCTCTGGAGCTCGCTTCCAAGGATTTGTTTCCCCCAAACTTAAACCTACAGCTGTTAAAGTCCAACTGTTAGGGTACGGTCACACTGAATGTGACGAGCAGGGCGACTTGAGCGGGGAGGGATGAGGTGACACGATAAAACACACTAAATATTATGTGGGTGGCCACACTGAATGAGCGGGGAGGTTTGTCGCCCCGCTCACCCTCCACGCTCCTCGCTACACGATGCGGCATGTTCCAAAATGTCGTGCACTGCCTAGCAACACCCCCACTCCCCAGACATTTGCATCATCATTCATTCATGCTAATACTGTGTTTTGGGGCAGTTAGGTTCTGGTAATTATGTCTACTGAACACCCTGCTGAAGCCGTGTACCAGAGGAGAGCTGTGTGGGATCCAAATGATCCACTCCACAAAAATACTGGAGTGTTGAAGAAACACTGGGAAGATATCTGAATAACTGCATACAAATGATAAATCATAATCGAGAATTTGTCATACGATTGCTTAAGTAACGTTTGTTCCACCGTTGTTATAAAACGTATAAAAGACCAATAATGTCTAGAATTCATACCAGTATTTATTGCTCTATTCCCTTAGTTACACCGTAGGTCTAAAACTAATAAACAGATAAGTGTATACACTATATGTATGTGTATATGTATATACATAATGAACATCGACAATTTTATTATTTATCAATACATAAATCTATGATATTTAATTCAGTAGGTAGTGAATTGTTCAACGGATACTTCACTATAGGCATGCTTCTGACTATCTGTCGCCCACAAGGTTGCCGCTTCCTATTTGGACACGCATCGAGTTGACGCTCACCTCCCCGCTCATCGCTTGACGCTACCTCCCTGCTCGTTGCATTCGGTGTGGCCGCACCTTACAGATATTTATGAATGGAGGACGCCAGTAATCTGGTGTATGGATTATTTTATTATATTCATTTGTTTTTCCTTTGTCTGTTCTGTTAGTAAAGAAAAAAAAAAAAACTTACATAGTTTATACTGACACAGTTTGCTTACGATAACATGGAAGATGATATTGAGGTGTAACGTGCGAGAATAATCGCTATGAATAGTTGTTGCAATGACTCCAAAGCCACTTATAATGGGACCCTTTTGCCTTGAGTATCTTCAGACACAAAACTCTCCCTGAAATTCTTTAGTATATGTTGGTAAAATTGGAATAAATGTAATCGATGTACTTTAAAGTCATTTCTTAAGTTACCTGTCTGTCTTTCAGATAAACAGTTTACCGATTTATCTATCTATCTGTCTGCCTGTTCACCTGCCTATCGATATATCTGTCTGTGTATCTATGTGCAGCTTTCCCCGGGTGTGAAGTAAAATTCTAGCAATAATGGCTTGTGGCAATAGTTTCCACAATTTTGCCTCCCGTCCAAAATGGCCTGAGCAATTTTGTCGAGCGGTGTGTGTGGTGGCGATGGTGAGGGAAATGGTTATGTTCATGGTTATATTTGTACTGTGTTATCAGCCTATTTTGATTACTTTCTTTTTGGTCATACAAATGGATGGTGGTTCCTGTACATTTGACACGACTTTGACAAAGCCAAAAATGTCACATTTATTGCTGCCTTTTGACATCAATGAAGACCACCACACCATACACAGCATCCTATTTGCAACTTTTCATCCAAGGTCCAGAATATACACTTTCTTACCCTCAGCCTCATCTATCGTTACGTAAACACTCGGAGATCGTGTTACAACGCTTTGCCCACTGCATAATATAAAACACCATCTTACAGTGTCTAAATAATTCTTCCACAGCTCAACACAAAGCATTCTTCCCAGTGGACAAAATTCGAGTAAATCACATGTAAAACATGTGAATTTGACACGTGAATTACTAGTGGATATTTCATTTCAAATGCAAAATTGAATTCACGTGATTTCAACACGTGAAATTCACGTGTCATTCTTTCACGTGAAATACATGTGAATATCTGGTGGACTATTTCACGTGTATCTTGACATGTAATTTCATCGAGTTGATATGCCATGAATTCTTTGTACGAAATATATATATAACTATCCACTGCAGGATATTTACATATCTCTTGACTGTTTAAGAGATATGTAATTATCCTGCAGTGGATATATATATATATATATATATATATATATATATATATATATATATATAGCACAATACAGGTAATTTATGGTATACAAGACACTACAATAACAGAATATTGGTATTTTTGCAATAATACATAGAGTAAAGTAGTATTACAAGTTTATTATCACAATTACTGAAGCACACAAAAAATTATGCACATGGGTATAAGCACCATGGAGCCACACACAAAATCCCAGTATTTATAATAAAACATTACTGATTAGCAAAACACAGAAACATAACATTTATAATTAAACCTGGGCATAAACACCTTAGGTCACACACTAAATCCCAGTATTTGCAATGAAACATGACTCCTTAACAAAATACTGACTTCCACAGAACGCAATGGACCTGCTGGAGCAGATCCAACCAATAAACAAACATGGGTCAACTCTCCAACTAAGCATCCAAAACTAATTAAATTTATCTGTTACACTTTAATTCATTCATTCAAATTTTTCAGTTCAACGACACCAATTGCAAGTCATATTTTCATTTATTCCATGTAACATTATTTCCCAAAATATCTCCACTTCATATTGTACCAGATCCTTCTAAATATCCCATAACACAGAAAATTCTGTATAACAGGAACATTCGATTATGGGTGACTAGGCTATTCTCTATTTAGGAAATATTCTCTGTATATATAGGACTAAAGAATAAAATCCAAAATCTGTATGTATAGAACTAAGAATAAATAGCTAATCTCTTCATAAATCACACACTGGGTGTACACAGCCAGCCAGCCAGCCAGCCAGCCACACACACACACATTTTATATATATATATATATATATATATATATATATATATATATATATATATATATATATATATATATATATATTGTTACGAAACAGAGAAAGATAATGTACACTTTAAGTGAGAATACTAAAAGTCACTACTGTCCCGTAAAGTTCCAGATTCAAAACAAAAGAGTTAGGTAAAATTACAAGTTAAAGTTTAATGCTCAAACTAACAACAAAACATTCAGGACACATAAGATTAATGTAATGGCAAAAACAGGTTAAATATATGGTAACTGCAATAGCCTCTATTAACACGAAATTAGCAAGAGTAAATTTATCTAAGTCAGCCCTGATAAAATGAAAATACACTGGGTAATGCTCAGTTAATGCAAGATAAATTATTACAGATACAAAATATTAACAAAAATGACTGACAAAAAGAACCTTTACATAAATCACAAAAAAACCTCACTAGGCCTAAGAATTAATCCTATGCTACACAACACAAGAAAAAATGCAATAACAGTTATACTCAATTTACACAGCTGCTAGATGGTTGGAGACTTCCTGAGCACTCACAACAATAACTATACAGGGGAGGACAGAGGTGTGAACAAAATGAGGAGTAGATCTAAGTGGCAATAATGCAGAGACTGAGCTCATTATATCGGGGCCAGCAGAGCTTGATACAACTTGTAAGAAGGACGCGCAAATGAAGCCATGGGGACAAAGAGTTGACAATCTCGTGCTGAACAACAGAAAGGACGACTTACTCTACTATAACGGTAGAAGGGGGGGACTGAGGCAGAACACGCTCGTGATCAAACATGCAGCATACTGTGCGTTAAAATTACACAAAGGATGATGAAATCATAGGCTATGTAACACCTCCCCACAAAGAAAAAGAAATTTACAAAGGAAATTTCTTATTACTCTAAAACAATCTGTCTAAAGTCTAGATAAGCAATCTGCAATAACATTTTCTTTCCTAGTGTTACAAAACATGAGATCTCCCTAGCACGTTCAGTCATAGGTACTTGCCAGTATCCCTTTAACAAATCAAACTTATTTATGTACCTAGCCTTTCCGATCTTGTCTATGCAATCTTCCATGCGAGGGAGAGGGTAAGTGTCTGTTTTGGTTATCTGATTAACACGTGTGTAGTCAATGCAAAGCCGCTGTGACCCCCCTGGCTTAGGGACCAGAGTGACAGGAGAACTCCACTCGCTCTGACAGGGCTCAATCATCTTGTGGTCCAACAGGTAGCCAAGCTCCTTCTCGATGAGAGGAACTTTCACTGGGTTCACACAGTAAGGAGGCAATTTAATTGGCTTTGTGTCTCCAACATCGACATCATGCATCAACACAGTGGTTCTTCCTGGAGTAGCACGGAACACTTGCGGGTACTCCTGCAGTAATGCCGAAAACTCCTGCCTTTCCTCGGGAGGTAGGTGAGAAAGCTTAGTCTGGAGATCATTCATGATATCAGGATTCTTCCCCAAACTATCACTCAGGCTCATACTGCATGGGAGAACTTCACTTGCAGACTCGGGTGGAACAGCTACAGTGCAGACTGGGTTATTTTCGTCCCGCCTGTGATATAACTTTAGCATGTTGATGTGACATAGTTGCTTGTTCTTTCTAAGATCTGGTGTGGCAATGACATAGTTGACATCACTGAGTTTCTTCTCCACAAAATAAGGACCACTAAACTTGGCTTGAAGAGGTTGCCCATGAACTGGTAGCAGAATCAAAACCTGATCTCCTGGCTGAAAGTGGCATAACCTGGACTTCTTATCATACCAAGTCTTCATCTTCTCCTGAGCAGCTCCTAAATTCTCTCTTGCCAGCTGTAAAGCAGTGGACAGCCGTTCTTTGAACTTCATCACATACTCCAGCAGGTTGACGTCATCTTCCTCCGACAGCCAGCATTCCTTGAGTAGCTTAAGGGGTCCTCTTACTTCATGGCCAAACAGTACTTCAAAAGGTGAGAAGCCCAGTGATTCATTTGGAGATTCTCTTGCGGCAAACACAACAAATGGAAGACCTTTATCCCAGTCTTTCTGATGTTCCAAACAGTATTTCTTGAGCATCGATTTGAGTGTTTGATGATATCTCTCCAACGCTCCTTGGGTCTGGGGATGGTAAGCTGAAGACATGATCTGGGTGATGCCCAACTCTTTCAGAGACTGCTTGAAAACATTTGACATGAAATTACTTCCCCGGTCTGACTGTACCTCCTTGGGCAGACCAAACTTTGTGAAGAACCCTAGCATTTCCTTAACCACGTTCTTTGCTGAGATATTTCTAAGTGGAATGGCTTCAGGATAACGAGTAGCCATATCAATCAGGGTCAACACATAAGAAAATCCTGAAGAAGTCTTAGGAAGAGGGCCCGCAATATCCACCAACACACGGGTGAAAGGCACCTCAAAAGGAGGAATGGGAACTAGAGGTGCAACTTTTTCGGTCTGATTACACTTCCCCAGAATTTGACAGATGTGACAAGACTTACAATACCAGGAAACATCCCTGAAGATACCTGGCCAGTAGAAGTGTTTCAAAATGCGTGCCACAGTCTTCCTCACTCCAAGGTGTCCTGCCAAACTGGAATCATGAGCCACTCTAATGATATCCTGCCTACAAACACGAGGGATGACAACTTGATGTACAACCTCCCACTCACTGTCGGCTGATGCTGTTGGGGGTCTCCACTTTCTCATAAGTACTCCTGACTTTATATAATAACAAGTAGAAGCACCAGCTGACTCTTCCTCACTGCAAGCAGAGTTTGCTAGACCTTTCAACTCAGGGTCAGCAACCTGCAACTCAACCAACTCTTGACGAGACAAATTATCAACACTACGGGGTACTGCCTCATGTGGTGAGTGGTCCAAATTAGCAAGAAAAGTGTCAGCTAGGATAACATCATCATCATCATTATCCTCTAAATCACCAGTAACTTTAGACTTAGCCCTAGTGACAGCACATGCAGGGAACACATCAGGGACATCACAATCCTGGGTCGCAGCCACTGGCTCACTAGACAACTGAGGAGCTGGACACACTTGACTTCCACCAATATCATTTCCAAGTAAGAAAGTTACACCTGACATTGGGAGTGTCTCAACCAACCCAACCATAACGGAACCATTAACAAAACCAGACTCTAAATTCACTCTGCACAGAGGGACAGAGAAGTAATTATTCCCTACACCTTGTAAGATTACAGTTTCATCAAAGGAATTAACATTAGAGCCTAGAACACTGGTCAGCATAAGGGATTGGCAAGCACCTGTATCACGATATATTTTAACTGATTTCCTGTCATTACTGTCCAGAGGACTGACAAAACCATCAGACAGGATATTAGCACATGAACTCTTGAGAGTGTCACCCACGTTACTGCTCAAAAGAGGAGCTCCATCATGAGAATTTAAGTTACCCCTCAAAGCAGGTTCAGTTAACTCAGTTAAAGAATTCTGGGAACTCTCAAGAGTGGACACTAGACCAATTGACTGAATATTTAAAGACTCTTTTTTGTTCACATCACGCTGTCTCCTGAAACATTTCTCCGTAGTATGACCAAGCTTACTACAATAAGTACATTTACTTTTCTGAAATCTAGAGGTGAAGCTGGTATTTACTTCCTGAGAAACATCATCTTTATTCTCTTTCCTGTTACCTGTACTCTGAGTAGAGGCAACGTACTTACTCTCAGCTTTCCTTTTTTCTTTAGAATATCTCTTGTGAGTGAGAACATATTCATCAGCTAAAACTGCAGCATCAGACAAATTACCTATTCTTTTCTCATCAAGATATAGGCTGACATCTTTACTAATTCACCTTTTGAAATCCTCCAGCAAAATCATCTGCTTAAATTTACCAAAATCAGAATCCACATTCTTAGAATTTAACCACTGCTCTAACAGATCTTCTTTGATTTTTGCATACTCAACATGGGATTGCTTATGTTGCTTGTAAGTTGTTCTAAATTTTACTCTATAGGCTTCAGGAACAAGCTCATAGGCCTTAAGAATCAAGCTCTTAACTACATCATAATTATCAGATTGATCCTGAGGCAAAGATGCATAAGTTACTTGAGCTTTACCAGTGAGAACAGTTTGAAGGAGTACTGGCCAATACTTTTTTGGCCAATTAAAACCTGTAGCTACCCTCTCAAACAACTGAAAATACTTTGTTAAATCAGATTCATTAAAAGGAGGGACAAGTTTAACATTTTTAGCCACATTAAAATCATCAGAGCTAGATGATCAAGTTCCACCTTGTTTCATGCGATACTCATGGTCTGCCTGAATCCTGGCAAGTTCAATTTGTGCCTGAGCCTGTACCTGTGCCTCTTGAATACGAGCATTTGCCTGAAATTCAGCCTCCTTAGCTTTTGCCTCCTGCAGGGCTAGCTGTAACTTAGCTAATTCAATCTGCGTTTGCTCATTTGGAGGAGTTACATTAAACAAGCTTTCATTAATCATGTCAACAATTTGATCTTTAGAATGATGAGAGCGAACAGCAATTCCCAATTGTTGAGCAACAAGCTTAAGTTCATTCTTTGTTCTGTTTTCTACATCCAACACTGTTTGCACATTTGACAAAAAATCTTTGGCTTCATCAAGTGTAGTAATAGTAGACATCATGAATAAATCACAATCACAAAATATCAAGCAATATCCTTATGATAATATCCTGAATATCCTGATAAGAGGTCGCCAAATTTATGTTACGGAACAGAGAAAGATAATGTACACTTAAGTGAGAATACTAAAAGTCACTACTGTTCCGTAAAGTTCCAGGTTCAAAACAAAAGAGTTAGGTAAAATTACAAGTTAAAGTTTAATGCTCAAACTAACAACAAAACATTCAGGACTCATAAGGATAATGTAATGGCAAAAACAGGTTAAATATATGGTAACTGCAATAGCCTCTATTAACACGAAATTAGCAAGAGTAAATTTATCTAAGTCAGCCCTAATAAAATGAAAATACACTGGGTAATGATCAGTTAATGCAAGATAAATTATTACAGATACAAAATAATATCAAAAATGACTGACAAAAAGAACCTTTACATAAATCACAAAAAAACCTCACTAGGCCTAAGAATTAACCCTATGCTACACAGCACAAGAAAAAATGCAACAACAGTGATACTCAAATTACACAGCTGCTAGATGGTTGGAGACTTCCTGAGCACTCACAACAATAACTGTACAGGGGAGGACAGAGGTGTGAACAAAATGAGGAGTAGATCTAAGTGGCAATAATGCAGAGACTGAGCTCATTATATCGGGGCCAGCAGAGCTTGATACAACTTGTAAGAAGGACGCGCAAATGAAGCCATGGGGACAAAGAGTTGACAATCCCGCGCTGAACAACAGAAAGGACGACTTACTCTACTATAACGGTAGAAGGGGGGGACTGAGGCAGAACACGCTCGTGATCAAACATGCAGCATACTGTGTGTTAAAATTACACAAAGGATGATGAAATCATAGGCTATGTAACAATATATATATATATATATATATATATATATATATATATATATATATAATTTGCACATAAACATACACACACACTTGTTTCATCTAAAGTCCATCCATCCATCCATTGCCAGACGCCATGTATCCCAAACGGGGTGGTCAACGGTTTAGAGTTAATTGTTTTTACAGGAAGGGGCACTAATCCTCCACCAACCTCACTTGACTCGTAGCGATGCCAACAGCATCTGGTGTTCCCAGGCGGTCACCCATCCAGGTACTAAAGTGACCTAGTGAAATGCCTATATACTCAAATCAAGTAAGCGAGAACATACTATGATGAAGACGAGGTATGTATGATAGGAATATTCGATAATGGCCGACTAAATAGTTAATTTCCATCTCTGTTCACATGACATGATGCTCTGACTGCATAAGTATAAACATAAGCTGTCTACTCATAATATATACTACCGGTACTTTGTATATAAGTACAAACAAGTTTCTATAGTATCTGATGATAATATACACTATTGTACTATATACATAAAGGTATAATCAAATTTCTAGTACCTATTCATAATATACACTATATTGTGCATATAAAAGTAAAATAATAATTTTCTTGTAAGAAAATAGATTACATTCTGCATAAAAAAAAAAAATAGTATCCTGATAATATATACTACATTGTGCACATAAAAGTAAAGAAACAAATTACTTGTATGTAATAATGTGTATACATCCATCATCCAATCCTACTTTGCCCCATGTGGAGAATAGGAGCCCGGGGCTAGACAAGTTGGTCCTGACATTTAAGATGAGAGTGACCAGCCTCACTCATCCCTGAGTGGTATTACGTGAGCAATAAACCCCAACCATCCCTTGGATATAAACCTTCACCGGCTCAATCTGATTGGAGCTCTGTAATTACCCACTACACCACCAGGTGCCAAAAGTTGGTTATATGGTTACCACCCAGCATAGTAAATGGTTTCCTGGTGTACAGGAAACCATCTGGCTTGTCACTCAGTATAAAGTCACCCACAGGCACAAGAAAGAGCATAGAATGAAAGAAAAAGATAAAAGAGGGAGCGTAAAGTCACCCGTAGGTAGAAGGACGAGGAAAGAATGAAGTAAAGAAAGAAGAGGATGGAAGGAAAGAAGGATGGAGGAAAGGGCAGACACCCAAGAGCAGCACTACATCAAGTGAGTGGATGGTGAGTGCCCCACTTACCACATTAATATATATATATATATATATATATATATATATATATATATATATATATATATATATATATATATATATATTGCCAGACGCCTCAATCCCGTTTGGGGTGGCCACAAACAAATCGCCTCCAAGTCGCCCTGTCCCCCGCCATTTCACTGCCCTGCTCCCAGCTCACACCCCCTCTCTTACATACCTCTCCACCCCATCCCTCCATCTCATCCTCGGCCTCCCCCTCCCTCTTCCCCCCTCCACCTCACTCACATACACTCTCTTATATATATATATATATATATATATATATATATATATATATATATATATATGTCAGGGCCAAATTGCCTAGCCCCGGGCTTCTACGCTTCTCATGGGGCACCGGAGAATTGGAGATATATATATATATATATATATATATATATATATATATATATCTATATATATACATTTAAGCAACGTTGGGTCTGGTTAGTACTTGGATGGGTGACCGCCTGGGAACACCAGATGCTGTTGGCATCCCTACGTGTCAAGTGGGGTTGGTGGAGGATTAGTGCCCCTCCCTGTAAAACAATTAACTCTAAGCCCTTGGCCACCCCGTTTGGGATACATGGCGTCTGGCAATGAATGAATAAAAGATTACACTGTGCATATAAAAGTAAAACAAAATTCTAGTACCTTATCAAGTAATATATACTACATTTAGCATATCAATGTAAAAAAAACAAATTTGTAGTATCTAATAATATATACCAGTACTACATCCTGCATATAAAGGTAAAAAACAAATTTCTAGTATCAAATAATGTGCATTGTGCATATAAAATACAAACGTATTTCTAGTATCTACTCATAGAATTTCATACTCTGTGTATAAGAGTAAATAAAAAGAGTACTAACAAAACAGAAATAATGCAAGCACTCCCAGTCCAAAGAAAAATAATTTTCATTTAAGAATCAGCTGCTAAAAAACACATTTCCAGAATCAGCACTATGGCTAGGCAAGCACAAAATCTGAACCACAGCCATATATAACCAATAATCTCAAGTAAATACTGTATACTGCACTGGCAGCTACACAGTACACCCTATAAAATAAGGGATGTTAAAATTCAGGAATATCTGTTTAGCTGGAGTCATAAATAAAGTCCAACCTAACTCTCACTTTGTTATTATTGCTAAATCCAATTATTCATTCTGTAATAGTCCAAAATAAGTGGTTGATATTAAATTTTTGAATAGTTTTACAAAGTGTACAGTAATTGCAACATACAGGATTTAGTTTTGAATTTCTTTAATTTTCTGGGCATTTCGCAGTTTTGTTGCAAACAGCATTTGTATTCCTGTCACACTGGAGTCTGCGAATTTTATAAGCACATTATCTAGGATTACATTGCACAATCTTGTCTTTTTAAAAGATAGCTTGTCCCTCTGACCACACGTTGTACTTGCACATTATATTTTTAGTCATAAAGCTGCACATCATATTGGAAACCATATCCCTCTTATTAATGCCACCTATGCGGACACATCTTTCAGTCATTTCCGTGCCGGGAGTGGTAGCGCGCTCCTGTAACCAAGCAGGGCTATATGGCCGTAGTTGCCTAGCTCGGGGATTAAATCCCTTTCTTTGGAAACCCTGAGTGTTGCTAGTTCATCCTCCAAGGCTTGTAGTTCTAAACAGTTATTTCGCTTAACTATTATGTTAAAGTCACTAGGAGACTTACTGGTACACACATCAGATAACTTGAGTCTAATATCCAGTAAAAGGTGCATAACTCGCCTCTGGAATTCTGTAGAAGAAAGGAAGTTGTACAAGATAAATATACTGTACAGTACATACACTTTGTATTTCTGACTAAGAAAGATATATCATTAGGCCTTGCAAGCTGATGTCAGTGCTAAAGAATTACCAAGGCAATGCAGAGGACTGTCCATCCTGTAGTGCTGCCACACAGTAAAAAAAAAAAAAAAAAAAAAAAAAAAAATACATTATCACCATAGTATAAGGTCTCTCATTATAATGAGGCTATGTAAGCATATACCATAGTTAGGACTCACATCTTAGGAACGACAATACTTAAGAACGCATTTGTGTCTAAGTGATATGTTAACCTTTCAGCATGTGTTAAGTACTGCTCAGTTTAACCCGCGCCGTCCCGAGGACGTACTTCCACGTCCTCACGTTTTGTCACAGCTAATCCCGAGGACGTACTTCAAAGTCCTGCAATTGCAAGGTTCATAATTTCCACAATTTTCAATTTTCGCGAGTCATTTTTGATACGTATACACGGGACACCTTCCTCAACAAGATGCCAGGCAGAGACAATGCCTTACCCAGCATGACCTCCTCCCCCCCCTGCATGCCCTTTTCTCAGCAATTCACCTGTTATCAGTGACCTGGCCAGTATAGCCATGTCATGCCACGGTACGAAATTCAGGGCCAGAGTGATTCCCCAATCAATGACAATGTGGAGGACAAACTTTACATAGCATTAGAGGAAGAAACAGTTAGAAATGATGATCAGGTAATGTGGCAAAAAAAGGTCAGGTATTAGTGAGTGAAACAATGCTTATAATGCCTATATTACTGCTTGAAAACCAATATACTCTTGTACTACATATAAATTCGTAACAGTAAATAAATAAATACCGTTTATGAGTGGTGTGAAATAGTTATCCTCCCATAGAACTCGTTTTCTTTGGTGCCAGCCTGATAGAAAACCCAGTAAGGTAAAGAGGCTCTCCTACCTGTAGTGAGTATTTTAAACCTCAGGTGAGCGATTTCTCTATGAATTTTCGATGTTTCTCACCAAAAGCGAAAGTTTTAGCAAAAAAAAAAATGGTCGAAAAATGGTCGGGATTGGGGGGTACCAGTGGTCAAAAAGTGGTCGGAACGGGGCGGGTTAAAACAAATGATAACTTACTAGCTTGTTCCTTAGAGAAAAAGCTTGGCTGTTTTTCTCCCATGGCTCCTTGAAGGTCTTGAAGATTCACATGGTCAAGGTCTTCATCAGGCTGATCTTGACTTAGGTCATCTTGGTTGCGGCTAGCATGTTGGTTGCAGCTGTCAGGTATGGCTCTGCTATTTAGTTGGTTCTGACTGTCACATCTCTCACGTCGGTCGTAACTGTTATGTCTGTTGCATCGGTCCTGACTGTCACGTCTGCTGTATCAGTCCTGACTGTCACGTCTGCTGTATCGGTCCTGAGTATCATATCTGATGTACTGGTCCTGACTGTCATGTCTGCTGCATCGGTCCTGACTGTCACGTCTGTCGTATCGGTCCTGACTGTCATATCTGTCATATCAGCCCTGACTGTCACGTCTGTTGTATCGGTCCTGTCTATCACATCTGTCATGTCTGTTGTATCGGTCCTGTCTATCACGTCTGTTGTATCGATCCTGACTGTCACATCTGCTGTATCGGTCAAGACTGTCAATGTCGGTCAAGACCGCATCGGTCGCGACTGTCACAACTGTCATGTTGATCATGTCTGTCACGTTGTTGCGTATCAGTTTGGTCGGGGCTATCACGTCGATCGTATCGGTCACATTGGTCATGACTGTCGCTTCGTTTCCCACGCTCACAGACATCTTTACATCCACGGCTGTCGTGTTCATCTCCATCCCTGTGCAAAAAAATAACTATTAGTCTTCCTTTTGCCTATGGGTGACTCTACACTGAGTGACAAGCCAAATGGTTTCCTGTACACTAGGAAACCATTCACTATGGCAATGTAGGACTGGATGATGGATGGATGATTACTGACAGTCTGTTTTTTATGTCATAATTGTTTCACCTTGTGACAGCACTCCAATATGCATAATCCTGTGCATCATGCCTTTCAGTCCTTTTGCAATGAGATTACCTCACAGGACCTGATCCCATATCAGTAAAATAAATAGCATGGATCTATTAACCTTACTGCAGTTGCATAAAATTTTAAGGCTGTACAGCTAGTAGTACTACTGAAGTTAGCAAAGAGATACTTCAGAAGTTCAGATACTAGAGAGAGAGAGAGAGAGAGTATACAGTATTAATTATCTATTTTCCATTAAAAATTAGTTTGCAAAATACAAGGAATACAAGGACCCCTACCCATCATATTCATATGATCTTGATCTCTTGGTGGATGACCTACCCCTGGCTGCATCCTTCTCTACCATCCCGAAGCTTCTGTTTAGCTGTGAGTGTGGAACCACCTTTTGTGGTGGAGTTGGAGTAACCATTTGTGGGGGGATTTGAAGCCATCCTCTGTTGTGATGATACTGGTGTCTTGACAGGGCCTGTGACAAATGTATACTTGTTAACAACAAAACCTTGGCTATTATGCAAAAGAATGTTTTATACATGAAACCTTTCAGAAAGGAAATAGACAGACAGTTTTGGCATTTATCACTATGGTCCTAAATACAACAAAGTTTACCCAGTCACCAGTAGCTACCACAAGGGGATCAGTAACTGATAAAATTCAAAGGAAACTGATAAATGCTTTACATAAAAGTTTGGATGAAGGCTACTGCAAAGTCTGTACTTTGAAAAAGCTCAAACCTTCTTTTTTCTATATTTTTGCCCTAATTTCAATCCTTATTACATTTTAATACTTACTGAGACTAATTCATATCCTGACAACCTCTCTCATTGTGTTGTAACTCTAAAGTGTATTTTCATTCTTTATCATGCTACCTTTACGCTGGAAAATCAAATTTGGGCCTACCAAGCAAGTCTTGACTGCTGATAAAGTCCTCTGGCAGGTTCTTCCTGACACGTTTCCTCCTCCCTCGCAAAACTGAACCACCACCATCATCATCATCATCACGGCCACTGCTGCTCCCTTGAACTCTCTACTGCTGATGTGAGTTGGTAGTTATCACATTATTCATAACTGTCTAAAATACAATGAAAAGTGAACTAATGGTACAGTAACTGGTATCTGATTATGGCACAAAATTCATAATCCAAAGTAATGAAGGTGAAACAGTATAGGCCACAAGAAACACATTATGCAAAATCTGAATGTGGAAAAAATATATATATTTCTAGACTACATCCCTATATCCAAAGGGCCTTTGGGAATGGGGAATTCACGGAAACTATTTGCCCATTTTCTCAAAGATTAATAATGAAAAAAGATTCCATGGCATTATCCTGGTTGACTGCCTGCATAATCATTACAGTATACACTACCACCGTACTTTCCCCTCTTCAAGTTTATTTTTCTTATGGTATTGGCTACAATAAATATGACATTAATATTTAGTATGTCACTAACTAAACTGAGTCTCATTGCTTCACCAATGTGGTCAGTAGCCTACCAGAAACTAGTTTCACTTTTACTAATGGGAACTTCCTCCACAATTTAGGCTCTGGGTCATCTCGATTATTTGATTCATTTTGTGCATTAACTTTCTGTGGCCAGAATACAGTTTTCTTCTCTTCAACGACCCAGGTGCATGGCACCACTCCCTCCTCCTCCTTCTTGCCCTCTAACCATACTGCTCGTTTCCACATCTTGAAAACAAGATTTATGTATTACACAGTTCCAATGCATCAATACATAAGTAATAATTGCAATTAACAGTCATGGGCAACACAGTACTGTACTGTAATAGAAATTGATGGTATAAAAGCTTCACCTGCACTCCAGTTACCCCCTTTTTTTAACTTTACTCTTCACTACACCTAGAGTATAACAGTAATAAAAATAATATTATAGCAATGGTGGTGGTGATGATTATGATGATGATGATAATAATAAAAAAAATAATAATAATACACTATAAATGATGATGATAATAATCTATCTGTCTATTGCCAGACGCCTTAACCCGTCACGTCCCGTGGTTTTCCGCACCTCCGACATCCCCCAGTTCCGAGCCTTTATGGAAAAAATGTTTTTTGGCTCAAACTTCCGCTTAGGTTGAGAAACGAAGGAAAATCACCAAGAAAGGGCTTACCGTGGTCTATAAGTTGTCAGAACAGGTGAGGTCCCCCGCGTCAGGTATCGTATTCTTTTATTGACGTGTCAGGCGCTCACGTTTTCTATGGTAAGGAATACTGGGAGAAACAACACACAACACCTCTATATTTATTGAATTTGAACTAATAAACAATAACAGTAACAATATAATGGATTTCAGACACATATATATGAAAAATAAGCATTGTACCATTGCGCGAGCATAGCGAGTTAGGTCCGAGTCGTAACATGCTATATGCTAAGTTTCTTGTGTCAGTCAACATATCATTTTTTCTACTTGTATACTTCTGTTTCAATAACATTTTACCAATTTCTACTGTTTGTAAGTGTTTTCAGATGTTGTCATTCATTATGATGACATGCAGCATAAGTTTAGCGCACATCAGCTTAGTAAGCGCACTCGCTATGACTCGTATTTCAACATACCCAATTGTTTTATCACTTTCCTATTATTTTTTCCTTTACATAGAACCTTTCCTTCACCACTGTAAATGTTTTCAATTATTTACATTCATTACGAGGGCATTTAGCGATATGCTAGCGCATATTCACGTAGCAACCACAATCTCAAACACTCATGTTTCATTTTCTACTTTATTTATTCACTCCAATTATACTTTCCCACTTACATTACACACGTTTACACCCCTATACTGCACTGTACATATTTACTGGCATTATTTATTCAAGTGAGCGTGAGAATATCGCATGAAAATACCCTTGCAATGAATGTTTCGACCAACATAATACTCAAACACTTATATACTAATTCTTCACATATATTACACACTTTCCCACTTGTTGACTTCTATTTTCATTATTACGGGCCTTATTCATTCCACTGAGCGTCAGGATATCGCATCTCTATACACATGCTATGAATATTTGACTTAGAATATATTTGAGCACTTACAATAATTTGAACTTATACCCGTAAGCATTTCCAATAATAATAATTACATAATTACGGGCTGTATTTATTGCACTGAGCGACAGAATATCGCATCATAAAATCCTCGCTATGTATGTTTCCACTTACAGCAAATTTATACACTTACATACAATTTTTGCACTTATATTATACCCGTATGCTCTTTATACTAATATTTGGAGATCACCATGACTGATAATTTCACTGAGCGTCTGTTTGTCGCATTTACTTCATAGTTTCAGCGTCCTGTCGCATTCACACCATATCAGAATTGCATCAACGTATGATATTGGCTGAAACATGGGTGAATACAGAGACCCACATCACACTCAATGCACTCATAGCGGGTGTCCTTCCTCTGTGTCGTGAGTCTCACCCGGGAATTGCTACACACGTGACACCTGCGTTGGGGCCTTGGTTTGTTTGGCTGGGGAGGGATAGGAGTGGGGAAATGGCGGCCAGATATTCTCAGGGGAGTTTGGGCAATAGGGGCAGTGCGGGTGCGATGTTGGGTCCTTTCTACAGCATAACGTGCAAATATCTCTCTTGTGAGCTCCCTCACAAACCCTTCAAAGGTTTCCTGAACTCCTGTTGTCATGGCGTGAAAGTGGTGGCAATTCAGAGCAGTGATATCTAGCAAGTGAAAGAACAGTTTCTTATACCACTTCATCGTGGTCCTAGCACACTCTACCGTAGATATCATGGAGTCTGACTGGTCCACGAGGCGCATGTTTATGTTATAGTCCATGACACACTCAGGTTTCCAAATGTGACGCCTGTTCTCGCTACGGTAATCTACGGAATCAGTACGGTGCACCAAAGGGCGATGAACCGTTGACAAGAGGCTTACTTCTCTATTGTGGTTCCACACAGTTGCAAGGATGTTGTTGGCTTTGAAGAAGACAACCTCATTCCTTGCAAGTTTCCACCCTACCTTGGCCATATGACGCCGGTTCACCTTCACGGTTCCACGGACTCCTGTTTCATGTGTGTGAAGATAACGAGCGAGAAGAGGGCTAGTGTACCAGTTGTCCAGGTAGAGGGTGTGACCACGATGAAAGTAGTCTTCTATCATCGTCTTTACCACTGCTCCCGACAGTCCAATACTTCGATTTATTATTATGTCTGTCTGTGCACCAGTGTACAAGCCTATGTCTTGCACGTATCCAGTCCTACAGTCGCACATAACAAAGATCTTGAACCCAAAACGGTGCCTTTGCTGGGTATATACTGCCTAAATGAAATATTGCCTCTCCAAAACATGAGACTCTCGTCTATGACGAGGTCTCTAAAGGGATAGAATGACGAACGAAAGGTTTGCCTCAGGTGATCAAAGACCAACCTAATTCGCCTCATTTTATCAGTGTCGTTCGCATTTGCAGGATCATGAGCATCATAGAAATGGAGGCGACTTAGAATTAGTTGAAACCGATTACGGCTCATCACTTGCCCAAATATTGGGGTAAACATAACAGGGTCCCTTGTCCAGTAAGCAGGAAAACTGTTCTTTCGTATAATACCCATCAAAAGGACTAGGGCAAAAAATAGGAACATTTCTGAAAGGGAGACAGGGTAATCGTATATGATAGAATGCCTACTCCTTCTTCCCAATCTTTCACTCTCAAGGCGCTGGGTGCTTGCAAAAAGGTTGGTTTGGTATACAATCTGCTCCACAAATGCCTCACTAAAAAACAGGTGGAAAAAATCCAACCTGGTGGAATTACGGTGAATTTCGGGAGCAATGCAGCCAGAGCACCCCTGCTCAGTGAAGCGGTGAATGAGGGGAGAAAAATCACTCCCATCCTCCCAATTCCATCCCACATATCCCTCGTCCCCATCACCGCCTTCGTCTGGGTGGGGAGGAGATTCTGGTGGGGGAGGTGGGGGAGAAGGAGTGCGGAGGGCTTCCCTACTGTCACTCCTCTTCCCTCTGCCTTTACCCTTTCCCTTTCCCTTACCCTTACGGCCTTGAGGAACATTAGGGGGCTGTGGGGATGAAGTAGTGGAATATTGGGGAGCAGAAGATGTGCTGGGAAGTGGTTCCTCCCCACCTTCCCCCTCCATGACAACACCACGTGCTTTCTCACACACCCGAGCTCGACCACGTGTTAGGGGATATTGGGGAGCATAAGACGTGCTTGCGAGTGGTTCCTCCCCACCTTTCCCCTCCATCACAACCCCATGTGATACTGAACGCACCTGCACTCGCCCACGTGATACACTATGCCGCCTCACACTACCTAGGGAGAGCAATGACTCACTCACGTCACTCTCTCTTTCCCTAATCCTCCCTGTACTTTCCCTTTCACTCCCCACTCCCTCCACGGCACTTCCTAACTCCCCAAACAAAATACTATGCCCATACCTGCTCGTCCGACGTGGTGTGCGCTCTGGGCCACGATGAGTGATTACCTCACGTCCATACCACGTGGCAGCACGTCCCACGACTCCGTCCTCGTCCTCGAAATCTGGTTCCAAATCACGTTGGGGATAGGCATAGGATGTTCCACATGGTTTCTTGGCCGGCTGCCCCTCTCTAGCAGCACGGTAAGTCATGTACTGCCGCTTCCTGGGAGACGGGACTTCTTCATCACTGCTGGTGGTTTCTTCCTCCTCTGGCTGCACATAATCTTTATCCACAACCTCGTCGTCCAGTGAGGAATCACTGTCGCCTGTAAAGGCGTCCAGGGCGGCTTGAATTTCGCCCTCTGAGAGACCTCTCTTAGCCATGTCTGAGCAGGACCGTTGCTACCAGGTGAGTGGACGAGTGGCAGGTTAGCGAGGGTCGCATGGGGTCGCCGAGTGTCCCCACCTGATGGCAGGTAGGGAAAGGTCATGCGAGGATATGTACCACAAATCAAGCGCAAAATTTGAAAATTGTCGAAATTATGCACTTTGCAATTGCACGACGTACCGATACGTCGCCGGGACTGGCAAATGCAAATCGTTGCAACATACCCATACGTCGACGGGACGGGGCGGGTTAATCCTCTATGGGGTGGCCACAAACAATTTGCCTCTACGTCGCCCTGTCCCCCGCCATTTCACTGCCCTACTCCCAACTCACACCCCCCTCTCTCATATACTCCTCCACTCCATCCTTCCATCTCATCCTCAGCCTCCCCCTCTTTCTCCCCCCCTCCACCTCACATACACTCTCCTCGTCAGTCTCACCTGTTTTCATTTTAAAAAATTTATGCAGCCAAATTTACAATTCCATTCTCTCGTTCTCACTTCTAAACTGAAAGCTGTGTAATTCTTCCAATTAATGCACTGGATAGTTTTTTTTTTTTTTTGGGGGGGGTAGGTTACAATAGGATTGCTGAGGTGGTCAGATTAGGCTAGGGGTTAGGTCAGGTTAGGTTAACCTGTTAGTTTGGGTTAGGAAAGATTTTTCTGAACCCATTTCATTTCCAACATATCATGGCCCAAATTACATCACAACAAAACTTACAAAAACCAGTTTTGTACCTATATATACTGAGTATGGCCTCAAAAAGTAAAATTTATCAACTGGTGCACCTTTACAATTATTTTGCCACTGTAGGAGACACGTTTGCTTTAGCAGATCGAGTACTGTATAATCATCCCAGATCTTACCCCCAAGCAAAGACAGGCAAATCACACGCTCTGTGAGGAACTAAAGAAAATAAAGGAGGGCACAGGAAGCGAAGACTGGGTGATAAAAAAACGGGAAAATTGTACACAAGTCTCCACAGGCAAAACAACCAGTGCCAGTGGGGACGGAAGCATAGGAATCACGACCCAACTACGGTACTTTTTAAGAAAAGATTCAGCAAACGACAAACAGGAAACACATTTGCACATATTTATAAACCAATGGAACAGCCTACCTGAAAATGTTGTGAGTGCCCCTTTTATAAATACATTCAAGAAAAGATATAATAAATACATGGCACAGATAGAAATGGAGATGGGCAATAGGATCTATGTAGATCATTAGTGAACCCATGGATTTTATTGGTAAATCATTGCTCTTTGGTGCACCTGACAAAAGAAGCCAAAAATCTGGACTGGCAAATTATGGTCCATAAATTCAAGCAACGATTAGGTTAGCTACAGACTCACTAGCTAGGGGTCGGCAACCTTTTGAACATGGTGTGCCAATTTATAATTAATGCCAATTTTTTCGCCACTTTGCGTGTCAGGTAAGATTTTTTAACACTGTAGCGACAGTGTTAATTGATTTAGTAAGGAAGGATGTGCCCACCTCTCTCTCTCTCTCTCTCTCTCTTTGCATTTTCAATATTTTCTTTGTTACACTGGATCACGTTGAGTGCCATGGTATAGCACTTCACGTGCCATGTTTGGCACGCGTGCCTAGGGTTGCCGACCTCTGCACTAGACTATAGCCCAGGCTAGAGGGTATTATTTTACAAGTGGACAAAATGTAGTTTTGGAATTTTAGCACCATTAACGTATAGTATAGTCCCTAAGGATCACAAAGAACCTCCATTACTCCATTCGGAAATTGATATTTTCAGAGATAACGAATTTAATTTAAAATTCCCAAATAAACCTACCTTGGATCTTCACTCGGCCACTCTGGGTAAAAAAATGCGTGCGTTCATACGTTTGTTTCTCTTCCCTTCGACTGCGCATGCGTCTCGTAGGTTTGTATCACCCACTCATATGCCTACTTTAAGTCACGTGATGGAATTTGACCAATGATTTTAAATCGCATTTTTTGATTCAATGTGGCTGGAAAATTCAAATCCTTCTCGCTATGGCCTCTGAAGAAGAAAGACGTGCTGTGTGTCCCTGGTGTGATATTGATTATTTACGAGTGATAAAGCGTTTCCACTCGAAATCTGAGGGCACAATGTATTACCTTCGGAAGTTTATTGCCCAGACTGTAATGAACCTTGTAAATTTTAAAAAGACAGACATCAGTCGTACTGTGGTTGGTACAAAAATTACGCAAAAACCAAGAAACGGGTACAGTGTAGTTTTTGTTTCTAACTGCAAAGGAACTTTTCTGGACAACACACACTTTCTGGCTTGCAAAATTATATTGTTCATAAACCACTGGATTCAAGGGTTCTGGAACCACGACGTTATTGCCAGACGACCCTCGTCCTGGACAGTCGTATCTCAAGGGTAAGCATTCCCCTAGGATAGGTTAGGTATATTGGCGTAGGTTTGGTTAGGTTTAGTGTGTTGGGTGAGGTTACGTAACGTATTCCCCTAGGATAAGTTAGGTAGGTTGGGGTAGGTTTGGTTAGGTTTAGTGTGTTGGGTGAGGTTGTTACGTATCCTTCTAAGATAGGTTAGGTATATTGGCGTAGGTTTGGTTGGGTTTAGTGTGTTGGGTGAGGTTACATAACGTATTCCCCTAGGATAGGTTAGGTAGGTTGGGGTAGGTTTGGTTAGGTTTATTGTGTTGGGTGAGGTTGTTACGTATTCTCCTAAGATAGGTTAGGTATGTTGAGGTAGGTTTGGTTGGGTTTAGTGTGTTGGGTGGTTACGTTACGTATTCTCCTAGGAGAGGTTAGGTATGCTGGGTTACGTTTTGTTAGGCTTAGTGGGTTTGGTGAGGTTACGTTACGTCTGTTTCGTTAGGTTTCGTCTGTTCCGTTTTGTTACCCAGTGGTGCAGTATATTTTTTTGAGCGTAGCGGAATAAACTGCATACTTCCAGGACAAAATTTAAAAACTACTTTACTACAGTTCAGTACCTTCATAAATACATATATTATACACTCCTCGTCATTCAAGAGCTTCCATTTCATAAGCCTAGCATATACGGAGTAGTCATTATAAAAAAACACCGTACTGAACAGTAAAATATATGAAAAAATACAAGCAATGCTTACCTAAGGTGACCAGATTAAAATGGAGCTAAAAGCAAGACACTATCTCCCCCCCATATATATATATATATATATATATATATATATATATATATATATATATATATATATAATCTCTCATCAGCCGTTTGAGTGTCCACTGCAGGACCGGCCTATCCCGACCGAAGTAGGGACGATACAGCCTATGTATCTCTACCAAGTGGCTTAGGCTGTCTGGTAGAGATTGCATATAGGGTGAGAAGTGCCTGCAAGTGCAGCTGTAGTGTTGGAGTGGCTTTGGATGTATGTGTAGTCTGTGAACCAAGTGAAATCGGCCCTCGCAAGCCGACTGGGTGCAATCATACTTTATAGTATGCGACACTGGTTGAACCACAGCACCTCTTATGTCCGCCAAGCAGTACGTGGCCAGAAGAACGCTCCCAAAGTTTATTACCCTGGTGGGACGCGAACCCTCGTTCTTCAGTGAATGAAACCGCACACTTTACCACTGTACCACAAAGGCTCCACATATATATATATATATATATATATATATATATATATATATATATATATATAGATAGATAGATAGATAGATAGATATATTCACTTACGTGAGTGACAACCGTTCCTGCGCTACTCTCACACTGAGGCTGCTAGTCAAATATTAACGTCTCATGCGAACTCCGAACATTCCTTACGGTATAGTGAATGGGCCGACCAAATTTTCTAGCTAGTGAGTATTACAGATTTTATATTAATAATTCGGTATTTCATTTTGTTAGGTTTATGCATGTTTTCTAATTCATCCTGTTTTCATAATATAAGGTCATGCTATATCTTATGAAAGTAATTTTCTAAAAGCGGGACACTTACGATAATTTGCTCAAAAAGCGGGACATTCTAATCACAATTAGAAAAGCGGGACAGACGTCCAAAAAGCGGGATTGTCCCGCCTAAAAGCGGGACTCTGGTTACCTTATGCTTACCTCGACGGTTCCTTTTGACGCCTCTGTTGTCCGTCCGTTAAAGAGTGTTGACTGTTGTGATCAACGTTACCATGCAATCGGGATAACTGAAATGCGCTAACCCCCAGAAACCAAACGCTACATCCCGTAAAACTATGTTAAACGTTTAAAAAAAAGAAGCTACGAACACTGAATATACGATTTTTTAATGAGGGGAAATTGTTGGTTTGCGTGTTTTGCAAAAGCTGATGTATTTTTTTAATGACTTCATATTTAGTACTTTTCTGCTAAAACTAGCTCATTGTGCTAGAAAGCTTTAACCTTTGGTGGCACTACACACACACACACACACACACACAGATCTTAATAATTGTGCTGGACTGCTTAATTATATTATAGGTATATAATATGTATGTACCCAAACTATATATATATACATATATATATATATATATATATATATATATATATATATATATATATATATATATATATATATATATGTGTGTGTGTGTGTGTGTGTGTGTGTGTGTGTGTGTGTGTTTAAACGCATAAGAGCTTACTGTATATATATGCAGTGACATACCTTAAATTACTTGCGTTGTGAATACATTTTTTAAATGTGATTTCTTCCAACAATTATTCACGTGAATATTTTCACGAGTACTGCACGAGAAATAACGTGAATTTGCATCCAGTTATACACGTGAATTTTTGTCCCACTTATCCACGTGGAAAAGACGTGAATATCTGGTGAAATCACATGTTCACAAGTTTTCACGAGATTTTTACAAGATATTCACTTGAAAATCACGTGTTGTGCCCATTGGGTTACCTGCAGAGCTCAGCATGTTACGCACCTTCCTTGGAACTGTTTTCTTGTTGTGCATGGACATGTGTCTGTAAAATACACTCAGGAACAAATGCTCGCGTCCACTTCATACTTTGGGTATGTCCGTGTTCCTTCTTGATGCACCACATCAGAGACGAGTTGCCTACAAAATCTCTCTCATTGTACAAAGGTTAGCTAGCAGAGAAAATTGAGAAATAGGGGCGAAGGAGTATTTACAAAGAGGCCAATGGGTAGTTTTGTGCATCTGAAGTCATTGGTAATGGAATTTTATAATTTTCCAGGGCCAGTATATGTGTAGATTCTATTTTTCCGTTATCTCTATTGTGTATAGAATACCCACAGACAGTGCAAGAAGTGAACAGCTTATCACAAACACTTTCATAAAGAACAGGTTGAGGAAGTTTGGAATAAGAATGAGACAGTATTCCGGGTATCAGATAAATGACTGTCCAGGGATATCGGTCTGACCTCTCTCAATAAGCAAAAATAGGTCCAACAGGAAAATAGATCTATAGTGTTAAATAGGTTCAGGATGATGGTGATGTTGATCATCATCATCATCTGGACGTTGCTACTCATCCTTCCCTGGGGTAGGAAAGGAGGTCCGGATGATTATGATGATGATGATTTATTACAATCATTATCATCATTATTATTACTAGCAAAGCGAGAACGGAGTTACATTTTTGTCAGTGCATGGCAGTCCTTTTCTGTGTGTGTGTGTGTGTGTGTGTGTGTGTGTGACGAAAATAACATTGTCACTTGATTTTAATCAAACTTGGGAATACCTAGGGTCATCATTGGAGGAAAACTACTATTCTTGAGAACAAGAAGTCAGTGGTCAAGCTCACAGGGTTACATCAGAGTTTATCCTAGCAAGGTCACTTTAGCCCTTTAATTGACTGATTAATCACAATCAGCTCTTCCTCCGATGATGGCCAAGAGAGATGGTTAGAACCTCTGACTCACTGACCAACCCTGTTTGCTGAACTTTTTCAGTGTTTCAGTAACACAGAGTAGGCCAGCATGCTCTTCAATACAAGTTTCTCTGTCAACACCAGTCTACATGCTCAGTACACACTACACTTCCTTATCAAAAAAAAAAAAAAAAAAAGATACAAAATACCCAGGCCTAGAAGTCCCTGGGGGGGGGACCATAAATGCCCCCATCCGCCCCTCTCCCGGTGACAACTCAACGAGATACCTGGAACCACTCTGTCTGACCCACTTCTTAATTTCTGCGACATTTGCGGCCTTTCCTATAACTTTCTTTCTGTCGAGCACCACCTTCTCCTCCTCCAAACCTCACCTTCTCTTCCTGACAGAGACTTAGCTGTCCGAGGTAACTGACAGCAAACCCTCTTCTGTTTTCTCCTACTTTCTCTATACTCAGTTCAAAGCCAAAGGTGGCTGTTGTGTATATGTACACAACGACTTATATGCTCTCATTCCTGAACTTTATCCTTCTGAATTCTCTGCTTTCTGGCTTTGGCTTTCGTGTCATTCTCTAACTAAATATATCTGCACTGTTTACTAATCCCCTAATTCTACTGACTATGAAAAATTCTTTGACTATCTTACTTATATGATGGAACACATTCTATCCATTTCTCCTTTTTCCGAAATCTCCATTCTAGGAGATTTCAATGTTCATCACCACCTTTGGCTCTCCTCTCCTTGCACTGATCCACCTGGTGAACAAGCCTACATCTTTTCTATCCTTGATGACCTAGAGCAGCTTGTACAGCACTCTACCAGTGTCCCTAACCACCTTGGAGAGAGCTCCAACATACTTGACCTCTTCCTTACAACTAATCCTTCTGCTTATAATGTTAAGCTTTCCTCTCCATTGGGCTCCTCCGATCACAACCTGTCTTTTCTCTACGCTATGGCCTGTGAACCCTCCAAAGAAATGTCAACTGTGGCACTTTTGAGCTGTGGACTCGGAGGCCCTCAGGCAGCACTTCTTTGATTTTCCCTGGAATGATTATTGCTTTCATGGCCGAGAGCCATCTGAGTGTGCATTGCACATTACGGAGGTTATTCTCTTATGCATGGTAGCATACTTTCCCTTCTCATATCCTTTGTCTAATGCAAGAAAGCCTTAGTTTAATCACTCTTGTTCTAATGCAGTCTGCAACAAGGAGAGGGCCTAGAAAAGTTACCAGAGCCAACTCACATCTTGTTTGTTTCTGCCCGGAATTGTGCTAAATCTGCTCTTCGCCCTGCTAAAAGTAATTTCACCCGTGCTGAATGTTCTCAACTCTCCAACTCAAATTCTTCCTGCTCCTTTTGCCACCTTGCCAAAAACCTTCCTAACAAGTTTACCTCATCATCGTTCCCTCCTCTTTTCTACTCTGATGGCTCTGTAGCTATTTCTTCTACTGATAAAGCAGATATCATTGCTCAGACTTTCTCCTCCAATTCAACCTTAGACGATTCCGGTGCTGTTCCTCCATCACTTCCCCCCTCTGACTTCCTCATGGCTGACATTAAAATTTCTTCAGCTGATGTATTTTCTGCCATTGGTGGCCTCAATAATAATAAGACATATGGGCCTGATGGAGTCCCTCATGTTGTTCTCAAGAACTGTGCTTCTGTGCTTACACCCTGCCTAGGCAAGCTCTTTCGCCTTTGTCAATCAACTTGTACCTTTCCTTCTTGCTGGAAGTTTGCTTTCATTCAGCCAGTCCCAAAGAAGGGTGACAATTCCCAACCCTCTAACTATCGTCCAGTTGCTTTAGCATCCTGTGTGTCAAAAGTTTTCGAGTCAATTCTTAACAGAAACATTTTATAGCATCTTTCCTGTCACAACCTTCTTTTTGATCATCAGTATGGGTCCCGTCAGGGACGCTCCACTGGCGATCTTCTCACCTACCTTTCCAAGGCCGTCTCTATGTGAAGGCCTGAGTGTGAGATTGGTGACGTCACAGGATGAGTCCGATCACCGCGCCGCCACTCGCTAGCTACTGTTGTTCATACTACTTATCTCATTCCTTCGTCTTACATTTACTGACTACTTCTTATAACTATTTCTGTCAGCAGTCACCTTTGGCAAGTATGATACTTTTCATTATGTTAGGTTATACTGACACTGTAAAGGAAATTAATAATGCCACTGAAGCTTAGCATTTTTATCCTAAGGGGTGATAGCATTGGGTGTACAACTACTGTATGAAGAGAAACATAGAACTTTACAAAACAGAAAGTCAAGTCATATCTAGTTTACTCTGACAAAACAGAAAGAAAAGAAACAACAAAAAGAAACGATAACTTCTATAGTGCAATTTGTATCAAAGTTGGTATCCCCTAGAATGTGTTGGGATGCCACCAGCCTATTTTAAGGTATTTCAGAAGACTAACTACGTTTGTCTCGGTGCACAGCTTAAGTGTAGTTACTGATTATCAAGGGTTACTCTGCTATTAGTGCCTTGCTGAAATCAACTACCATTTCCTTAGTTTTGCAGACACCGAGTTCCAAGAAGTTGGCCTGGCACCATTTAGTAATATACTCTAATTCCTGTCTGAAAATAAGATAACTGTTCTTACAAAGTGAAACTAACGCAGTATCATCAGGATATTGTGGGCAACTTAAAAAGCCTACACGAGTTATGGTCACATCTACAATCACTTGTACCATATAGGTTTCAGAGTAATCAGAAGTTGCGATAGCACACAATCTTGGGTGGCCCCCTGTATTTACAACTGACTGTTTTGCATTTTTACCCATAAATTTCACATACTTTTACTGGGGTATGTGAAATCATGAATCCGTAAGATAAGAGCTGACATTCACTGAAATTAATTTCTTTATCAAAATATGGAGCTGTATGGTGCTGAACGCATGTCGGAAATTTAGAAATAATTCCTCCCATTTTTTATTTTAGTTGGTGATGGGCAGTCGTATTTTGGAAGTATAATGTATTATACGTAACCCAGGGTGATGGGTATATAGGATTACGTATATTTATACTATGGTTCATAATTTAGTCTTTTTCCCAGCCATGGATGGAATGTGCACATATGCATTTTTAGTTATTTGATTGGTGGATCGCCTCTGTTCTTCTCTCCAGAGGTAAGTTTTAGTCTCGGCTAGGCCTCGGTCAATTACGAGTCTCGAGACCTCAGTTGCTCGGGCTCTCGCCCACGCTCTCAGTCCTAATTCATTGAGTCTTAGTCTCAGATGATCTCGAGTCGAGTCAGAGGCAGTCCCAGTCATGCCTTAGTCACGCTTGGAAGCAGTCTAACCACTCTCGTGGTATTGAGAGAGAATCCGGTTGGGACAGACTGGACTGATTAATTAATTTACGACAGTGCTTATTCCTAGATGGGAATGAACATTATCAATTCACTTTCATTTATAAATAGTGTAAATAGTAATGCTTAAGTAAAAAGTACGTATTTGGTCTAGGCTGTAACCTCCAGTAATCCGCCAAGCACTAGCAACAAGCAACATCTTCAACAACTCCGACCATATGGCAACAACCTACAAGCCTCTCCATTGCTACTCTTAAGCTAAGTAACTAAATGACCCTTAGTGGCGAAAGACTGGGCGAATAATATTTCACCAGGGTTTCCAGCTTTATTTGAGGATCCTTAAATAGATCGTTTAGTTACTTAGTAGGGAACACAACCTACACGTCATTACGATCCAGGTGAGTCCTGGGAGTAAGACATATATATCCGGACAAATTATGTAGTGTTGTAGGCCTATTTTTGTCTTGTTTAGTGCAAGTGATTAGCCAGTTAAATATTTACGACACTACCGGGGGCATATTCTAAATTTTTCTAATTTTTCCCCCACAACGCACTTGAAAAACCAACATATATTTTTGCAAATTTAACTGATCTGGTGTTGACATTTTCCATAAATTTTAGAACAAAATCTATGAGTGATAGTGTAGCATCTTCAATACACCTTTTCTCTCTGTAAGCAAACTGTAAAGTATCCATATTGTTACGTCCCAGTCCCCACACTGCCACAGGCTCCAACAGCAGTAGTACAGTACAGGATGGACGTTGCCCAGTGAGTTGTTCTTCCTACGGTCAGCCTTAGGTGTACAGTACACAAGATCAGCTGAGGCGAAAATAAACATTGGCTCCTTAAAGTTCAGTCTTTATTTTCCAAGTAATTCCACTTAATGCTTTTCAATTTCACTGTTCTCACAAGCACTGGAGCTATACACACTTTACTAACTGCTATTACACTTAATGCTTAACAACACTTCACTGTTAGAACGCTTAATGCTTGCCAACACTTCACTTATTACACAAGTACCGAAAATAATCTTCACTGATACTCCTTACACTTAATACACTTCACAGTCTTCTTAAGTTCCAGTGATATACAAACTTCAATAACTCGTCACTGTTTGCCACTTTTTACAAGTACCGAAAGTATACAATCTTCATTGACACTGCACTACACCAAACTGACTGCACTCCACTCAAGCTGACTTGAAACCTCACTAAACCTATAATAATCTCTACCTCATCTTATATAAGCTTGCATTGTTCTCGAAACGTCTACCTTCTACGAGAACAACAGTTGCCAACTCAAAGACATGAAAACATGCTAGAGTTGTCTCACATTACATAACGCTCTAAATCATTTACCATACGAACTTAAATTACGTAATTTAACAAGCAATCACTTAAATAAAACATTATAAAGAAAAAGATCATAAAAATAAGTGAATGTTTAACTTACGAAATAACTACGTTTACAAACACCAGGCAAACTGGCAACTCTGACGACTGGTACCGAAACTTACGGTACCAGAAACGTCTCAAAGGTACAAGACTACCTAACTGGCAAATCACCCATCATAACACTACCCCCCCCCCCCTAGTTCTTTGTCATCCCGACAAAACTTCACAATATACACAAACAAACCTACTGAAACCTCTAGCTATACACAAAACAATCTTTCAACTTATCAGGTCTTCTTCTATTCCGCTTCCGACGATGTCATTGCTCCTCCACACAGTCCACTCCTCCAGGAAGGTCTTGGTCCTCTTCTTGATTCACTTCTTCTCTTGGGGAACTGTCATCATCCTCTTGAACTTCAGCTCCTTGGTCCTTCTCAACATCCTCTGCTGCGTGTGAGCACGATTCTTTGGAGATGTCCCAGCTGAACCATCCTGGCCCATGGTATTGCCACAGACGATTCACGTGCTTCACCTTTGGGCGAGACTTCCTGCCTTCACGAATCCAATACGTTACGTCTGATAGGCAGTCCAACACAGTGTAAGGCCCATCCCATGGGCTTTACAGCTTTAGTGACTGTCCCTTCGTACGCTGAGGATTGTATAAACAGACTTGGTCACCATCCTTGAAGCTCACTTCACTTGCCTTAGCATCATACTTCTTGCACTTCTTCATTTCTCCTGAAAACTTGAGGGCTCCTCGCACTTGATGATGTACCTCAGCCTGCTTTTCAAGAAGGTGCCTCGCATAGCCGGTGGTGTCTGTAGGCAGCTGTTCACCAGGTGGTCTTCCCATTAAAAAGTCGATGGGTAAACGTAACTTGTGGCCCAACATCAGTTTTGCAGGAGTGTAGCCAGTAGACTCATGCGATGCAGACAGATATGCCATCAGCAACGCAGGTAATTTCTGATCCCAGTCTGCTTCTCCATCAGTGCAATACTTGGCCAGTTCTTGTCCCAGGGTCCAGTTGAATTTCTCCACCATCCCATCTGACTGTGGCCTTAGTGGGGTCGTCCTGGTCTTCTTGATCCCCAGTAACTTGCAGCACTCACGGAACACAGCAGACTTAAAGTCTCTACCCTGGTCTGATTGTAGCTCTTGTAGGATCCCAAAACGACAGAAAAACTGATCAACCAACACCTGAGCAACAATTGCAGCCTCTTGATTGAGGATGGCATAGGCTTCTGGCCACTTTGTGAAGTAGTCCATGGCGACACATATATACCGGTTTCCTCTCTCAGTGAGTGGCAAAGGTCCAGCAATGTCCACTACGACTCTTTCCATCGGTGCACCTACGTGATATAGCTGGAGAGGGGTGCAACCACGTTTCTTGGGTCCCTTCTTGGCACAGCACACATCACAGGTCTGACACCACTCTTCAACATCCTGATGCATGCCAATCCAATAGAACCTCTGTCGCAGCTGGCTTAAACTTTTCTTCACTCCCAACTGCCCACTAGTGATCTGGTTATGGGACTCATCCAAGGTCTCGGACCTCCAGTTGCCAATACTTGCTGAGGCCATCGGGTGTCTCCCACTGATGCTCCAGTAGCCCATTGTTCAAACGTAGAAGGTCCCACTGACTCCAGTAGCTCTTGGTCGCAGGGCTTAACCTGGAAACTTCTTCCAAAGATGGTTGCACTGTACTCTGCTGCAGCCACTCTAGCACTGGCTGTAAATCTGCATCCTCCATCTGCATCCTCTTCAGGTCTTCATCTGACACTGGCCCTGTCATTGCTGTATGGCTACATTTCTTAACATGATCTTCATTTTTACTACACTACCGGCACTCCGGAACACAAGGCCAACGACTCAGGCTGTCAGCATTGCCATGTACCCACCCAGGACGATGTTGCACCTCATAATTGTGCTCGTCTAGCTTCCTGAGACAGTGTGTCAGCTGTCCTTCGGGATTCTTTAGCGTTTTCAGCCACTTGAGTGCCGCATGTTTTGTCCTGATGATCAAGTTTGACCCATACAGGTAGGGATGGAAGAAATCAAGGCTCTTCATCAATGCCAAGAGCTCCTTACGGGTCACACAGAAGTTCTGCTCCGGTGGGCTGAGGTTCTTGCTGTAATATGCAACAACATACTCCTTGTCATCCTTCTTCTGTGACAGGACTCTACCAATACCATGGTCACTATCATCACAGTCCAATATAAATGGCTGATTCTGGTCTGGGTACGACAGTACTGGAGAGCTTGCCAATGCATGCTTGGGTTCATCAAAGGCTTTCTGAGTCTCTGCTGTCCATGCAAACGTCTGCTTTTTTCTCAGCAACTTGTGAAGAGGTGCAGCTATCATAGCAAAGTCTTTGACGAAACGCCAACAGTAGGTGCACAAGCCCAGGAAACTCCGTAGCTCTCTCACACAAGTTGGAACTGGCCAGTTTTCCACAGCTGCCACCTTCTCTGGGTCAGTACAGACACTGCCTCCGCGTACAATGTGTCTCAGGTACTTTACGTCCTTCTGAAACAAGTAGCATTTCTTGAGGTTCAGCTTGAGGTGCGCTGCGCAGATCCTGTTCAACACCTCCGACAACCTCTCCAGTTCCTGGTCGAAAGTCTGTCCACATACAATTACATCGTCCAGATAGATCATAGCCGTCTGCCAGTGCAGGCCTTCAAGTATGCAGTCCATGGGGTGTTCAAGAGTAGCTGGAGGATTGCATAGGCCAAATGGCATCACTTTAAACTGCCATAAACCCCCCCCCCCCCATATGATAGGGCTGTCTTCTTTTTGTCCTTCTCTGCAACCTTGACCTGGTGGTATCCTGCCTTCATGTCTAGGGTGGAGAATCACTTTGCACCTGACAGAGCATTCATGGTGTCATCAATTCTTGGCAAAGGGTATGCACCCTTCACTGTCACTTCATTCAGGGCTCGATAGTCTATACAGCACCTTCCTGAGCCATCCTTTTTCCTCACAAGAACCACTGCTGATGCCCAAGGACTACTTGACTTTTCAATTACTCCTTGACTATAGAGATTCTCCATCACCTTCTCCATTTCTTGCCGTTGGGCTGGCGCCATCTTCCGTGCTCGCTGTTTAATCAGGCTGTGATCCTCGGTGTCTATACTATGCTCCACCAGATCAGTGCACCTCAGGTCTAGGTCTCCCATGGAAAAGACATAATCATATTCCGTCAGCAGCTGCCTCAACTTTAGCACTTGTGAACCATCCAGGCATTGACAACTCCTTGAGAAGAGGTCTTGTAGGAGGTCTGGCACGTACCAGTCTTCCTTGACTATGCTCCTTTTACAGGTCTTCCTCCGATGCCACTCAGGGTCCACAGCCTGGCACAGTCCCACAATTTCTCCCTCGTTGATCTTCTCTGGCTCACGGGAGAAATTGGCCACCACAACCGGCACTTCATCTGCACCTGTCTCCACCAGTGTTCTCCCCACCATCACCCCGGCCTTCGTCTTGCATCGTACATCATTCTCCACTATGCCTACACAGCTGTCAAAAGAGCCACTCACCTTACACTGGAGCAACAGTTCTAATTTTGGGGGTATCACTGTAGTACGGAGCGCTCGCACCTTGCCACCAGAACTGGTATGTTTTACTGCTGTAACGGGAACCAACCTTCCCCGAACCTTCATCTTCATGGAGCAGAAGTCCAGCCCACATCTCATGGACATATGGTAGTCTAGACCCAGAAGGCAAGGAGCTTCCATGTCGGCCACGTAGACTGGTAGAGTAGCCTCTTGCCCTGGGACTTCAATCTGGACATCCTGGGGTCCCCTCAGTTCCGCATAGTGCCCAGTTACACCACACAGTTGTTCTGATGACTCAGGCACATATCGATGATGTAACACATCAGGCCTCACAAAAGTCTGCTCTGAGACCGAATCAATCACCAGGGGACACTTCTTTCCGTTTATCTTTCCATCTATTTGCACACTATCAATCGCCATCCTCTTGCATTTTCTCGGAGGTGGGGCTACTTGGGAAGAGCTGGCTGGTGGTTGCCCCTTCACACCAGCCTCCACTAGTTTCCTGCTTCTTTCTGGCCTTCGTTCCGTGCCTGCAATTGTTCTTTGATTTCTTTCTTCTGTGCGTGTAATTGTTCTTTGAGCTTTTTCTGTCCTTCCTTCTGTGCTTGTAGTTGTTCTTTGATTTCGTTTCTAAGCTTTTTCTGTTCTTCACTTTGGGCCTGTAATTGTGCTTGGAGTTTTTTCTGTCCTTCACTCTGTGCCTCTAGTTTTTCAATCTGTGTCTGTAATAGCTTCACGATTGTCGCCAGGGAAATTTCCTCCTCTTGCCCAGCTCGAGACCATGTCTTCACACTTGCCGCTTCCATGTCGAAGGTTAGACTCAGTTCAGCCCTGAAATAATAATCCCACACTCCTGACACCAATGTTACATCCCAGTCCCCGCAATGCCACAGGCTTCAACAGCAGTACAGTACAGGAAGGACGTTGCTCAGCGAGTTGTTGTTCTTATGGTCAGCCTTCGGTGTATGGTACAGAAGATCAGCTGAGGCGAAAATAAACACTGGCTCCTTAAAGTTCATTGTCTTTATTTTTCAAGTAATTCCACTTAATGCTTTTCAATTTCACTGTTCTCACATCCACTGGAGCTATACACACTTTACTGACTGCTATTACACTTAATACTTAACAACACTTCACTGTTAGTACGCTTAATGCTTGCCAACACTTCACTTATTACACAAGTACCGAAAATAATCTTCACTGACACTCATTACATTTAATACACTTCACTGTCTTCTTAAGTTCCAATGATATACAAACTTCAATAACTCGTCACTGTTTGCCACTGTTTTTACAAGTACCGAACGTATACAATCTTCACTGACACTGCACTACACCAAACTGACTGCACATCAATCAAACTGACATGCCACCTCACTAAACTTGTAATAATCTCTACCCCATCTTATATAAGCTTGCACTGTTCTCGAAACGTCTACATTCTACGAGAACAACGGTTGCCAACTCAGAGACATGAAAACATGCTACAGTTGTCTCACATTACATAACACTCAATCATTTACCATACAAACTTAAATTACATAGTTTAACAAGCAATCACTTAAATAAAACATTATAAAGAAAAAGATCATAAAAATAAATGAATGTTTAACTTACGAAATAACTACGCTGACAAACACCAGGCAAACTGGCAACTTTGACGACTCGTACCGAAACTTACGGTACCAGAAACGTCTCGAATGTACGAGACTACCTAACTGGCAAATCACCCTTCATAACGATATAATATTTTTATCCTGCATATACAAAAATTTGTTGATAACATGTTCAAGACATTTCATAAAAATACATGTCAAAGTCACTGGTAGATAATCGTTATGGCGTTTTGGTATCCTGGTTTTTGGAACAGGAACTATCTGAGGAATTTTCCACAGTCTCGGTATGTATGCCTCGTTAGAGAGCACTGGAATATTTCACACTGAACTGGAGCTAGTTGTTCCTTACAGAAAGAAACCGCCTTTGCGCATATATTGTCAGGTCCAGCTGCTTTATTACATTTCACTCTCTTGCTGTCTATGACGTCATTCTGAGTTAAAACGATTTGCTCATCATTTTTGGTTTTCAAGAATTCAGAGATGGGGTGTTGGTGTATGGAAAAGTCATGGACGTGAAACCTACAGTAGAAGTTATTTAGGTCATTACAATAATTTTCAGGATTCTGTACGTCTGGCATGCCTGCTTTCTTTGTAAAACTAGTGATTTCCCTAAGACCACTCCAAGCTGCCTTGTGTCATACTTAAATATATTTTTAATTGTGTCCTTTTTTTGGGGGGGGGGGCATTAGACAATCATATCAATTTTTTACTGTAAAGTTTTTAAATTTGTTCTATCGTTACCTACAACACAACTTTTTTTTTTTCTCTCATTCAGTAGTTGCTTAAGTTCATTTGTGATCCAGGGTCTACTTGGGTAGCATTTCACTGTTTTACTTGGAGCCACAATAATAGCACAGAAAGAAATGTATGAATTTAGGACATCAACACTGTGATCAGTACTAGCATTTACATCACACAGCACACTCTAGTCAGTCTGATCTGAGCAGCCTCAAAGAGTTTCATACTTTCACATGAATCCGCACTCCATGTCTGGATAGATTTCACTACAGGTTTGGAAGTTTTTAGGTTTTACTTACAAATGAGTGTTAACAGAGACATACTATGGTCCGATAGTCTCAATGGTTTGAGTTTTTTAAACACACCCTTGTTTTCCAATGCCATAACAGTGATTCCAGATACTCTCATCTCTTGTAGCAAAATGAATATATATTTTGGTAATGAGGAATACAGTTCTCAAAATGTGAGATATTAAAATTTCCTGTTACTATTTTAATTGCATCTGGAGAACTAGATTGAATCTTGCACACATCATCATACAGGTGTTCTTCAGCAGTTTTCACATTAACACCAGGTGGGATGTATACAACTATTAAGTTAGAATGGTCTCAAAGACAATGACATGAATTCAATATTGTCATTACAGACCTTGCTCACAAGTTATATCCTTGCACCATCGATTGTTGACATAAGCAGAAAAACCATCACCACCGTTTTTCCCCAGTTATGTTGATCTGTCACTTGTAATTTATTCAAAGCCATCTATTTGATAAGCGGAGTCTTGGTCATTCTGTAAGTCAAGTCTTTGTTAAGCAGATAGCTGATGCATCTCAGGATACATAATTCCATTTGCACTGAGCCACCAGTTCATTCACTTTATTCTTTACTGAGCGGACATTACCTGACACACACATTGCTAGAGGAAGTTTTGAACCTCTCCTTCTGCACCATACTCTTACCCTGCAACGCTGTCCTAATTTCCTTCCATACCCTGTACATTTGACCATCTCAGGAATTCCGTTTAGGGTTGTCATACCAAGGGAAGCCAGAGACAGAAGTTCGTCACGGCTGGAAACAAGCCGCCCATCGTTATTTACATTCAGCCCGCCATTTCTGCCAGCTGACAGGGACGCCTCACAAAAAATTATACCTCCCAGCACAAACCAACACAGTAGTGACAAAAGTCTTGCTCACTTACGTATTGCCTGGTATATATGGAGACACCTCAAGCCATGAAAAATTGCTTATAAAGTCGTAAAAACAGGGGAGCTGGAAGACAGTGGTAGCCCTCTGTATGGTGTCCCTCCGACTTTCACTAACAGACTCCCCCTGTGATGTCATCACCAGCTGCAGCCAGTACACCCAGGCCTTCACATAGAGACGGCCTTGACCTTTCAGACTCCCGGTCATCCTCCTTTCGGGACTTTGGTGAAAGCTTTGCCATCGCACTTGACGTCTCAGAGGCTTTCGATCGAGTCTGGCATAAACTTTAAATTCCAAACTGCCCTCTGCGGTTTCTATCCATCTATCTGTGCCGTCATCTATAGCTTCCTTTCTGGTCGTTCAATAGCTGCTGTTGTAGATGGCCAACGTTCTCCCCCTAGATCTATCAACAATGGTGTTCCTCAGGGCTTTGTCCTATCACCAGCTTTCTTCCTTTTATTTATCAATGATGTTCTAAGCTGTACATCTAACCCTATCCACTCGTATGCTGATGATTCCACCCTTCACCTTTCCATTCAGTTCCTACAATGTCCATCTCAGCAGTTACTTCAACAAGCAAAGGGATGAGGCTGTGGCACACCTAATGTCTAACTTGGCTCGTATTTCTGACTGGGGTAAAAACTATCTTGTTGTTTTTAATGTATCAAAAACTCAGTTTTTCCACCTATCAACCCGACACAATCTTCCACAGGAGTACCCACTAATGTTCAATAATTTCCAGTTGAATCCTGCATCATCCTTGAACATGCTTGGGGTATCATTCACTCGAGAATTATCTTGGAAAGATCATATTGCATCTCTTGTAAAAACTGCTTCCAAGAGGTTGGGTGTCCTAAGCCGGCTCTCTACCTTCTTTACTCCTGCACAGTTGTTGACTTTATACAAGGGTTTTATTCGCCTCTGTGTAGAATACAACTCTCATGTGTGGGGAGGCTCCCCACATACAGCTCTTCTCAATAGGGTGGAGTCCAAGGCTTTTCGTCTCATTAACGCTCCTCCTCGTACTGGCTGCCCTCAACCTCTGTCTCTTCGCCGCACTGTTGCATCTTTATCTCTTTTCAATCACTACTTCAATGATCACTGCTCCTCTGAACTGTTTGCATGCATTCCTCCACTTCCATGATGGGAGCGTAGGACCCGTCTAGCAACAAACTCGTATCCCTTTTCTGTCCAACTCTCTAATGCGTGAGGTAACCATTACTCCCAGTCCTTCATTTATGCAACAGGTCAACTCTGGAACTGTCTCCCTCTCTGTATTTCCTACTTCCTATGATCTCCAGTCTGTCAAAATCAATGTGTCCAGGCATCTCAAAATGAACGGATCTTGAATTTGGCCCTCTTTTGTAATGTTTCAGTTTTTTTTTTTTTTCTAGGAAGGAATGGTTTGCGGGCTCCTGGCATTTGGTTCCTTCTTTCTTGCATTAATTTTTTTTTTTTTTTTTCATTTCTGTGATGTTTCCTTTAATTTTAAGTCTGTTGAACACCACCTCTCTTCCCCTAAACCTCATCTAACTCAGCTGTCTGAAGCGTCTGATAGCGAACATTTCTCTTTATTTTGCTTTCTCTATCCTCACTTCAACGCCGAAGGTAGATGGTGTGTATGTGTATGCAACAACATAACATGCTCTTCTAGTCTTGAGCTTGAGTGTTCTGAATTCTCAAATCTCTGGCTTCGGCTAGCCAATCATTCTGTGACCAAATATATCGGTGCTATTTACTTATCCCATAATTCTACTAAGTATGAAATTTCTTTGACTATCTTACTTCTAAGAAGGAACAAACCCTATCAATTGCTCCATTCTCTGAAATCTCTATTTTACATTATTTAAATATTTACCGCCACATATGGCTCTCCTCTCCTTTCACTGATCCATCTGGTGAAGAAGCCTACATCGTTTCTATCCTGAATGACCTAGAGCAGGTTATACAACACTCTCCCCCTGACTGCCTTGGACAGAGTTCCAACATACTTGACATTTTCGTGACAACTAGTTCCTCTGCTTATGCTGTTAATTATCCCTCCGCTGTGCTCCTCCAACCATAATTTTATCACTTTAACCCGCCCCGTCCCGTCAACGTATGGGTACGTTGCAACGATTTGCATTTGCCAGTCCTGATGACGTACCAGTACGTCGTGCAATTGCAAGGTCCCTAATTTGCACAATTTTCAATTTTCGCACGTGATTTTTCGTATGTATACACGGGACACCTTCCTCTATTCCTCTACAAGATGCCAAGCAGGGACAATGCCTTACACTGCATAACCTCCCCCCCTCCCCCCCTCACGCCATTGTCTCGGCAATGGACCTGTTACCAGTGACCTGGCTAGTAAAGATATTCAGGGCCAGTGATTCCCCAATCGATGACAATGTGGAGGACAATGTTTACCTAGAATTAGAAGAAGAAACAGCCAGAAATAATGATCAGGTAATGTGGCAAAAAAAGGTCAGGTATGGTGATTAGTTAGTGAGTGAAACAATGCTTATAATGCCTTTATTACTGCTTGAAAACCAATATACTCTTGTACTACATATAAATTCGTACCAAGTAAATAAATCAATATTGTTTATGAGTGGATAAAATAGTTACCCTCCCATAGAACTCGTTTTCTTTGGTGCCAGCATGTTAGAAAACCCAGTCAGGTAAGTAGGTACTCGTACCTAGGTCGAGTATTTTAAACCTCAGGTGAGTGATTTCTCTATGAATTTTCGATGTTTCTAACCAAAAGCGGATGTTTGAGCCAAAAAAAAAAAAAAAAGGTCCAAAAATGTCGGGACTGGGGCGTACGACTGCCCAGAAAATGTTTGTATTTTTCATGCTCAGTTACTGTATTCCTGCATAACACTTTTTATTATTCCATGAAGGGGTCATATGGTATCCCCCCCCCATACAGATTGCCTGAACGTGTAAAATCACTCAGTCAGTCTCTGGCCACCATAGAGGCATGACTGTGCCCCGTTTTACCCACCTACCTCGTCTTTCCCCATCCCAACCAAGCGAGTAGTATAGCAGTGAGTCGTAGCTGGAAAAGCAGAAAGGGAAGATGGGGGGAAGGGAAGGGTGAGGATGAAGATGCATGGTAGCGATGGATCAACGTACACGGGGAAATGTTGGGTTATAATGTGAATAATTGGCCAAATGATGATTGGGTCAAGGCAATATAATGTGATGGGGGATTAGGGAGGTCGGGGGATTCTATCTATCTATCTATTGCCAGACGCCTTAATCCCGTATTGGGTGGCCACAAACAAATCGCCTCCACGTCACACTGTCCCCCTCCATTTCACTGCCCTGCTCCCAACTCACATCCCCCTCTCTCATATACCTCTCCATTTCATCCCTCCATCTCATCCTCGGCCTCCCCCTCCCTCTCCCCCCCTCCAACTCACTCACATACACTCTCCTCGCCAGTCTCTCACCCTCCATCCTCTCCACATGGCCAAACCACCTCAGCGTGTTCCTCATAACGCTTCCTATCACATCCACATCCACACCACAACGCTCCTTTATATCCTCATTTGTCAGCCTGTCTCTGCATGTGATTCCACAGGCTCCTCTTAAAAAACTCATTTCCACTGCTCTCACTCTTGACTTGTGTCCTTCCAACAACGTCCAAGCTTCACTTCCATACGTTAGAGTTGGTATCACAATACTGTCATGTACTAACTTTTTCACTTCCATGCTCACTTCCCTGTTTCTTATCACTGCTTTCAAGGAACCAGAAACCTTTCTTCCTTGTTGCACCCTTTCGAGCACTTCACTCTCCAAACTTCCATCCTTACTGATCACACTCCCCATGTACTTAAACATACCCACATTTTCCATTCCTTCACCATCCGACCTCACTATACATTCACTGACTTCACCTCTCTCACAGGTCGGGGGATTACTGAAGGGATTTTTTTTTTTTTTTCCTGGTCGGAGAAGGCAGAGACCAAGAGCATACTTTAGAAACAAAGGTCTGACGGGAACGCATCGTATTCGTGTGTCCTCGTGCGGTAGTTGGTGGTGGATGTTGTGATGTATATGGTGTTGGGTGTTTGTGATGACGTGTTCGTGGTGCATATGGTGTGTAGTGGTTTGGATGCCGAGGTGGTTTGGATGTCGTGCTTGTGTGGTTGTGGTATTAGTGATGGTGTGACGCTAGGTATTTGTGGTATATGCGATGTCAGGCTTTGCAACCACGTTGTTACACTTTGTGATCTTATCAACGGATGGAATTAAGGTACATTTCATTCCTTTGACATATAAAGGATTATCTTGTATTGCTTGTCTCTTTTCCCCACTTACCTACCTCCTTGCCTACTGACTGTCCTACCTACCGTACTTTCCTGCTTACCTCCCTGCCTAATTTCCTTCCTTCCTACTTAATATCTACTTACCTCCCTGCCTACATCCCTGTCTGCCTATCTATTTACTTACCTACCTTCCTACCCACCCGACACCTTACCTGCCTCCGAGAATACTTACTTCATTGCCGACTTTCGTGCCTCTCTGTCGATCTTCTTACCTACTTCCCTGTCCTGCTACCTACCTACCTGCCTCTCTATTTCGCTGCCTACCTCCCATCTAACCACATTGCCTATGTACCTACCTTCCTTCCTGCCTGTCCCAGTTAATGAGGTTGTGCTACAGGGGTGTAATTATTATTAGTAGAAGTAGTAGTAGTAGTAGTAGTACTAGTGGTGGTAGTACTACTACTACTAGTAGTAGTAATAGTAGTAGTAGTAGTAGTATTAGTAGTAGTAGTAAGTAGTAGTAGACTACTACTACTATTATTATTATTATTATTATAATTATTATTATTATTATTATTGTTATTGTTATTGTTATTATTATTGTTATTATTATTGTTATTATTATTATTATTATTATTATTATTATCTATTGCCAGACGCCTTTATCCCATACGGGGTGGCCACAAACAAATCGCCTCCACGTCGCCCTGTCCCCTGCCATTTCACTGCCCTGCTTCCAGCTCACACCCCCCTCCCTCGTATACTTCTCCAATCCATCCCTCCATCTAATCCTTGGCCTCCCTCTCGCACTCCCCCTCTCCCCCTCCACGTCACTCACATACACTCTCCTCGTCAGTATTTCACTCTCCATCCTCTCCACATGGCCAATTATTATTATTATTATTATTATTATCATTATTATCATTATTATTATTATTATCTGCAACTAGAGAGTCCCAGTGGGTTCCATCAAAACTGTGATGGTATAAATTACTGCCTTTTGGCCGTCCTTTCCAGTTATATCAATTTCATGCCGTTATTCCTCTAAATAAAGAAATTTGCTCTAGTGCCTTGAGCTTTGATTAGTCAGTATGACCACGAGACTGGTCTGAGCGTGTCGAGCACTCTGACGAGGACACACCGTCAAGTGGACAGGAGTTATTTGACACCTCCTTCATCAGAAATGGTCATCTGCAGTCACCAGAGCATGAACGGACAACCAGAGAGACGGAAAATTAATTTCAGTTCAAGTACGTTAAGTTCCTCAAACTCCGTATCCAAGATAGAATATCCTTGGAGGGAATGGTTAGCCATGCTCTGGGTATGAGGTATCTTGCCAATGGTGTACTCGTATTGCTTTGCACTTCCATCTCGCAGATGGAAAACCCTGAGTTCCATTCTTGAACCAATCAGATTTTTCGGTGCAGAGATTTTGAACTGTTTGTGACCAGGCTGACAGCATTACCAACACCAGCAATGAATTCCAGGCTCGTCCTCTTCGTGGTAAAGAAATGAATGACGTGTCCAATATTCCTCTGAGAGATTCAGCATTGTGAATGGAAGGATGGAGGTGCCAAGTGGGAGGAGACTGGCTGAGGGAGGAAGGGGAAGGAGATATATGAAGAGAGAGAGAGAGAGAGAGAGAGAGAGAGAGGAATTTTGTACAGATATGGATGGAAACCTTACTCTGTTCATTATAACTTGTCCTTAATTTGCTGCTTCTCCATCTTGAAGAATAAGTTATAACAAGAGATGAAGTATTGCCTTATTCTGCAGTAAAACTGTAATAGAACAGTAACACTTAATATGATACTAATCACGGAAAAAGTAGTTTGGAGCGGATATAAAGCCGTGGTACTGTATTTCTGCAACTGAACTGAAAGATATAAGCATTTGAACATGGTACTGTACGTTTGACGATAAACTGTTACAGAATGGATTTAGGGTCGTAGCATTGACTCCTACCGCTACTGCTACTGAGCTAGGGGAATTAAGCTTCAAAAAGACGAAAAACGTCCAACAAAATATGATGTGCTGAACTTCTGGTAACCTAGTATGTCTAACCTAATCCTGTCAACTCGCACTCTTGTGAAACTTGTCCCTCTTCTCCTTTCTCTACTCCATTTTTGTCCTATCCACCCTCCTCTGACCACGCGCTTATTTTTCCCTTCTCTGTTCCCCATTAAATCTGCCTCTTCCATCTATCCATCTCCCTCTCTCTCTTCCCCTTTCCATATTTTGTTCTTCCTAATTCTCTCCTGTGTTGATTGTCTTCTTTCATTCTTGAGGTACAGTCTACAGTGCTTCCCTTTCCTCCTCTGCCTCTTCCTGTATTATCTGAACCTTCCTCCAATCCAGGGGTTTCCGAATGTGTAGGAATTCCTCCTGTGAGATACTTAAGCATTGGTGAGGAGGGGTGGGTACACAGATATAGCTTAAATGACCAAAGTAACCTTGTTGATGTACTGTTATTTATAAATTTAATATAAATTTGTGGCCAAATGCTTTTGAGCTCTTAATTTGTGCTTGCAAAGGGTATGGACAGGACTGTAGTTCCCAAATGGTCATTACGGTCCAAGAAAGTAAATGGAAATTTCAACAGTATTCCCCAGATTTTATCAATCTTCATAACATCGCAAGATTTGTCCCTGTTACGCGTTAAAAAGTACCGTTAAACTGACGCGAAGAACTGGTGAGTTATTTAAAATAAATCCCAGTGGGAGGAGGAGCAATTTCCCTTTTTGGTGAGTCTCGGGGAAATATTAATGATGTCATGGCAAAAGTGAGGAATGACCAGGAAAAGCTTGGGAATCCTTGCTTAGCCTCCACAATGTTTCGTGTCCTCTGCACTCTCCCTTCTCTCTCCTCACGCACTCTCATTTCCTTGTTTCTAGGTATTAAAAAAGCGGCAGCCTCTTTACCTACAGGCCCAGCGCTTACAACAGATGACGTACTACTGACGATTGTGTTCAGTTCAAGATGGCTTATCGAAACTGATGGCCTAGTTACAGCCTTCATTATTTCTTTTCCAACAGAATTGCTCTCGCAAACGGAAGAAAAGTTTCCGGCAAAAGCAAGAACAATTTGAAAACGCGTCATCAGATTGAAGTGCTAAACCGGAGTTTGCACTGGCTACTAAACTTGAAATCAATATCGATCAGCTGTGGCATCATCAAGCATTTCTCTTAGTATTTCATTCCTGCTGAAGCCAGGGGCTTTTATTCACCTTAAGAAAACTTTTCGTCAAGGGATGAATTAAGAAAACAAATGGGATAGTTACACCCACGCACACGGAGGGAAAGCGAGTGATATGTTTCAAGTAGAGAGAGAGAGAGAGAGAGAGAGAGAGAGAGAGGGGGGGGAGGGGTAGGGGTGAACAAAACAACTAAAATCTCGTGGAGGTGTTGAGAGTCAGTAATTGAGTAAGCCTATAATTTTTTACAATAAGTGTAAGATGATGACCACAAGACTATATCAGATGTTACCAAGCCAAGTCAGCTTTTACAATTTTTGTCCATTTTGATCAAACTTGGTTAAAGGTTCAGGATATGTCATGCATGAAGTAATTCGAACTGGAGAACAATCTTAGGAAGGCCTGGGTCACAGTGCAAGGTCGAAATTCTCCTCGTGTGTGAGTTTATTATTAAATCAAGAGTTCAGATCAGCTTTCTACAAAACTCAATGAAACGGTCGGGGCCATCCAAGAATATAACGGATTATATTTGGGAACAATACACCAAAGGTCAAAGTCACGGTCTAAGGCCAACTTAAATTTTTTTTATTTTATTATACCCAAGTTTGTGGAACAGTTGAAGATTAGGCAAGGAAAAAAAATATCTATCTATCTATTGCCAGACGCCTTAATCCCATGAGGGATGACCACAAACAAATCGCTCTTCATCCTCTCCACATGGCCAAACCACCTCAGTGTATTTCTCCTAACACTTTCTATTACATCTACTTCCACACCACAACGCTCCTTCACTTCTTTATTTGTTAGTCTGTCTCTTCACTTAACTCCACATGCTCCTCTGAAATCCCTCATTTCCACTGCTTTCACTCTTGACTTGTGTCCTTTCAGCAAAGGTCCAAGCTTCATTTCCCATGCGTTAGAAATGGTATCATAATCCAGTCATGCAGCGACTTGTTTATTTACATTCTTACTTCCCTATTCTTTATCATTGCTTTCAAATAACCAGCAAACTTTCTTCCTTGTTCCCTTTCAAGCACTTCTCCCTCTAAACTTCCATCCTTACTCATCACACTACCAAAGTACATTAATCTATCTATCTATCTATAGCCCGACGCCCTAATCCCGCAAAGGGTGGCCGCAGACAAAACGCCTCCAAGTCACTCTGTCACCCACCATTTGACTCCCCTCCCCCCAACTCACCCCCCCTCCCTCATATACCTCTCAACTCCATCCCTCCACCTCATCCTCGGTCTACCCCTCCCTCTCCCTCCCTCCACCTCACCTACATACACCCTCTTAGTCAGTCTTTCATTCTCCATCCTCTCCACATGTCCAAACCACCTCAGTGTATTTCTCCTAATCTTTTCAACCACATCCACATCTACTCCACAACGTTCCTTCACTTCTTCATTCGTCAACCTGTCCCTCCATGTCACTCCACATGCTCCTCTCAAGTAACTCATTTCCACTGCTCTCACTCTTGACTTGTTCCCCTCTTGCAAAGTACATTAATGCATTTACATTTTCCATTCCCCTCATCATCAAACACCACTGCACATCCAGTGACTTCATTTCTCTCGAAAACAATTACTTTCATCTTTCCTACATTCACCTTTAGATTTCGTTTCTTACACACTCTTCCAAACTCATTCACCAAGACTTGCAGTTCCCCTTCGTCTTCATTTAACAATATAGTATCATTTGCAAAAAAGCAGAACAGGAGGTTTCCAGACCCTGCCCTCGCTCATTAGCGCCACTCCAACATCCAACTTGTACTCTTTTCTAACTCCATCCATATATCCCCGCTGAGGGGGGGTCACCTTGACGTGGTGGCGGGGCTTGAAGCGTGGTTGGTGGTGCCACCTACCTTGGAGGCACGCCTACCTTTGTAGGGTTCGGCATATGTCAGTCACGTGGACGAAGCACCCCCTACATCACTGGTGGAGGAGGCCTGCTGGTGATGTTATTCCCTGCCCTTTTGCCATCTAGGGCGGGACTCTTGCCTCCCCACGTGTTTGCCGTGTGTGGCGTCCCGTAATGCTGGGAGACGGGAGTCCTGGAGGTTGAGCGATGCTGCACGATGCGCCCTGCAGCTAGCAATACACCTCTTTGGTCCCTTATTCTGGCTAGACGGGTGGCCTGGTTGGGCCCGACCAGGTTAATCTGCTGGTCATGCGTTGGCTAGGGTCAAGTGGGCACTTGGGGGCCTGGTGGCTCCTATCGTCCTGGAGTCACCCTTGCCCAGGTCCCCTGGTGGTTACCCGCGTATACTCTCCTGCTACCTCTGGGGTCGCCAGTGGTGTTATCCCTGGGATATGACCTCCCCTTGTTGGGCTCCATGGTGGGTGGAGGGGTGGGGGAATGAAGTTTCTGTTGTATATTAATGGATTATTTACCTAAAAATACTGTTGACGACACATCATCTGTCCCTGGTAATTCTGCGGAAGCATCCTCTTCGATTGCCACGTTAGAGCCTTTCCAGGCCCCAAAGGACTATCCTCCTCTGACCCAGCTTTCAACTGGGAATAGGAGGAGGTCACGTCAGGTTGGTTTGGCTCCGGGGTTCAATCCGGAAGAGAGTGAGCCTGAGACCTTCACTAAGTATCTAGTACTGAAACCCTCTGCTGGTGGTTCCGTGCTGGATATAGATATTTTTGAACTACACCGAGCCATTGTTTCTGCTTGTGGCCGTGAACCGGCGATCTCAACCCAGGGGGATGGTAGCCTACTCATTGAGGTGTCCTCTCCAGCAGAAAGCTCCCGTCTCCGGAATTTGACCTCCATAGCCGGCAATAGTATGTCCTGTGTACCCCATGGCACCTTCAACCAAAGTAAGGGGGTTATTTACTCTTGAGATCTCCTGCGGTACCCTGAGTCACAGTTGTTAGAAGAACTACGCTCTTATGGTGTTATAAAGGTTGACCGGGTACAGAAGAAGATCGATGGTGTTCTGACCCCGACTCCGACGCTGTTTCTGACCTTTGACCGCTTGACGTTGCCTGCTTCCGTGAAACTTGCCTGGCTCTCTCTGCCTGTGAAGCCTTATGTTCCAAACCCAAAGCGGTGTTTTCACTGTCAGGGGTATGGGCATGTTAGTAAATTTTGCCGACGTGCACTGGCTGGCCTTCCTGGTGTTTGTGTTTCCTGTGGCGATATGAGTCATACCAGTGATTGTCCAGGACCCCTTAAATGCTATCACTGTGGGGGTCCTCATGCTGTATTTTCCAAAAACTGTCCTCGCTACTGCATTGAAAAGGAAGTTTTGACCATTCGTGCACGTGAGAAGGTTTCCTTTCCAGAAGCAAAGAGGAGGGCCCAGACTCTCTTCTTTCGGCCTGGAGTTACTTATGCTTCTGTCCTTTCTGGGGCACCTGTACGTCGTTCTGTGTCCCAGAAGTTGCCACGACCCTTTACAGTGACCACTTCCCCAACTACTGATTTGACGGATGTTGTTAACCCTGGAATTACTGATAAGTGTGTGACTGATGCTCATCCACCCACTGCTCCAACTGTCTCTGCCTCCACCTCAGTGGCTGACGGTTCGTGTACTTCGGTGGTGGTGGCAGATGTACACACTGACGAGACTCATCCCCCCTTGTCCAGTATGAACGAGGCTCCTTCTGTATCCGGCAAATGTCATCGTAATTCGTCAGAGTCCTCAGAGCCTGAAAGCCGGCCACCTAAGGTTTCTGTTGTCGAACCTTGTATCAACCTCTCTACTGTTCCCTCTGCCTCAGAGGCTGAGAGGTCTAGCCAAATGGAAGCTGCTGCTGGTGGTTCACCTGTAGTCAGGTCCCCACCTGGGGATGGTGTTGGACAGACTGCTGATGCGTCCGTTCTGAAAAGTACAATGTCAACCTTGCAGGGTTCTAATCCTGTCAACTCTGTTTCCACTTCTGGAGCTTCAAATGGTAGCACTGGCCGTCCCACATTACCCAAGGCGGCCTCCAAGCATCTATCCAAACCAAATGTTATTCCACCTCAAAGGAAGAGTGTTGTAAAACTTTCCTCTTCCACGTCCTCACGTTTGCCTACGGATGTTCGACATAAAGCGCGGGTTCCTGGTGCTGGACAGTCTCTTACCAAGGGCCTTCCTAAGCATCATTCCAAACCCGCTCGCATGTCAGGAGTTGTACAGTCATGCACTTAATCATTTTCCCCTCCACTATGGGTTCTATCATCCAGTGGAATTGTCGGGGTTTACGTGCTAACTATGAGGAACTGTGTCATCTAGTTTCTCAGTTTACTCTGCTATGCATGTGTATCCAGGAGACCATGGTTGGTGATACTGCTCCTGCTGGTCTTTCTGGCTACAATGCTTTTTATTCTGATCCTGTGCTTGGCCAAGGTCGTCATGGAGGTGCTGCTATCTTCCTTCGCCAGGATATTCCATGTAGTCATCTGGATATTTCCAGTCCCTTGCAGGCAGTTGCTGTCCAGATGTTTTTACGTCGGCAGTATAGCCTACAGTTTGCAGTCTTTATCTACCTCCTAGTGCAACTGTTGAAAGGGCGGATCTGGAACGCCTTATTCATGGCCTTCCTTCTCCCTTTCTGTTACTAGGCGATATGAATGGTCACCATCCACAATGGGGAAACAGTGAGGCCAACCTTCGGGGTGTTATGCTAGCCTCTTTAGTGGATGATGAGGAGTTAGGCATTTTAAACTCCAATATAATGACTTATTTCCATAGCCAGACAGGAACTTTTACTGCCATTGATTTGTCCTTATGTTCAGCTGATGCTCTTTTAGATTTTAACTGGGATGTGTTGCCAGACCTGTATGGCAGCGACCATTTTCCGTTACTCTTAACTGCTAGTGCAGGTGGACCTTAGCCACGTCTTCCTCGCTGGCTTCTGGATAAGGCTGACTGGCAATATTTCAGGGAATTAAGTTCCATTTCCCTTTCTGTCAATGAGTTTGGCTGTCTTACGGAGGCTGTGTCATATTTCAATACCGTGCTGCACTCAGCAGCCCTATTATCTATTCCAAAAACAAAGGGTCAGTTTCCTAAACGTCCAGTTCCTTGGTGGAACTTGGAGTGTAGTTCCACAATGAGAGCCAAACGAATCGCCTTCTCACGACTTCGTCGTCACCGTGGGGATCCTCAGTATTTGGTTGCATATCAGAGGGCACGAGCTCATATGAGGCGGGTCTTAAAGGAGGCTAGGCGTTCGTCCTGGAAGGGTTATGTTTCCTCCATCAATTCAAGGATTTCCATCACCCAGGTGTGGAACCGGGTAAAGAAAATTTCAGGTAAATTTACTGTTCCATCCCCTCCTGTTTTATCTGCACCAGGTGGAACTGTGGCTGATCCATTTGCTGGTGCAGAATTGCTTGCTGACCATTTTGCCAGTGTGTCAAAGAAGGATGCAGATACACCTTTGGCTTGCCGACATCGGCGCCTAGAATCTCGTGGTCTCAGTTTTGCCTCTGTTGGGGGAGAGCCTTACAATGTTCCATTTTCAATTTTTGAACTCCAGTCAGCTCTGTCGCAGTGCCATGATTCCTCTCCTGGTTTTGATGATATTCCTTATGCCTTTTTACGCCACCTGTCTGATGAGTCCCTCTTGTTTTTGCTTTCACTGTTTAATAAGATCTGGTGTTCTGGGGAGTTTCCGGCTTGTTGGGGTGTTGCTGTAGTTATCCCCATCCCCAAACCAGGTAAGGATCACCTACAGGCGACGAATTATCGGCCTATTTCTTTGACGTCTTGTATATGTAAAGTTTTGGAAAAGATGGTCAATGTTAGGCTTGTGTGGTTTTTAGAGAGAGGTGACTTCTTATCCCCTGCCCAGTATGGTTTTCGAAAAATGCGATCTACCTCTGATGCATTACTGTCCTTGGAATCTTCTGTCTGTGAGGCTTTTTCCACTAACCAGCACCAGGTCACGGTCTTCTTTGATCTGGAAAAGGCATATGACACTGCATGGCGTCATGGTATTTTACTCTCTCTTCATGAGTTTGGTCTTCGTGGGTGCTTACCTGTTTTTATTCAACAGTTTTTATCTAACCGAATTTTAAGGGTGCGAGTGAGAGGAGTGCTTTCTAATGCCCGAGCACTAGAAGATGGAGTACCACAGGGGAGTATCCTTAGTGTTACTCTGTTCGCTGTAGCCATTAACAGCGTCATCAGTGTCCTTCCTGATGGTGTACGAGGATCACTATATGATGATGACCTCTCGATTTCCTTCACAGCGTCTAGAATGTCTCTGATAGAGAGGAAGTTGCAGCTGGCTCTCAATAGAATATCTGACTGGGCAGAAGCACGCGGTTTCCATTTTTCTGCATCAAAGACAGTGGCTATACATTTTTGTCGTCTTCGAGGAGTCCACCCAGACCCTGACTTGTATCTCTATGGTAGAAGAATATCCTGTGTGGAAGAGACGCGGTTTCTGGGTCTTCTGTTTGATAGAAGATTAACCTGGGGTCCTCATATTCATTCTGTTAAGGTGGCTTGTCTTAAAGCTTTGAGTCTTTTGAGGGTTTTAGCTCATACCTCTTGGGGTGCTGACCGTCAGACCCTCCTCCTCTTGCATAGGTCTCTTATTCTTCCTAAAGTTGAATATGGGTGTGAGGTCTATTCCTCTGCAACAGATGCCCGCCTCCGGTTGTTAAATTCTGTGCATCATGCTGGTGTTCATCTGGCAACCGGGGCATTCAAATCATCCCCAATTCCAAGTTTGTTGGTAGATGCTGGTGTACTCCCCTTGGACTTGCGGCGCCAGTTGCTAATGATGAGGTGTTGGTATCGTCTTCACCGCATTCCAGACTCAATTTCTTGTGCCACTGTCTCACAGGATTCCCGATCTTCTGTTTTTGAGACCCGTCCCAATTTCCCAAAGCCATTTGGTTACAGGGTCCGGTCTGTTATGCTAGCTCTCTCTCTCCCAAGACTGGCAATTTGTCCACATCGGATCCCAAGGGTGGGTTCTTGGCTACTCCCTCGCGTGACATTCTGTAGGTCCGTTGTTGAAAAAAAGGGCTCGCTTCCCTCTCAGGTGTCCCTCTCTCTCTTTTTAGAACATGCCTCCATTCATGAGGTTCTGTCCCCGTTTATACTGACGGGTCTAAGACTGATACTGGAGTAGGATTTGGTGTTGTCTTCCCTTCCTTTAGTAGGGGCGGTAGCCTTCCTAGCGTTACTTCAGTGTATACAGCAGAACTGACTGCAATTTTGTGTGCTCTTAAAATCATTTTTACTCTCCGCCAATCCGTTTTTGTGATTTATAGTGACTCACGTAGTGCTTTGTCTGCACTGGAGTCTTTTAATGCATCCCATCCATTGGTTTTATCAATTTTAGAGTGGCTTTTTCTTCTTGGCCGCCGTGGCCGCCGTGTAGACTTCTGTTGGGTTCCTGCACATGTTGGTGTGGTGGGCAATGAGAGGGCGGATACTTTAGCTAAAGCTGCGTCTTCTCAACAGCCCCCAGCTGACTACTCACTACCTGTTTCTGATGTAACACCTCACTTGCGGTATGCAATTCGTACGTGTTGGCAGAGACACTGGGATGGTGTGTCTCAAAATAAACTAAAAGAAATCTTTCAGAGTGGTTGTGCCAAGGGTTCTTCCCTCTATGTCTCGGCGACTGGAGGTAGCTCTTGCTAGGCTTCGCATTGGGCATTCTCGGCTTACACATGGGTTCCTCATGTGTGGTGAAACTCAACCGTACTGTGATGACTGCCTCGTTCCCCTTACTGTCCGTCACTTGCTGGTCGAGTGTCCGAGTCTGGGGGGCCTGCATCAGAGGTTCCTTCATAGGCATGGGGGAGCAGATGGTGCCTACTGTTTATCCTCGATGCTTGGTGAGGCCTCTAACGATTTTACTGATGTTTTTAGTTTTCTTCAGGAGGCAGGCCTCCTTCCACTTTTATAAGTAATTATTTTATAAATTATTCTTTTATTATTTTTAGTGTTTTATTCCTACTAACAGATATTAACTTTATTTTGAATAGACACTTTTTATTTTGCCGTGCCTTCTACTTTGTCATCCGGCGGGATATGACCCTGGCAGTTGTGCCGCCAGATTGTAATTATTTTCAATCAATCAATCAATCAATCCATCCATATATACAGATTGAACACCAGGGATATGTGACATCCCTGTTTCAGTCCAACATTCAGATAAAAAAATTCACTCAATTCACTGTCCACAAGTACTGCAGCCTTAGCACCCTCACACATACTCTCCATGGCATTTTCAATGAATTCCCATTTACTCCATAATTATATCCTTAGTATTTTCCACATTCCTTGTCTATCCAATCATTCATATGCTTTCTCCAAATTCATGAAGGAGACGTACAGCTTCTTTCCCTTCTGAAGAAACTTTTCCACTAAAGACCCAAGAATGCATATCTGATTTATACAACCTCTTTCCTTCCTAAAACTTCCCTGTTCTTCATCGACTAATTCCTCTGTTATTTCCATAACTCTGTCAATATGAATCCTACCATACACGTTTCCTATTACACTAAGAAGACAAATGCCACTATGATTACCACACACTACTTTTTCCCTTTTTCCTTTATACAGGGGAATAATAATACATGACTTCCAATCCTCCAGGACTCTACCATCCTCCCAGGCCGATCTGCATATCTTTCATATCCATTCTACTACTATCTCTCCCCCCTGCTTCGGCATTCCACCACACACATTTTGACTTTCTTCACTGCTGCCACTACGTCCCTCCTACTGATTCCTTCCTCTCTTCTCACCTCCCTCCTGCTTCCAGCCATTTCCCAGCCATTAATCCTCGCATCATTTTCATTCTTTATCCTTAAGAATTCTTGAAAGTGTTCTCTTAATTAGCTCAGTTTTTCTGCTCTCTTCAGTAGCAATCTACCATTTTTATCTTTCACTCCCCGACAAACATTTTTATCACCCTGCTTTACTCTCTTAACTTCTTTCCAGAACGTTTTCTTACATTCCCTCCACTCAACACTCAAATACAATTTTGAGAATATTTATCAAATGTCAAGGCCACAGGGAAAGATCAGAGCTAATGTCACAGGGTAAGGTTACCTCAAACATTTTTTGTCTGTTTTGAACCAACCTTATGCAAAATTATTAGCTACATAGAAGTATTGTTTAAGTAAACTTCAAAGGCACGCTTTGCAGCTCCCTCTAAAGCCAAAATGAAAAAGTATATTAATTCTCAATAAAGTAAATACCTCTTCAAATTTTGTCTATATATATATATATATATATATATATATATATATATATATATATATATATATATATATATATATATATATATATATATATATGTCAAATCGCCTTATGTACGAATTGATACACAAAGACAATACAGAGCGACAGTCCTACTCACCTGTAATCGAGCCCAACCGGAATATTCCACTATCGGACCTTCTTATCTCACCTATAATACATACATAATGTAGGGTCAAATCCCCATATACGCCGAATGGGAACAGGTTCTTATATGAAAAGGTTGCATGCGGCCATATCTGTTATTGAACGGAAGTGTCCATCAGGCAAGAACGATTGGATTCTGTTCTGGGAACAACCAGTAAAAGCTGAAGCTCGCAGGGAAAGATCAGATTTCGACCCGTGAGTGTATTTCGGACAAAGAAAATAAAAATTTTTCTTATCGGACTTCGATCAAACGTCGTGGAAGAGTTGAGGATCACTCAAGAGATCAGACTACTGTTTTTTAGAACAGTAGGTCAAATATCAAGGTCACATGGGAAGGTCAACTTAAGCAGCATTTATTCGATGTAGACTAACTTTGTCGAAGGGTTCATATTTCAGCAGGGAAAAAGTAATTCGATTTGAAAACTATCCGACAAATGTCAAGGTCATAGATAAAGGTCAAATGTCAAGGTCAATGGGAAGATCTTACTCCATTAGTTTTTTATCTCATCTGAAGTCAAGTGTTCGGCCCCTACACCAGGTAGTTAGCGCGAGTGTTGCGCTCTCATTGTTTCTTCTTGTTATTTAATTATATATGGTAATTATTCATTTATGATTTTCCATTATATTAATATTTTTTACATTTCAGCTCGTTGCAATTCAGTGTATTTGGATTTCACAGAATACTTGTTCGTGTGTTATGACTGGAGAATCGTTTGGCTTCCTTCGTGGAAGAAACTGTCTTGTTTGTGGGCAAAGTATAGGAAGGGTATTTTTCAAACCTTGGTCGTTGGCGGATCTAGAGCACACTGTCAGGTAGTTCATCAGTCTAGTTTGTATTCCCACTACTGCCCTGTCTGGCTCACTTGTAACAGTGTTTATCATCAGCAGTGACCTAAAGCGGTAAACAAAAACTACATCGACGGAAATGTGACCTAAATTTTGATGATTGTTACATATCAGCGACGATGTAAGCCGTAAGAGGACGTGAGAAGAAAAGGGAGTGGGGGATTCTCTTGCTCTCCCGCTGGGAGAAATAGAAAGCTAGAAATTGAGGGACGGGTTGGCGAGGGAGTGAGACAGTTTGGAGGAGGAGTGGGACTGGTTGGTGGTGGAAACAAACTGACTGCACACACACACACACACACACACACACACACAGCTGTGGTAGTAGATAGACGGGGAGGTGATACCTTGCCAGAGGTTGGGAGAGAGAGAGAGAGAGAGAGAGAGAGAGAGAGAGAGAGAGAGATCGTAGTACACAGAGGGGCAGGTGATACCTCGTCGAGGGTTGAGAGAGAGAGAGAGAGAGAGAGAGAGAGAGAGAGAGAGAGAGAGAGAGAGAGAGAGGCTAAGGTAGTACACAGAGGGAGAGGTGATACTTCGTCGAGAGAGAGAGAGAGAGAGAGAGAGAGTCACATAAATACTGAAATTTTTCGGTCCCTACGGTCAATCCGGCTTTAATGATAAAACTTAAAATTTTACAAAGTAAGAGAAAAGGAGAGAAGCAGAAGGTTCTCTTCCTCTGCTTTCAGTTCTTCCGGCATTTGCAGTACAGGAAAAATAACTGAGAGGAATCTCCTTGCAGGAATAAAAAGTCTGAAGGAAAGTTCACAGGATTGACAGAAGTTAGCATCCAAGTGAAAATTGAAAAACTGAATATGGAGCCACATGATTATAGTCAGCGTAAAGAATACATGCACTTTTCCCACTGTTTTATATAAAAATTGATCATGGTATTCTCATAACTTTTTTTTTTTTATAGCACACACATATACACTGATGTTTACATACAGTACACATACCCTCAAATCCATGTGTGGCCACATGTATGCACAAATGTATGCTTAATCATTACATATTCTGCACACATGCTGTACAAGTTTAACCTCCAGGAGTCGATTTCCAGATAGAAAACTGATTCCTAGAAAGACGAATCACAGTTCGACGATTCTTTGTTACTATGCTATTACTGGTACAGCTTAAACAGTGTGGGATCACCTGAGTGTAATTAGTTGTTTTAATAACAATTATTAAATATATTAGAAGAATAAACTTTTAATAGTATTCACTGATTTCATAATTATTTTCTTCAATGAAATGGGTGTTCTAACTGGTATTTCTCTACATAAATGAAAGGTAGCACAGTGAATACTGTTCAGGTGCCACAACCCATATGGTACTAGTAATGCTCCTCTGATATCTAATTTGGTAGTCTAAGTAAACTAGGCAATTCGGTATCTGAGAGTCATTATGATAACAATGAATACAAGTAATTTTTTATTAATGACTGAAAAAAACACGCTAGTTAACACTAGTCTTTTTTTTCCAAGTTACTTACTCCAGTAGTCTTGAAACTGAGGGCAGGGGTTACCCTTCCTGCACTCTACTCGAAGTGGAAGCTCAAACCTTCAATGTAAGTGGTAATCTTGAAAGCATGAGAGCGCACCTCTTCGTGTGGGTAGAGGCGGCAAATATTCGGTAACCATGATTAATTTAAAAATTTACAATCTTAATATATATATATATATATATATATATATATATATATATATATTAATTATATAAGATATATATATATAATTATATAAGATATAATTATATATATAATTATATAAGATATATATATATAATTATATGTATAATTATATAAGATATATATATATAATTATATATATAATTATATAAGATATATATATATATAATTATATATATAATTATATATATATAATTATAATATATATATATATATATATATGACAGTTTGTAATATTCACATACAATATAATCTTTTGATGTTAGCAATTCTTACCTCATATTATTAAAGACTTGCATTTGTTCCTGAATAATATGTATAAGAATATGCATACAGACTTTGGGGAACCAGTACCGTAGGGAAAATTCGATGTCAGACATACGTTCGTAGCTTCAAAAGGGTCCATGCGGTCAGCAACAACCTAAGAATACGCCTTGGCTGGTCATATCGATTTTAACAATGTTTCTGCCTCAAATGCTTGTTTTGCCATTTTTTTCCTCCCAGAACCCCGAAATCCCACGTCACCTAAGACACTTGGGGGGGGGGGGACTTGAAAACTGATCACGAACATCGAAAATAACGGTTAAATTCGCTCAAATCACATCAAAATACGCATGAACAATATATAGCCAAGCCAAAGCAGAATAGTGCGGTCATGTAAAAGTTTGCTAGATGCAAACATGAGACTTCGTAATTCACACTAATTGGCTGTGCACGATTCGTGTGTTTAGGTAGTACTCAGCCATTCTTTACTGTAGGAATAATTTCATGAACTAATAAAACTTATAAAATAATCATGCACCATATCCGATAAACGGATGGGTAGAATTATTGAAGAATAAAATGGAAGTGGATACAGTATCTCATCTTTGTTTTCGTCTAGTAAATTAACCATCTCCTGAGAAGCGGTGAAGCCTTTTAAACCGATAAAAATAGTAAATGCATATACTTTCTTTACATGATGTTTTTATCATTAAATTAAAATTCTCATCGCACACATCATACAGTCCTTCTGTCACGAATCAAATTCGCGACATTCCCCTTTTGTGAGAAGCCACGAACTATTAGTGGAAAACTCACTGTGTATCGCTCAGTTAACCGTTTCTCTCTCCATTTCGGGGTCTACTTTTCAAAACATTCGTCACTGTTTTCAAAAGTGACCGATTTAATGCACTTCACTAAGTGCCGTACTGAGCGATACTATTGTTTATTTATCGTTCACCCCTGCTTGCCTTGACCGTTAAAAATGCGGCCTACTGCTTCCCTTTTGTTCCCACGACTTAGTCAGTCTAGTTGTTGCCTTGACGGAGAGAGGTCCTGTGCTCCAGAAGTGTGAGAGGTCAGCTAGCATCCAAGCTCCACAGAGTACGGTTTCTTCAAACTCCCACCTCGGTGATACAAAGCATTCATCGACTATAGTATTTCCCTTTTGTATTTTGTAGTCTTAATAGTTTAGTTAAGGTGTTTTTTTTTTCTAGGCGTAACTATTTAGCTTTTGTGTGAGTGAGTGAGTGCGTCTCATTGATTTGATTTGAAATGTAACGTTAAATTTATTTTTGTAATCAATAAATTTAACAGTTCTTTTTCTTGAGCGTAATGTAAAGTAAAATCTTGTTTCATTTCTCCAAATTAAGCTTATTTCCCATATAGCTCCTAGCTTGCATAAACGTTTTACTATCCATAACTGGTACTTAGACCAGTCTTGTTGTATTAACTTAAAATCCGTTGTGCCATAGGAGTTAAGCATCAGCAAGGACCTGATTATTATTATTAGTATTAGTTATTTATTGTCAGGGGTGAAGTAACTTTCTCCAGAGGCTAATAGTACAGTAATTCAGCAATTGTGAGTAATTATTCTCTGCTGTGTACTGTTGAGAAAGCTTATAAATTCTCGTTCTTAGAGAATCGTAGCAAGTCAGCGTAAAGTAATCGTTGCTTGATGTAGCAAGACAATCATTGTCTCTGCTCTTCAATATTATTGAATATTATTATCAATTTAAATAACATTTAACCATTTATATTCCAAAAACACCGTGATATTTTTAAAAACCCTGTGACAATAGGCGACCTCGCCAGGATATTAACTCCTAGCTCTAAAGCTATTCACGAGATAGTGCTCACTCATTCATATTTAGGTATTTATAATTAAAGTTTATAGGCACAAGTTTACTGGTGGTTACCGTTGATTTAGCAAGTGAATTTTTGCTTTATTAATCAATAGAGTACCTAACTCTAGTTTATTCTTGGTAACGCCAGACGATTTTATTCGATCCTGGGTAGCCGCCGTACCCATTGTGTTAATTATTGAGAGTTCTTAGTTATTCGCATTTTTGCTTTAATCTTTGCCAGTTAACTAGATAAGACTGGTCACCACTAACTTGTGTCTGTACTCTTTACTTGTGTTTATTAGCATTTGTTTGCGAAGCAGTCAGTACTCAGTTTCGGTTTGCTTAGTAAATTAGCGCCATGGCTACGACCATATTTTTACAGGAAGCCAAAGATATGGGTCTTACAGACCCAACCGAAATTAAAGAGTATATACTCTCACGGCATAATCAGGAGCAGCAGCGCGAGAATGATGCCCGTGAAGAGCGTAAGATTCAGCGCGAATACGAGCGAGAACAGCGTGAGGAACGTGAAAGAGAGCGTGCATATGAACAAGAGCAGCGTGAGAAACAGCATGAATACGAGCAGAAACAACGCGAGCTCGAGTTAGAAAAAGAGTGAGAACAGCGCGAATACGAGCGTGAACAATGCGAGAGAGAACGAGAGCACGAACGTGCCGAACGTGAGGCACGTGAAAAACACGAATATGAAATGATGAAGCTCAAGCGAGATTCCCTGGCTTCAGATACATCTGGTGCAGTTGGTCCAAGCTCCACGAGCGTTCTCCCTGCACATGTCCTGGCGACCCCACGCATCAAGCTTCCTTCATACAAGGAAAGCGAGCGAATTGAGCTGTACATAGCTCGTTTTGAGGACATGGCAGACATGTATCAACTGGATGAGGCAGCTAAGCGGCTTCAGTTTCTTAGTCTATTTGAGGGCCCTGCCCTCTATATTCTCCACAGAATTCGTGGAGACAATCTCACATATGAGATGATGAAAGCTGCACTCATTAAGGCGTATGGTCTCACAGTAGACGACGCCAAAGTTTAGTTCATGCAAGCTCGTCTCCAAGACAAGGAGACAGCTGTTCAGTTCCTTGATCGTCTCACAGCTTACTTAAATGAGTGGATGGAGAAAGATGAAACTCCTTCCACGCGTGAGGGGATAATTGACCTTATGCTGCGTACACAGCTAGAGAGGTCGTGGCCTGCTGAGCTCATAGCACAGCTTAAGATCTGCCAGGTGAAAGATGCCAGCCAAATGGCAGAAAAGGCTGACGCATTCTTTACTGCATACGGGTATCAAACTCGTAAGCAAAACACCTGGAGCAGAAAAGATACTGCCAAGTCTGGGAAGCCGTCTCAGACTGAATCTCAGCACCAAGGCCGTTCTCAGAGTAATGGCCAAGGTCCAAAACCACAGAAGGACCAGGGGCAAAATACACAGCAGCCTGCTTGGAAGCGGTACAACAAGCACCCCAACCAGGAGCAGCTCCCCAACCAGCAGCAGCAGCAATACAAGGACAAGCCACGTAACCCTCAGTCAAGTCAATTAGTGTATCGGAGGCAGGAGGCAAATGCAGCCTTCATTCCACAAGTACCCGGTGGTGCCATCTCTACCAGTACAGGTACTTCCCAACAGTTCACAAGTCCCCCTCCGACCATGAACTCTCCTCAGACACCTAGTTCCCAGGGCGCCACGTTTGCTGCATCGGTTGTTCCGCAGTCTCATGAATGACTGGCTGCTACCTCCTCAGACCCTTCCAGCAACACTGCCTTTCTTGTTCAGCCAGGGTCTGTGGGAGGTGTTTCTGTAAATGTCCTGAGGGACAATGGTTCCTCGGGTTGCTCTGTGAAGCAGAGTTTAGTTCGGCCTGATGAGTATACAGGTTGACAGATCCAAGTTAGACTTATTGATGGATCAGTGAGATTGTTCCCTGAGGCACGTATCCAGGTGGCATCTCCATTTTATACTGGTACGACACTTGCAGTTGTCATGCCAGAACCTCTATTCGACCTCATATTAGGCAACATCGCTGGCATCAAAAATAGTTGTGACGTAGATGTTGCTACTCAGACTTCGGCTGCTGCGATAACACGAGCCATGGCCAAGGCTCCAAGTCGCATCACTCCATTGACCGTCGCAATGCCGCAAGATCTGATTCGTAGTCAAGATGTTGTCCAAGAGCAACAGACTGACTCGACACTTGCCTCAGTGCGCAAGAAGCTGGAGGGTAAAGTGATCAAGTATTCACGGGGAGGACAAGCCAGGTTCCTTCGTAAGCGAGGACGGCTGTACCGTGAGTCACAGACACCCCAGGGTGAGGTTCGACTGCAGTTTGTCGTTCCTGCAAAGTATCGCCGAGCAGTGTTTGAATTAGGTCACTGTTCAGCGATGGGAGGTCACATGGGTCAAAAGAAGACCTCTGACCGCATCCATGCTGACTTTTTCTGGCCAGGAATGGGACTGGAAATAACGAGGCTCGTACGTTCCTGTGATGTGTGTCAGCATACCACTGACCGGGGATGTGTCCGTCCTGCGCCATTGAAGCCAATGCCCATAATCTCTGAACAGTTCGAGAGAGTAGCAGTTGACATAGTTGGGCCAATCTCTCCTAGGGCTAGTGATGGATCAAAGTATATCCTCACTATAGTTGATTTCAGCACACGGTGGCCTGAAGCCGTGGCCCTTAAGAATATAGAGGCCGTCACTGTTGCTGAGGCAGTAATTGAAGTGTTCTGTCGTGTAGGTATCCCTAAGGAGGTCTTAAGCGACCGGGGTTCGCAGTTCACTTCGGCAATGGTGAACGAAACGTTCAGGTTGCTGTCCATCCGAGGCTTACAAACTACGCCGTATCATCCCATGTGTAACGGGTTGTGTGAGAGGTTCAATGGAACTCTCAAGAAGATGTTGAGGCGCATGACCGCCGAACAGCCAAAGGAATGGCCGCGGTTCATTGCTCCTCTTCTATTTGCTTATCGAGAAGCCCCACAGCATTCATTGAAATTCTCACCCTTTGAACTGGTGTATGGGAGGTTGGTCCGGGGCCCACTTCAAGTCCTTCGTGAGTTATGGGACGATGAAGAACCCGACCCTGAAGTCAAGACCACCTACACCTACGTCCTTGATTTGGCTGACCGCCTCCAGTCGACGTGCGAGTTAGCTAAGGAAGAACTGATCAAGGCGCGTGAAGTTCAAAAGGCTTATTACGATAAGAAGGCAAAGCTTCGGAAGTTTAGTCCAGGCGATAAATGCTTGGTATTACTCCCCACTGCCCAGAACAAGTTGTTGGTGCAATGGAAGGGTCCATTCGATGTAGTAGAGCGCATTTCAGACCTCAACTACCTAATACAGATGGGGAATCTTCGTAAAAGGTTCCACATTAACATGTTGAAGGCTTATCATGAGTCAGACCCCGAGGAGACTAGCCTATGAGTAACTGATGATAGTGACCAGCCACTGGAAGAAACCGGGGCAACTGTGGTGATCCCAGCTGATGACTATGATGACGAGCCCTTAACCGCTCAGTCCCATCAGGAAGAGACTGTCGGAGATGTTTTACTTAACCCTGACTTAGCAGTAGGGGACCAGAATGCCTTATGGTCACTGCTCTGTCAGTATGCTGATGTCTTCTCAGACCAACCTAGACTTGCAAAGGTTGCGTGTCATAAAATTGAGTTGACCAGCAATGCTCCTATAAAGGTTAAGCCATATCCGATTCCCATGCGACTACAGGGTGCAGTAGATAAGGAAATTGCTGACATGGAGACTGTAGGCATTATCGAAAAGTCCTCATCTCCTTACTGTAGTCTGATGATAGTAGTCCGCAAGAAAGATGGTGGAGTCAGGATTTGTGGCGACTATAGAAGGCTCAATGCAATCACCAAAGAGGATGCTGAGCCAATGGGTGACCATATTGCCATCTTCTCCAAGCTGGCAGGGTCACGATATTTCACGAAGCTCGACCTAGCGAAGGGATTCTTCCAGATTCCCCTTCATCCCGAGAGTCGTCAGTTCACTGCCTTTGCTACTCCTAGGGGGTTGTACCAGTATAAAGTCCTCCCATTTGGACTTACCAATTCCCCAGCAGTATTCAATCGTGCCATGAGACAAGTGCTCCATGGTATTGTAGGAGTAGAGATGTTCGTTGACGATGTCCTCGTTCATTCCGCCACATTGGAGGAGCACCTCAGACTCTTGGAAATTGTCTTCAGTAGACTCCAGAGTTTCAACATGACTGTGAAGCCTAGCAAATGCAAGATTGCTCACAGTGAGGTGGAGTTCCTCGGTCATATTGTTGGCAACAATCACTGCAGGTGTCAGGGTGACAAGATCAGGAAGGTTAAAGAAGCCCCGAGACCCGTGACCAAGAAACAGGTTAGGGCATTTCTTGGCCTAGTGGGATATTATAGGAGTTTTATCCCCAACTTTGCTTTCATTGCCCAACCGTTGTACGAAGTGCTACAGAAATATGCTCCAAACACCATTGAATGGGGAGAAGCGCAAGAGAGATCTTTTGCCACCCTCAAGAATATGTTGTGCAAGGAGCCCATTTTGCAGTTGCCTGATTCCAGCAAACCTTTCATACTGCGCACTGATGCTTCACAAGATGGAGTAGGTGCTGTATTGATGCGGGAATCGGAAGGTGGAATCTTCCCAGTGGCATACCACAGCCGTAGGCTAAAACCCGCCGAGAGGAATTACAGTACTGTTGAGAAGGAACTCTTGGCTGTGGTTGATGGTGTTAAAAAATATTATTATTATTTATTTGGGGCATCATTTGTTCTGGAAACTGACCATATGCCACTCACTAGTCTTAGCACGACCAAGACGGCTAATGCAAGATTGACACGCTGGACACCGTATTTACAGCAGTTTAACCTTGTTGTGAGATACATCAAGGGAAGTGATAACGTAGGTGCAGACCTGATGTCTCGCCTACTAACTGCTGACTAACATGGGCAGTTGTTGTATGCTGGGTTCCGTGATAGGCATCCTCAGAGATTTGAGTAATCCAAGGACTAGCCTGGTTCCCAGTCAAAAGTGTAGACCTGACGTCTCACTTGTTGGCCCCACAGGACACAGTATGTCCAGGGCCTGTACATACACGTGTACTGTAGGTTAAGGGGGAAGAGAGAACTCCGCAGAGGCGACTTGAGGTTATGGAAGACCCAAGTTTGCACAAGGGTTCTCAGCTTCTCGATACTAATATAAGTACTGTAGGTTAAGGGGGAAGTTCGAGAGAGAACTCCGCAGAGGCGACTTGAGGCTATGGAAGACCCAAGTTTGCACAAGGATTCTCAGCTTCTCGATACTAATATAAGTATTGTACTGTAGGTTCAGGGGGAAGTTCGAGAGAGAACTCCGCAGAGGCGACTTGAGGCTATGGAAGACCCGAGTTTGCACAAGGATTCTCAGCTCCCCGATACTAATATAAGTATTGTAGGTTAAGGGGGAAGTGAGAACTCCGCAGAGGCGACTTGAGGCTATGGAAGACCCAAGTTTGCACAAGGATTCTCAGCTCTCCGATACTAATATAAGTACTGTAGGTTAAGGCACTTCCTCCTATTTTCTATTTTAGTGTGACGGCCGAATAATATTTCACCAGGATAGGCATCCTCTGTTGGAAATTTAGGAATAAAGGTTGAGGACCCGTGTGCAGTTCGAGGCTATGGAAGACCCAAGTTTGCACAAGGATTCTCAACTTGCCGACCATAATCGTGTGCTATAATTAATGGCGACCTTGAATGTACGTCGTAGCACTGACTGCTAGGCAGAGAGAATAATTGTAACATGATAAAATTTTGTCTCATTGACACTTTTGATGCTCCACCTCAATTGGTTTTGCAGGTTCAGCAATGGGTGTAGCAGTTTTGCTGTGCGGGCCAGCTGATCGTCTGCCGCACGCTGCCGCCTCTTCTCTGCCTTCGTCGTCGCCATATTATTATTTACTGTGTCATTTTACACGTAGGTACAGTTACACTACAACTGTCACACCTACACCGTGTATTACATACACCACGCTACACAATAATTAGTTGTCAGTGTAAATGTAGCGACTTTTTGCTCAGTTTGACCTGAGTACAGGATTTTCACCGTCGTCACGGAGTTTTTCCCTCAAGCTTGCTTCTATTAACGTAAATACGAGGTTTTTTCACTCACTGGCGACTGCGACTTTCTCCTGTAGCAGGATTATTTTTGCACACACACCAAATAACAGTGTGAATCTTGGTGTCGCGAATGACTTAGGATGTGTACATTTTATATATATATCCACAAATTTTTTTCCCATAAGGAAAAAATTTAATTTTGCTAGGGGCGTAATGTCACGAATCAGAAGTCGCGACATTCCCCTTTTGTGAGAAGCCACGAACTATTAGTGGAAAACTCACTGTGTATCGCTCAGTTAACCTTTTCTCTCTCCATTTCGGGGTCTACTTTTCAAAAACATTTCGTCACTGTTTTCAAAGAGTGACCCGATTTAATGCACTTCACTAAGTGCCGTACTGGCTTGATACTCATTGTTTATTTATCGTTCAATTCCCTGCTTTGCCTTGACCGTTAAAAATGCGGCCTACTGCTTCCCTTTTGTTCCCCACGACTTAGTCCAGTCTAGTTGTTGCCTTGACGGAGAGAGGTCCTGTGCTCCAGAAGTGTGAGAGGTCAGCTAGCATCCAAGCTCCACAGAGTACGGTTTCTTCAAACTCCCACCCTCGGTGATACAAAGCATTCATCGACTCATAGTATTTCCCTTTGTATTTTTGTAGTCTTAATAGTTTAGTTAAGGTGTTTTTTTTCTAGGCGTAACTATTTAGCTTTTGTGTGAGTGAGTGAGTGCGTCTCATTGATTTGATTTGAAATGTAACGTTAAAATTTCATTTTTGTAATCAATAAATTTAACAGTTCTTTTCTTGAGCGTAATGTAAAAGTAAAAATCTTGTTTCCATTTCTCCAAATTAAGCTTATTTCCCATATAGCTCCTAGCTTGTATACAACAGTTTTACTATCCATAATCTGGTACTTAGACCAGTCTTGTTGGTATTAACTTAAAATCCGTTGTGCCATAGGAGTTAAGCCATCGGCCAAAGGACCTGATTATTGTTATTAGTATTAGTTATTTATTGTCAGGGTTGAAAGTAACTTTCTCCAGAGAGGCTAACAGTGACAGGTAATTCCTTTTTTGCAATTGTGAGTAATTAGTCTCTGCTGTGTGTACTGTTGAGAAAGTTTATAAATTCTCGTTCTTAGAGAATCGTAGCAAGTCAGCGTAAATTAATCGTTGCTTGATGTAGCAAGACAATCATTGTCTCTGCTCTTCAATATTATTGAATATTATTATTAATTTAAATAACATTTAACCATTTATATTCCAAAAACACCGTGATATTTTTAAAAAAAACCCTGACACCTTCAAATTCTACATAAATTTCTTTGCACAAGACTACCATATGATGAAAGGGCATGTGAACGGGTTCTATGAGACTCCCTATCCTAACCTAAACTAACTAACCAAGCCTGACCTAACCCAAACTTAACCTAGATTATCCCAGCCAAACCTAACCGCAGCCTAAATTAACCTAGCCTTAATTAACCCATCCTAATTTAAACTCATTTCACGAATTCCCTAGAGATTTCATGAAATCATTGGTTACTCTAATTCCCTGTAACACACACACACACACACACACACACACACACACACATTTGATGTATTATCTGCAATCAATGGCCTCAGTACTAACAAAGCATGTCGGCCTGATGGGGTCTTTCCTGCTGTCCTCAAGAACTGTGCTTCTGTGCTTACACCTTGCCTAGATAAACTCTTTCATCTTTGTCTATTAACTTGTACCTTTCCTTCTTGCTGGAAGTTTGCTTTCATTTAGCCAGCCCCCCAAAAGGGTGACCATTCTCAGCCTTCTAACTATCTTCCAATTGCTTTAATATCCTTTATTTCAAAAGTTTTCGAGTCTATTCGTAAAAAAAAAAAAAAAAATCTTTCCAATCACAACCTCCTTTTGGATTCCGTAAGGGACACTCCACTGATGATCTTACCTACCTTTCAGACTCGTGGTTATCCTCTTTTCGGGACTATGGCAAAAGATTCGCCATTGCACTTGACATCTCAAAGGCTCTCAATCAAGTCTGGTATAAATCTTTAATTTCACAACTACCCTCTTACGGTTTCTGTCCTTCTATATGTGCCTTCACCTCTAGCTACCATTCTGGTCTTTTTATAGCTGCTGTTGTTGACGGCCACCGTTCTTCTCCTAGAACAATCAATAATGGTGTTCCTCAGGGCTCTGGCCAATGTCCAACACTCTTTCTTTACTTCAAGAAACAAGGGATGAGGCTATGGCACACCTAATGTCTGACTTGACTCATATCTCTGATTGGGGTAAAAATAACCTTGTTGTTTTTCATGCATCTAAAACTCAGTTCTTACAAACACACACACACACACACACACACAGAGGGATTCAACCGAGACGGACGTGCGACATCGGCACTCCGTACCGAACCAACATGGCCAGTGGCATTACCTAAATTAGTATCTTTGTATGAGTCAAGCTCTGTACCAGGTTAGACTAAATCACTTTTCATTATTAAAAGGAAAAAATAATAAGTTTAAACAAGACTTGTTCAAACAGGAAAAAGAACCAAGACCAAAGAATACGCTGAGTCATCTGATGTTTGTTTAGACTACAACAACACGGGGATTGTAAGTAAATGCTTTGCACTTTTAGTATTGCAAATGGATACGTACTTTAGTAAAGCAAATTTGGAAAAGAAAAGAGATAAAAGTAAAAAGCAAAATGATGATTTCTACCAAGAACTGGTTGAAGTGGAGACTCACAATAGACTGGTTGAACGTGTAAACAAACTAGAAATGGCTTTCAAAAATGAAATTGATGAAATAAAGAAGCAGATGCACTTGCAAAAGGAAGAAATAGAAAAACTAGGAAGGGAGGCCAATAAGAAAGACACAACCATCAGTGAACTAACAGTGGAACTGAGTACACTTAGGAAGAAAATGAGTGAAATGGCAAGTGCAGTAGTCAATCACGAGAGTGTTATGGAAGAGTTCAAAAATGACACAGAGACAATTAGGCAAGTAAGCAGTCTTATTGACCAGAGCCGTGATATTGAGAAGATAACACAGGTGAATGAAACTGTGCATAGCTACAAAAATGATGTGGAAACCACGTATGCTGAAAAGGTGAAAGTAAAGAAAGACTTAGAAACAAGGGTGGAGGAAAAAAGCATTAACCCGCTCCGTCCCGACCACTTTTTCACCACTGGTACCCCCCAATCCCGACCATTTTTCGACCCTTTTTTTTTTTTTTTGCTAAAACTTTCGCTTTTGGTCAGAAACAATGGTCAGTGACAAGGAAATTGTTCCCCAGGGTCCATAATTACCTTAAACAGGTATGCCTTTGTCCCACCTGGCCCCGTGTTCTCTGTAGGCGAACGTTTTCTATGGTATTATAAGTCTGGGAAACCAATGAAAGTAAGTAGATATGTATTTATTACAAACATAAAAACATGTGATAAAAGAGTATATTGGATTTTATACAAAAATAAAGCAGAAATAAGCATTGTACCATCGTGCGAAACGAGCAAAATTGGGCAACTTGGTCACGATGAATCGCTAACATTCGAAAATCATGATACATATCATTTTTTTTTTTACTTACATAATACTTCTACAATAACATTATACCATTTTACATTCTATTGAACTGTTTTTACGTATTCACAGGCCTTTTGATAACATTTAGCGTAATGTTAGCACTTATTTAACGTCAAGTAAAGGTGAACTCGCTTCAATGACTGATTTAATTTTCAACTTCATATTGTGCTTTCTACTTACATAATACTTTTCTAATAACATTATACACTTTCTAACTTTATAGAACTGTTTTGAGATAATTTCGAGCCCTTACGTAAATATAGTAGCGTAATAATAGCATGCATAATAACACACGGTGAAGTCACTATGACTACTATTTCAACTTACAACCTATTTTTGTACTTATATAATAATTCTCCACTAACATTGCACATGTTTACACTTGATATAATTGATATCACATAATTTCAGAACTTACAATGCAACTGAGCGTCATATTAGCCAGCGTACTTACACAAGGAGTGTTATCGATATACATTTGTTTCATCTTACACTAGTATTCAACTTATAAAATACCGCCTTACTACTAACATTACAACAAATTCCACTTTATATCATTCCTATCACATACTTACCATTGACCCAGAATGTGGGTGTACTCCGTGACATCGATTTTATTTACAACTTACACTATTAATTTAAACTTATACGTTTTATTCATGCTAACATTACACCCGTTTCCACTTTATAGTCTTGCTATCACATATTTACTGACCAGAGTGTTATACTGAGCGTCATATTTTCGCAGATTTACACAGTGGGTGTTCTCATGACATCAATTATTACAACTTACACTATTTTTCAAATTATACGTTTTATTCATGCTAACATTACACCCGTTTCCACTTTATATTCTTGCTATCACATATTTGCTTACCAGAGTGTTATACTGAGCGTCATATTTTCGCAGATTTATACAGTGGGTGTAGTTTTCATATCACTTCGTTCAACTTACACTATTTCTCAACTTATACATTACTTTCCTGCAAACATTACACCCGTTTCAAGTTTATATAAGACTTGGCACATACTGACTGGCCTTACCATTATACTGAGCGTCATATCGCCATCCCACACAGTTTCAGTAGTGTAGGAAGTTATGGTACTCTCTGAAACATGGCTCAAGGCACAACGCTAACATTGGTGGTGGTGGGGGGAGGTGGAGGAAGCTGGTAAAGCCTTTCATCACTTTCGCACTTCTCTTCCCTCTCCTTTTCCTTTACCCTTTCCCTTCCCTTTCCCTTCCTTTCCCCACATCCTGGGGCTGTGTGGAGGAAGTTTGGGAATATTGTATGGCGAAAGACGTGCTGGGGAGTGGCTCCACCTCCTCTCCCCTAGGCCCTATGTGCACCACGTGCTCGTGCTGCCTCCCTCACACCACTTCCCTTTCACCCAGCACTCCCACACCCACACCACTTTCCGCCCAGCCTTCCCCAGACAAAACACTAGGCCACATACTTTATTTGCCTTCTCGCCCCACCTTCTGATCCTCGGGGTGAGATTTTTCCTTCCCCAACCACGAGGCAACATCTCACGTCCTAAGCCGCCGTCATCGTCATAGTCCTCATCCTCGTCCTCATCAGAATCTCTCTCTAGGGGATGGAGAGAGGTCCATGCAGGTGTTTTGGGGTTGCAGGCTGGCCTTCCCTTGCCTTACAATACGTGACATACCACTTTTCCGGGGCGAAGGAACCTCCCCTCATCACTGCTTGTTATTTCCTCCTCCAGGCTGCACATAATCTCGATCCACCACATCATCATCAAGTGGAGAATCACTATCTCCAGTGAAAGGCATCCAGAACCGAATTGTATTTCGTCGTCTGAGAGGAACGCTTGCGCAGCATGCATGTCTGACCTGGGTCACTGCTAACAGGTGAGTGACCGAGACAAGGAGTATTGACGCAGGTCCATGCATGAGTCTATGGGACGCTGCCGCCAGGGGTAGCAGGTAGGGGAGAAC